>NC_057718.1:72215093-72281514 GCF_004010195.1 Chiloscyllium plagiosum | reverse complement strand
GACTGTGGGAGGAAACCGGAGCACCCGGAGGAAACCCACGCAGACACGGGGAGAACGTGCAAACTCCACACAGTCAGTCGCCTGAGTCGGGAATTGAACCCGGGTCTCTGGCGCTGCGAGGCAGCAGTGCTAACCACTGTGCCACCGTGCCGCCCACATATATCCATTTAAATTCACACACATGCACCCACTCTCACAAACACTCACAAGCCCCCACCGCCTCTCCCCCCACCCCACACACACACACTCGCGCGCGCGCGCGCTCTCTCTCTCGTTCTCGTTTGCTCTCTTGCGCTCTCTCTCTCGCACACACGCATCCATGAAGATCTGTGTGCTATCAACAGCATCAGAATCATTCTTGAACACAATCTGCAACCTCATAGCTTGGCATATCCCTCGCTCAACCATTACCATCAAACCAGGAGATTAATCTCGGTTCAATGGAGACTGCAGGAAGGCATTCCAGGAGCACCATCAAGTACACCTAAAATTGAGATGTCAAACTGGTGAAACTACCAAACAGGGTTACTTGTGTGCCTAAAAGCAAAAGCTACAAGTGATTGATAACTTACTGAACCTATAACCAACGGATCAGATGCAAGCTTTGCAGTCCTGCCACATCCAGTTGTGAATGGTGGTGGACAGTTCACTTGAGGAGCTGGCTCAACAAATATCCCCATTTGCAATGATGGAAGAAACCAGTACATCAGTGCAAAAGATAAGACTGAAGCATTTGCAACAATCTTCAACCAACAGTGCTGAGAGGATGATCAATCTCTGCCTCCTACAGGGGTCTGCAGCATCACAGATGCCAGTGTTCAACCAATCCAGTTCACTCCATGGTGGAGGCCTTGAACAAGCTGTGGGCTGTAATAATAATCCAGACAGCATACTGAAAATTTGTGCTCCAGAACTTGCTGCAACCCTAGCCAAGCTCTTCCAGTACAGCTACAACACTGACATCTGCCTGACATGTGGAAATTTGATCAGGCATATCCTGTACATAAAAAGCAGGACAAATCCAACCTGATCAATAACCACCCCATCAGTCTACTCTCAATCATCAGAGAGAGGTGGAAGGTGCCATTAAAAGTGCTATCGAGCATCACCTACTTAAAAGCAACCTGCTCACTGATGCCTAGCTTGGGGCCCACCAGAACCATTCTCTCCTTACTTTGGTTCAGACATGAACAAAAGAGCTGAATTTCCAATGTGAGGTGAAGTTGACAGTGGGGCCATATTTAGATTTAGATTACTCTATTTAAATTTAGATTACTTACAGTGTAGAAATAGGCCCTTCGGCCCAACAAGTCCACACCGACCCTCCGAAGAGCAACCACCCAGACCCATTCCCCTACATTTACCCCCTCACCTAACACTACGGGCAATTTAGCATGGCCAATTCACCTAACCTGCACATTTTTGGACTGTGGGAGGAAACTGGAGCACCCGGAGGAAACCCACGCAGACATGGGGAGAATGTGCAAACTCCACAGACAGTTGCCTGAGGCGGGATTTGGACCCGGGTCTCTGGCGCTGTGAGGCAACAGTGCTAACCGCTGTGTCAGCGTGCCACCCACCAAGGAATCCTAACAAAAGTTGAATCAATGGGAATTAGGGGAACATTCTCTACTGGTTGGAGTCACATCTGGCACATAGGAAGATGATTCAGGTTATTGGAAGTCAGTCATCTCAATTGCAGGATATCTCTGCAGGAGATCCTCAGGATAGTGTCCTAGACCCAATTATCCTCAGCTGCTTCATCAATGATCTTCTCACCATCGTAAGGTAAGAAGTAGGGATGTGCACCAATGATCACACAACGTTCAGCACCATTTGGGACGACTCCGATATTGAAGCTGCACATGTCCAAATGTAACAAATTCCAGGCTTGGGCTGAGAAATGGCAGGTAACATTCAAGCTGTAAATATGTCAGACAATGACCATTTCTAGTGAGACATAATCTAACCACTACTCCTTGACATTTAATATTGTTACCATCACCGAACTGTCAATATCATGGAGGGTTACCATTGATCGGAAACGCAACTAGACTCGCCTTATAAATGTGTTGGTTACTAAAGCAAGTCAGAGGCTCAGAATACTGAAATGTTCTCTTCTTGAGTCCCCAAAACCTGTGCACCATCTACAAGACACAAGTCCCAGAGTGTGATGGAATATTCTCCACTTTCAACACCAGTAATACTCAAGAAACCTGACACCATCTAGGAAAGAGCAGTCCACTTGATTGGCACCACATCCACAAATATCCACACTCTCCAGAACCCCCTGGTCCTCACCTTCCAACCCACCAACCTCAGCATACAATGCATCTTCCTCCATCATTTCCACTACCTACAAACAGACTCCACCACCAGAGATATATTTTTCTCCATAAATATAGATCATTCCCTCCTTGACTCCCTTATTAGGCCCCACGCCCCACCCCCCACCTCCGACCCCCAACTCACCCTCCACACCCGGCACTGTCTCTTGCCACCGCAAGAGGTGTAAAACCTGCACCCACACCTCCCCCCTCATCTCCATTCAAGGCCCCAAAAGATCCTTCTACATTTGACAGAGATTTTCCTGCACTTCCCCACACATCATCTACTGTGTCTGTTGCTCTCTATGTGGTCCCCTCTACATTGGGATGACAGGACAGCAATTTGTGGAACATTTCAGAGAACATCTATGGGACACATGCACTAAACAACCCCACCGCCCTGTGGCCGAATACTTCAACTCCTCCTCCCACTCTGCCAAGGGCAGGCATGTCCTGGGCCGCCTCCACCGCAAAATCCTAGCCACTCAATGCCTGGCACCTCTTCCGCCTCAGGACCCTCCAACCACATGGAATCGATGTTGATTTCACAAGTTTCCTCATCTCCTCTCCCCTCACCTTATCCCAGATCCAACCCATCAACTCTGAACCAGCCTCTTGAATGACTGACCTGTCCATCTTCCTTCCCACTTATCTGCTACACTCTCCATTCTGACCTATCACCATCACCCTCCATCTTCATCTAGCTATTGCATTCCCAGCTACTTTCCCCCCCTCAGCCCCAACCCCTCACATTTATCTCTTCAGCCCCCTTGCCATCCCCCACCCCCCAACCCCACATTCCTGATGAATACCTTGTGCTTGAAACGTCGACTCTCTTGCTCTTCAGGTGCTGCTTGACCAACTGTGCTTTTCCACCACCACACCTTTTGACTGATCTCCAGTATCTGCAGTCCTCACTTTCTCCATATATTCTAATCACCTGTCTGAAGAAAACATTCCGGCACCACAGTGGCAACACCTACCTATAAGAGCAACAGTACAGAACACATCTCTCAGAAAGGCACAGTAGTCTTAAATATGGTGATCAAAAGTAATGGGGGAAGACAGTAGAATGGAATTGAGAAACACATTAGCCATAATCAAAATGCAAAGCAGACCTGATTGACATAATTGTCTAATTCTGCTCCTGTGTTTTGTGGAATTCTGGTCTCAGTGTCAATACCAAGTATCCATCAGGTATTCTGACCTTACATGAAGATACTAGTGCAATAAAAAAATTTGCACTTCTCTTGACTACAAATTTTGATCTGATTTAACCCCTTATTTTTCCGAGCCCTTATATACAACAATAGAATCTGTTTTATTAATGGCTCTCTCTCATTGTGATAAATTCAACATACTGGTTTAATAATTAAACAGCAACACAGTAGCAACTTAGAATTATTTACTTTCATCAATCTCGGGCTATACTAATTCAAAATGTTGTACAGCTTTTTTGCATACTACAGATGAATACAGATGTTGACCTTTTTTTTCTTCAGTCAGTCAATCAAAGCAGATGTTCTTTTCATCCATGGTCTGCTGGGGGCAGCTTTTAAAACATGGCGACAGAAGGACCACAGTAATATGGAGGATAAGGATGCTGATTACACAGAATGTTGGCCAAAGGTACCAGTGATATCTGTCTAAACTGTTCGCATTTGACACCCTTTTGTTTGTCTTTTTTATATTTTTTAGATTACATTACAGTGTGGAAACAGGCCCTTCAGCCCAACAAGTCCACACTGACCCACCGAAGCGCAACCCACCCATACCCCTACATTTACCCCTTACCCAACAGTACGGGCAATTTAGCATGGCCAATTCACCTGACCTGCACATCTTTGGAATGTGGGAGGAAAGCGGAGCACCCGGAGGAAACCCATGCAGACACGGGGAGAACGTGTCAGTCAGTCACCTGAGGCGGGAATTGAACCCAGGTCTCTGGCGCTGTGAGGCAACAGTGCTAACCACTGTGCCACTGCGCCGCCCACACTTTATACTTACCCAGCTATGAATGTAGAAACTCATTTATGATTATCTCAATTGTTCTTTACTAAATAAATCATTCAGCTCATTGCTCCTGTACTTTTTTTTTCCTTATAATTCTACCCCCTGCTTTCCTTCATAGGCCTGGAATTTTTCCTCTTCAATTATTTATTTGATTTCATTTAGAACATTACTGTTTAATCTCTTCAGATATCTGAATAGCAGTAGTGTATATTTTGAATATTAGCATATTTAATTTTTCATCATGAAAGTTCCCAAGGATGACTGATTGTCAAAAGCATTATACAGCTGATACATAATAAATTTATGCACCCAGCATGAGTGTAAAATAAAAACAATGAAATGTTCCTTCCTGAGAACATAACTATGTCTGACATTTTCATTTATTTCACTGGTAAATGATCTCTTTTCACTCATAGATAGAACAGTATGCTGCCAAATAATACTGTGCAAAGTAAACTGTTGTTGTCTGGGTAAAAAATATCTTGGATTTATGACAATGAGTGGGAGAGCAAATCTATGTCAAAGGACTTGTATGTTATATAAATTATTGCATTTGTAAACAGGTATAGCGGCCTATTTCGACACCTTCAAGCTTGCGTTGTTATGCTACTTTTGAACATGATAGGACAGAAAGTCCAAATAGAACAATTCTTTATCCATCATCAGAATTGAAGTGAATTCAGGTTTCAGGACCATGATTTTCTCTAATATCATACTTCCATACAGTTAGACTATTGGGAAATCAATCAAACTATTCAGTGGTATTTTTGTTCTCTGATATCTTCAGTCATGTAATTCATGCAGAGAATGAAAAAGTGTGGTGCTGGAAAAGTGCAGCATGTCAGGCAGCATCCAAGGAGCAGGAGAGTCGGCATTCTGGGCAAACGGTCTCCACCAGCAATGTAGCGGGAAAGGAGGCAAAGAGATAAATAGGGTGCTCAAGGTAAGGCGGGGGGAAGGTAGATGGGATGGCGATTGGTTGATGCAGGTGAGAGGTAATTGTGATGTGTTAGTGGGGATGGTGAAGTGGATAGGTAGGAAGGAAAATGGGATGGGTAGAACAGGTCAAGATGGAGGTGCCGAGTTGGCGTTTTGGACCGGGGATGAAGTGACGCGAATTTGAAAACTGGTGAAGTCGATGTTGATGCTGTGTGGTCGTAGGGTGCCAGGGTGGAAGGTAAGGCATTCTTCCTGCAGCTGGCGGTGGAGGAGGGCCAGGATTGGCATGTCTTTGGGAGAGTTGAAGTGTTTGGCCACAGGGCGGTGGGGTTGTTCGGTATGTGTGGACCAGAGATGTTCCCTGAACCGCTCTGCACGTTGGCACTCTGTCTCCCCGATGTAGAGGAGACAACACCGAGAGCAACGGATGCAGTAAATGAGACCAGTGGACGTGCAGGAAAATCTCTGCCGAATTTGAAATGATCCTTTAGGGTCTTGGATGGAGGTTTTACACCTCGTGTGGCGGCAAGGGAAGGTGCTATTTGTGAAGGGTGGATTGGCAGGGACAAGGACCTAACAAATGAGTCACAGAGGGAATGGTCTCTGCAGAATGCATCTCGGAGTGGGGAGGGAAGTATATTTTGAGTGGTAGCACGCACCAACAATTCCACTGCCCAGTGATGAACCACTTCAGCTCTCCCTCACACTCCCCTAAAGACGTACAAATCGTCCACCACCAAATCAAAGCCACCCACAAACTGGAGGAAGAACGTCTCACCTTCTGTCTCAGGACCCTACAACCACACGGCATCAACACTGACTTCACCAGTTTCCAAATCTCCCTTCCCCCACTCATCTCAGATCCAACCCTCCAATTTGACACCTCTGTTTTGACCTGTCCTACCCATCCATCTTCCTTCCCACCTATCCATTCCACCTTCCCCACCTAATTACTTCCCACCTGCATCCACCTATCACCATCCCACCTAATATGCCCCCAGCCCCATCCACCCTCCTACTTATCTGTCAGCTCCCTTCTCCTTCCACATTCCTGATGAAGTGCTTATGCCCAGAATATGAAGTAAAGATGTCCATGGATTTATCATGAAGCCACACGATTAACTTGATTGGATGTGTATGTAATTAATTAATACTATAATTGGTTTGTAATAACTAAAGGTGGGTTAAATGTACAAACGTGTCTGTTCCCCTTTGTTTAGTGGAGAGGCTTTCTCCTCACCTGTGTAAAATAATTCATTTAGTCATGTTGGGGTGGAATGAAGAAAAGTAAAATGTATCCAGTGGGTGGTGGGAATCTGGAATGCACAGCCTGGGAGTATAATAGAGAGGAGAAGCCTCATGGCTTTTAAAGAATACGTAGATGATCACTTGAAATGTCATAGCAAGGTTATGGGCCTAGTGCTGGAAAGCAGGATTAATATTGATATATGGGTGCAGATTCTTTGGATTGATGCGACTCTTCTGCACTCATTGACTTAATGGTGGAAAGAACCCAAGGATACACAACTGCCTTAAACAGAGCTGTCATCAATTATTGCCTACAGGATTCTTGAATTAATGGATTGAGAAAAAAATTGTTTTGCTTTAGGCAGATTTGACTTGGAAAGTTGGAAAGCAGAAGAGAGGAAATAAAAGCTGCACAGTTATACATTTTACATAGTGTTTGCAAACTATGCTCTCTGGATGTCAACTGACAGCCACCTGATTTTCTTCTATATTCAGTGAGGTCTCGCCCATTCTCTAGACTAAATCTGATCTCTGAACTGTGGAAGAAATCTGCACTTTGTGATGTTCAGAGGCTGCATTCAATCCCTTCCTCCTTAACTAGCAGAACACAGCTACACATCGAACTGGCGGTCAGGAACAGACACACTGCACATACACAACCCCTTCTACCAGAACTAATAGCAATCTGTTCCTTTTCTGCTGTTGTATTTAGAACCTGCAAAGTCACATTGCGTCCTTTCTAAAATGTTTAAAGTGAGATGTATGTCAACTACTTCAATGCTGTATGGACTGTATGCAGAAGTTGGAAGCATATTTCCAAAAGTGGGAATCCAGTCTCCAAAAGTTCAAATTCCAAGAAATTGGCAGGAATTTCTCATCCCTCTAAATGCCTCTTGGAGCAATGTTGCAATGCAGTAATTGAGGAGGCAGCATCAAATTTTGCATGCTATCTACCAACATGGCAGGTGAGGATCTCAATCCTCTGAAAAACAAAAACAGCATGAACTTGGTATAAAGTTACTGTTGATCAGTATTCTGGTCACGACTTTGGAATGTAGTTGATACCTTAAAATTATGATGGTTTTATTTCCCTCCCACACTCCAATTGCAAAGAAGTATGAAGGTTTTAAACATTATATTGTTGATACTCCTGGCCAGTTGTTTTCAAATAAACAGGCGCAATTATGTACTTTTCATGTCTTCCATTGAAAGCATTGATTTTGTAGACAGTATTGATTCAGTATTGATTTGTGGGTGGCACGATGGCACAGTGGTTAGCACTGTTGCCTCACAGCGCCAGAGACCTGGGTTCAATTCCCGCCTCAGGCGACTCTGTGTGGAGTTTGCACATTCTCCCCGTGTCTGCGTGGGTTCCTTCGGGTGCTCCGGTTTCCTCCCACAATCCAAAAATGTGCAGGTTAGGTGAATTGGCCATGCTAAATTGCCCGTAGTGTTAGGTGAAGAGGTAAATGTAGGGGAATGGGTCTGGGTGGGTTGCGTTTCGGCGGGTAGGTGTGGACTTATTGGGCCGAAGGGCCTTTTTCCACACTGTAAGTAATCTAATCAATTTTCTACACTTATAATTGGAGCAATGTAAAATGTCATATATTATGATTGAGTTTTAGAAGTCAATTTAAATGATTTTTGACTTTTAACTTAATGTGTCTATATTGCTGATTTGCATTCAGACCTGGTTGGCTGCAGACTGCCCCAATCTCAGAATATTGTCAGTGGAGTATGACAGCCACCTTAGCGACTGGAGATCCAAGTGCCCTGTGGAAAATGAAAGGTACTACACTTGGCTCTTATCTAATATTATATCTATCTACAATATTGACATAAATTCTTTAAAAACATTTTATGAGCAATATCATGTTCTGTGGATACTTCTAGGCACATAGAACATAGAAGAATACAGCGCAGTACAGGCCCTTCGGCCCTCGATGTTGCGCCGATCCAAGCCCACCTAACCTACACTAGCCCACTATCCTCCATATGCCTATCCAACGCCCGCTTAAATGCCCATAATTATCATCTTGTACACCTCTATCAAGTCACCCCTAAACCTTCTTTTCTCTAATGAAAACAGCCCTAAGTGTCTCAGTCTTTCCTCATACGATCTTTCTACCATACCAGGCAACATCCTGGTAAACCTCCTCTGCACCCGTTCCAGTGCCTCCACATCCTTCCTATAGTATGGCGACCAAGACTGCACACAATACTCCAGATGTGGCCGCACCAGAGTCTTATACAACTGCAACATGACCTCAGTACGCCATCTGCCTTCTTCACCGCACTATTTACCTGGGTGGCAACTTTCAAAGATTTGTGTACATGGACACCAAGATCCCTCTGCTCATCCACACTACCAAGTATCCGACCGTTAGCCCAGTACCCCATCTTTTTATTACTCTTACCACTTTACATCAATGGTTACTTTTGCTGCACTATCATTATTTTCCATTGTAAACATTGATGATAATTATGGCAGTCAGTTTACAGAAGAGATAATAAATAAAAGAGTAACGGGTTAAGAAAGGAAACTGGGAATTCTCCCCACTCTTCTTTTATAAGTTTCAGGATCATTTACATCTGCCTAAATAGTTATTACACATCATTTGAGTGGCAGCATCTATACTGCAAGCCTTGAGTAATACATGGTCATGTTAGCATAAATTGTGTACGCAGGTCCACATGGTTACTTTATGGTGAAAATGCTGCGAGGTTAGAGACCACAAACTTGAATTCAGTAATGATACCAAATATTTATAATGTTTAAACCAATGTGGAACTTCTTTTCATAAATCGTATGCAGTACGCAATGATCACCTTGAAGAATGGGATGCAAAACGTACAATGAAAATTACCTTCTATGAAATCTATAGACAAAATATAAGCAGTTGATGATATTCAAGTCTGTATTTCATTCCACCATGTCAAAGTGAGGAGGTATTGTAATTTTGATCAGGGAATTTATTACAGTAGTAAGGCAGGATGACATATTAGAAAGGTCCTCAAACGAGGCCAAATGGGTAGAATTTAATAAGCAAACAGGAACAATCACATTGGTGGGAATTTACTCGGCCTCCTAAAAATCCAAGAGAAGTACAATAGTAGATGTTGAGGGATATTTCAAGGAAGAGGAAAGTAATAAGGTAGCGATAGTGTGGGATTGCAACTTATCCAACATTAACTGGGTTAGTTGTAATATGAAAGGTTAGAGAGATCGTAATTCTTAAAATGTATCCAGGGCAGTTTTTTAAGCCAGTATATAGAAGGCCCTAAAGAGAGGGGGTAATCCAGAACTTAATTTTAAAATTGGAGGTGTACTGGACAGCGAAGAGGGTTACCTCAGATTACAATAGGATCTTGACCAGATGGGCCAATGGGCTGAGAAGTGGCAGATGGGGTTTAATTCAGATAAATGTGAGGTGCTGCATTTTGGGAAGGCAAATTTTAGCAGGACTTATACACTTAATGGTAAGGTCCTAGGGAGTGTTGCTGAACAAAGAGACCTTGGACTGCAGGTTCGTAGCTCCTTGAAAGTGGAGTCGCAGGTAGATAGGATAGTGGAGAAGGTGTTTGGTATGCTTTCCTTTATTGGTCAGAGTATTGAGTACAGGAGTTGGGAGGTCACGTTGCGGCTGTACAGGACATTGGTTAGGCAACTGTTGGAATATTGTGTGCAATTCTGGTCTCCTTCCTATCGGAAAAATGTTGTGAAACTTGAAAGGGTTCAGAAAAGATTTACAAAGATGTTGCCAGGGTTGGAGGATTTGAGCTACAGGGAGAGGCTGAACAGGCTGGGGCTGTTTTCCCTGGAGTGTCAGAGGCTGAGGGGTGACCTTATAGAGGTTTACAAAATTATGAGGGGCATGGATAGGATAAGTAGGCAAAGTCTTTTCCCTGGAAGTCTTAAAACGTATTAAGGTAGAATAGTCCTCAGGACCTGAGAAGTGTATCTCAGGAGTTTGAATGAGGCTAGGGAGGAAATTGCAGGCAGCCTAGCAGAGACATTTTTATCATCAACAACCAGGGATGAAGTGCCCGAAGGTTTGGAGGGTGACTAATGTTGTGATAGTATTTAAGAAAGGCTACAAGGAAATGCTTGACAAAACCCATCGTTGAGCATAACATCAGCAGTAGGTACGTTGTTAGGGGGATTTTGAGATAGGATCTATAGGCATTTTGAGAGGCAAAGACTCTTACGATAGTCAGCATGGGAAATTTGTCTCGCGAATTGGATTGAGGTTTTTGAACGGGTGACCAAGAAAGTACATGATGTAGACATTGTCGATATGTATTTCAGCAAGCCCTTGACAAGGTACCACGTGGTAGATTGATGAATAAAGTTAAGTTTCACAAAATCAAGGCGAGCTAGTCAATTGGATACAAAATTGGCTTAAAAGGTAGAAGGCAGAGGATAGTGGTAGAGGGTTGTATTTCAGACTGGAGCCCTCTGACCAGCAGTGTGCCACAGACATCAGTGCTGGGTGCGCTGTTATTTGTTATTTACATATGATTTGGATGAGAATTTAGGAGATATGGTTAGTAAGTTTGTGGATGACACCAGGAGGGTAACACCCAAAAAGTTAACTTCTCCCCTTCCTGATGCTGCCCAGCTTGCTGTGCTCTTCCGCCTCTTGCTTATCTACTTTGGATTCCAGCACCTGCAGTTTTATTTTTGTCTCTGACACCAAGATTGGCAAAAAAGTGGACAGTGTAAGAAGGTTATGTGGAAATGCAATAAGATCTTGATCAAGTGTGCCATTGGGTTGAGGAATGGCAGGTGGAGGTTAACTTAGGTAAATGCAAGGTATTGCATTTTGGTAAATCAAAGCAGGACAGGACTTGTATAGGGCTCTAGGATGTGTTATAGAACAAAGAGATTCAGTGGTACAGGTTCATAGCTCCTTGAAAGTAAGGTCACAGCTGGACACTATGGTGAAGAAGGCTTTCAGCATGCTTGCTTTCATTAGTTAGAGCAGTGAGTGTAGAAGCTGGTACATCTTGTTGCACAAGACATTGGTGAGGTGACATTTGGAGTACTGCATGTAGTTCAGGTCACCCGAGAAAGAAAGGATATTATTAAACTAGGAAGAGTGCAGAAAAAATTTACTAGGATGCTACCTGGACTGGAAGGTTTAACTTATAAGGAGAGGTTGGATAGGCTGGGACGTCTTTCCCTGCAGCATAAGAAACTGAGGAATGGCCTTGAAGAGAATCGTGAGAGACAGAAATAAGGCAGATAGCTAACAGCTTTTTTTCCCATGATAGGAGAGTCTAAATCTAGAGGGTGTAGATTGAAAGTGAGAAGGGAGAGATATAAATGGGCGTAGGGGGGCATTGTTTTTCATACAAGTAGTGATCAGTGTTTGGAACAGGCCACCAGAAGTAGTAATGGAAGTTAGTACAATTTTATAATTTAAAAAACATGATAGTTACATGGATGGGATAGGTTGGAGAGATATGGACTGATTGCAGGCAAATGGGACTAGTTCAATTGTGAAAGCTGGGTGGCATGGGCAAGTTGGGCCAAAGGGCCTGTGTCCATGTTGCACACCTCTATGAAGAAGGGCATGTGCCCGAAACGTCGAATCTTCTGTTCCCTAGATGCTGCCTGACCTGCTGTGCTGTTCCAGCAATAAAGTTTCAGCTTTGATCTCCAGCGTCTGCAGACCTCACTTTCTCCCCGCACACCTCTATGACTCTATAAGAAGTGCTAAAAGGAGAAATGAAAAGATACTGGCATGTAAAATAAAGGAAAATATGAAGTTGTTTTACAGATACATTAAGGATAAAAGGATAACAAGAGAAAAGGTAAGATTTGTTAAGGAATACAGTGATAATTTGTGTGTAGAGTCAGAGTTTGGAGTTAGGATTCTAAATTAATACTTTGATGTATTGAGAGGGAAGATATGGGTATTGAAAGGGAAGATATGGGTATAGAAATCAGGGAAAATGTGATACAATTAAAGGAATTAGCACAGATGGAGAGGATGTTCTGTGTGGTTTGGCAAATATAAAAGTCGATCCATTTCAAGAGCTGTATGACATATATCCCAGGTTGAGTGATACAAGAGAGAAAATAGCAGGGTGCTTTAAAAAATGTTCAGTTCCTCTCTGGCCACAGGAGAGGTGCTGGAGGACAGCCAATGTGGTAATGTCATTCAGGAAGGGAGCAAGGGATAAAACAGGACACTACAGGACAGTCAGTCTAACCTCAGTGGTGGGGAAATTACTGGAAGAAATTCTGAGGGAAAGAATTAATCTACCTTTGAAAAGGCAGAGAATCATCAAGATCAGAGTAATTTTGTTTGGGAGAGATCATGTCTGACCAACTTAATTGAATTTTCCGAAGAGGTGACCACGTGTGTAGATGAGGGCAATGCTTTTGGTGAAGTCTGTTTCTACTTCAGCAAGGTTTTTGATAAGGTCTCGCATGGAAGACTGATAACTAACTGAGAGCCCGTGGCATGCAAGGACCTTTGGCAAATTAGATCCACAATTGACTGAATGGCGAGAAGCAGAGGGTGATGGTTCATGGATGTTTTTCCAACTGGAAGTGTTGTCCAGTCAGGTATCAGTGAGTTAAGCGCTTGCTGTTTGTGTCTTTTATAAATGATTATAAGTGGTTTAGATTTGAATGTAGGAGTGTTGATCAATAAGTTTGCAGATGATTCAAAAATGGTAGGTAGCCTTGGACTACAAGAGCATGTAGATGAGCTGGTCAGATGGGCTGATCAGTGGTGAATTGAATTCAGTCTGGATAAATGAGATGATGCACTCAAGCAGGACAAATTAAGCAAGGGAATATGTGATTGGTCCTGGGAAGCACCGAGGATCATAGGTACTTTGGTGTGCATGCACACTGCTCCTTTAAGGATCAGCACAAGTGGATAAAGTGGTTAAAAAGGAGTACTGATATTCTTGCCTTTAGTAGCCAAGGCATAGAGTTTAAAAGCAGGGCAATTATACTGGAACTGTATAAAATATTTTGGTTTGGCCACAACTTGAATATTTGTGCACTTCTCGAATCCACGTAACATTAATTGCATTACCAAGGCACACAAGACCACGTGCTAGGACGTGGGATAGAAATAGTTTGATTGTTTTTGACCAGCACAAACACAATGCCTGAATGGCAATTTTCTGTGCAGTAGATCTGTGACTGCATGTTGAATGTCAGTTGATTTGATGGAATTAAATTATTTCTTTTGAAATGCAAAATGTGCATTCTGTGTTTAGATCTCCCTTCAAAAAAAAAGCTTTAAGTTGTTGAAGATGGTGAGGCAGTGTGTTGTCATAAGTTCAATATCAGTAGAATGTGATTATATCCTGCACTTTTTATGAAATCTGGCAGTTTCCCAACACTGCATTATGTCATCTGTTGGGTGATGCTCATTAGAAATGAGGCACTAACGAGTTGAGGAAATCCATCCTATTATTTTATATTTTCTAGCACTTAGTAAACTATCTATATAAACACAGATTTGTAGCATTTCCTTGTAGACCATTAATGGGACACAAATGAGGGAAAGGAAAGAATTGCATTTATATTTCAGGCAGTCATGAGCTTGTGCCTTTAGTCATTGGAATGTGAGTCATTTGCCTTAACTTCTACAATTGAATGAGATGATGGAAAGAAAGTATTCAGATATGGCAGATGGAGTTTAATTTGGATAAACATGAGGTATTGCATTTTGGTAATACAAACAAGGACAGGACTTATGCAATTAATGCTAGGGCTCTGGGTAATGTTGTGAAACAGAGAGACCTAAGGGGCTAATGTACATAATTTTTTGAAATTTGCATCATTTAGCATGCTTGCCTTCATTACTCAGACCTTTGAGTATAGGAGTTGAGACATCATGTTAAGGTTGTGCAGAACATTGGTGAGGCCTATTCCAGAGTACTGTGTGCATTTCTGGTCACCCTGTTATAGGAAAGATAGACAATAGATGCAGGAGTAGGCCATTCTGCCCTTCGAGCCAGCACCACCATTCATTGTGATCATGGGTGATCATCCTCAATCAGTATCCTGTTCGTGCCTTATCCCCATAACCCTTGATTCCACTAACCTTAAGAGCTCTATCCAACTCTTTCTTGAAAGTATCCAGAGACTTGGCCTCCACAGCCTTCTGGGGCAGAGCATTCCACACACTCACCACTCTCTGGATGAAGAAGTTTCTCCTCAACTCTGTTCTAAGATATTATTAAACGGGAGAGGGTTCAGGAAAATTTTACCAAAATGATGCCAGGAACGGAGGGTTTGAAATGTACAAATAGACTTAAAAGACTGAGACTTTTTTCACTGGAATTCTAAAAGGTTGAGGGGTGACTTCGAGATTATAAAATCGTGATGGGAATAGATAAGGTGAACGACATGTTTTTTTTCCCTGTGGTGGAAGAGTTCAAAACTGGGGGGCATTTGTTAAAAAGGTGAGAGGAGAAAGATTTAAAAAGGACATAAGGGGCAACTTCTTTTTGTGTGTAAAATGAGCAACCAGAGAAAGTGGTGGATGCAGGTACGTTTACAGTGTTTAAAAGACATTTGGATAAGTTCATGCACAGGAAAGATGTGGATGGATGTGGGCCAAGCTCAGGCAGGTGGGACTAATTTAGTTTGGGAACATGGTCAGCATGGACTAGTTGGACCGAAGAGTCTGTTTCCATTGCTGAGATACCAGGAAAAGTCTCACTTCTTCAGTGCCTCCACGTATTTGTATTCAGTGTATTGTATTTCCATTGAATGTAATGTACTCGGAAACAGACTTAATCTTTGAGACCAATACTAAGGAAAGGGAACTGTACCCTTGTGGCAGTCTTCGCCCAAATGTTCTGAGATCAGTGACTGGAGCATTGTCCTTGTAAGTTGTATAACTAGGACTGTAGAGATGGCTTTAAAGTCAATATTGTTGGTGGGGGTGGGGTTAGTATCGATCAGGGGAAAGCCACAGCGGCCATGTTTTGGCACTGAACCTGGCTCTGTGGCTCAGAAGGGAAGCAGGGAGAACAGGAGATCAATAGTGATTGGAGATTTAATTGTGGGAGGAACAGACAGGAGGTTCTGTGGTTGCAAGCGAGACTCCAGATGGTGATTTGCCTCCTGGCTGCCATGGTCAGGGATGTCTCTGATTGATTGCATCTACAGGATTCTTCAGGATGAGGGAGAGCAGCCAGAAGTTGTGGTACAGGCAGGGAAAGGGAGGAAGACCTGAAAAGAGAATAGCGGGAATTAGGTTGGAAGCTGGAAAGCAGGATGAACAGAGTAGTAATCTCAAGATTGCTACTGGCGCCACGGGCTAATGAGGCGAGGAGTAGAGAGCGCGAGTGTAGCTGAACACATGGCTGCAGGAGAGAGGGGTTCAGATATATGGATCATTGGGATGCCTTCTGGGGAAGGTAGGACCTGAACAAGAAGGACGGTTGTACGTGAACTGGAGCAGCACCAATATCCTGGGCGGGAGGTTTGCTCGAGCTGTTCAGGAGGATTTAAACTAGATTGGCAAGGGGGGGGTGGGAACCTGAGCTATGGATCAGGTGATGGAGTAGGTTACATTACTTACAGTGTGGAAACAGGCCCTTCGGCCCAAAAAGTCCACACCAACCCTCTGAAGAGCAACCCACCCAGACCCATTCCCCTACATTTACCACTTCACCTAACACTACGGGCAATTTAGCATGGCCAATTCACTTAACTTGCACATTTCTGGACTGTGGGAGGAAACCAGAGCACCCGGAGGAAATCCACGCAGACACAAGGGAGAATGTGCAAACTCCACACAGACAGTTGCCTGAGGCGGGAATTGAATCCGGGTCTCTGGCACTGAGACAGCAGTGCTAACCACCAGTGAACAGCCAGATACAGTGTGCAGAGAGTCTGTGAGGAGCAATAAGCACTTGATAGGGCAAAGTTGTAGTTAATGTGAGATTGAAGTGTGTCTATTTTCATGCAACTAGTATCAAGAGTAAGGCTGATGAACTTCGAGCATAGTTGGAACAATGATGTTGCGGCCGTTACGGAGACTTAGATATCACAGGAGCAGGAATGGTTGTTGCATGTTCCAGGGTTAGATGTTTCAAAAGGAATTGGCGGCAGGAGGTAAAGGAGGTGGAGGGATAGTATCACAGCTGCAGAAAGGGAGAACGTCAAAGAGGATTTGTCTACAGTGTCAGTATGGGTGGAAGAAACAGGAAAGGAGCAATCACTTTTGTGGGAGATTTCTGCCTGCCCCCAGTAGCAACAGAGACATTGAGGAGCAGATTGGCAGGCTGATTTTGGAAATGTGTAGAAGTAATAGTTAGGGTTGTTGTCATGGTGACTTTAATTTTCCTAACATTGATTGGAACCTACTTTTTTTTAGTACTTAGTTCAAATAGTTTGGATGGAGCAATTTTTGTCAGTTGTGTCTAGGAAAGGTTCCTGATTCAATAGATAGATAGGCCGATTAGAGGGGAGGCCATATTGTATTTGGTGCTTGGCAACGAACCATGCCAGGTGTCAGATCTTTCGGTGGGAGAGCATTTCAGTAATAGTGATCACAACTCCTTGACCTTTACTGTATTCATGGAGAGCAATAGGAGCGGATGGTATGGGAAAGTACTTAATTGGGGGAAGGGACATTACAGTGCTATTAGGTAGGAACTGTGTGCCTTGATTGGGAACAGTTGTTCTCGGGGAAATGCACAGCAGAAATGTGGAGGTTGGTTAGAAAGCACCTGCTGATAGTGCTGGGAAGATTTGTCCCACTGAGGTAAGGAAGAGATAGGTTGACAGAACCTTGGGTGACAAAGGATGTGGGACATCTAGTCAAAAGGAAGAAGGAAGCTTACTTAAGGTTCAAGAGGCAAGGATCAAATAGGGCTTTAGGTGGTTACAAGGCACCCAGGAAGGAACTGAACAATGAACTTGGAGGTAGAATGGGGCATGGAAAAGTTTTAGCAGCTAGGATTAAGGAAAACCCAAAGTCGTTCTACACTTAAGTGAGGATCAAGTGGATGGCCGAAGTGAGAGTATGAGGAGAAAGTGAGGTCTGCAGATGCTGGAGATCAGAGCTGAAAATGTGTTGCTGGAAAAGCGCAGTAGGTCAGGCAGCATCCAGGGAACAGGAGAATCGACGTTTAGGGCATAAGCCCTTCTTCAGGAATGAGGAAGTGAGAGTATGGCCGATCAGGGATAGTGGAGGGAACTTAACGCCTGTAGTTGGACAATGTAGGAGAAGTCCTCAATGAATATTTTGCTTCTGTATTTACTACTGAGAGGGACAGTGTGAAATAGACTGATATGCTCATAGTTTGATGTTAGGAAGGAGGATGTGCCGAAAATGATGAAAAACATAAGGATAAATAAATCCGCTTGGCCAGACGGGATGTGCCCTAGGTTATTACAGGAAACGAGGAAAGAGATTGCTGCACCTTTGCCAATGATCTTTGTGTCCTCACTGACCATTGGAAAGTGCCGGATGCTTTGAAGGTGGCAAATGTTATTCCCTTGTTCAAGAAAGGGAATAGGAATAATCCTGGAAATTACAGACCAGTCAGTCTTAGGGCTGTGGTGTGCAAAGTATTGGAGAGGATATTGAGAGACAGGATTTATGATTACTTGGAAAACCATAGTTTTATTAGAGATAGTCAGCATAGCTTTAAGAGGGGCAGGTTATGCCTCTCAAATCTTACTGAATTCTTTGAGGATGTGACAAAACAGGTTGATGATAGTAGAGCAATGGATGTGATGTACATGGATTTTAGCAAGGTGTTTGATTAGGTTTCCCATTATAGGCTCATTCAGACAGTAAGTAGGTATGGGATGCAGGGAAAAATGTTTGTCTGGATACAGAATTGGCTGGCCCTTTAGAAGACATACGGAAAGTATTCAGCCTGGAGTTCGGTGATGAGTGGTGTTTCGTAGGGATCGGTTCTGGGACATCTGCTGTTTGTGATTTTTACGAATGACTTGGCTGAGGAAGTGGAAGAGTGGGTTAGTAAGTTTGTCAGTGACACAAAGGTTGGTGAAGTTATGGATAGAGTGGAGGGCTGTTGTAGGTTGCAACAAGACATTGACATGCAGAACTGGGCTGCTAAGTGGCAGATGGAGTTCAACTAGGAAAAATGTGAAGTCATTCACTTTGGAAAGTCAAATTTGAATGCAGAATACAGGTTTTAAAGCAGATTTCTTGGCAGTGTGGAAGAACAGAGGGATTTTGGGGTCCACGTCCATAGATCCCTCAAAATTGCCACCCAGGGTCATCAGGTATATATTAAGAAGGTACGTGGCGTGTTGGCTTTCATTAGTAGGGGGATTGAGTTTGAGAGCCGTGAGGTTATGCTGCAGCTGTTCAGAGTCCTGGTTAGACCACACACTTGGAATATTGTGTTCAGTTCTGGTCACCTCATTATAGGAAAGATGTGGAAGCTTGAGAGAGGGTGCAGAGGAGATTTACCAGGATGCTGCCTGGACTAGATGGCTTATGAAGAACGTTTGAGGGAGCAAGGATTTTTCTCATTGGAGTGAAGAAGGAAGAGAGGTGACTTGTTAGAGGTGTACAAGATATTGAGAGGCTTGCACAGAATGAATAGCCAAAGACTTTTTCCCATGGCGAAAATGTCTATCATTTGGAGGCATAATTTTAAGATAATTGGAGGAAGGTTTAGGGGAGATGTCAGAAATAGGTTCTTTACCCAGAGAGCGATGGATTGCATGGAATGCACTGCCAGCGGTGGTAGTATAGTCAGGTGCATTAGGTACATTTAAGGTCTTGGATAGGCACATGGAAGTTAGTACAATGAAGGCTATATAGGTTAGTCTGACCTTAGAGTTGGATAGAAGGCCCTCAAAACATAGAGGGCGAAAGGGCCTGTGGTGTGCTGTACGTGAGTGGCGTTGGTGGCGGAAGTGGTGACAAACATGGCAGTGGGGGGCGGAAGTCACTGAGCGTGTGACATCAGCGATGATGTGAGGGGCAGAAGTGATGTCACGTGTGGTGCATGAGGAATTTTGAGGGGCGGAAGTGGCTGTGGGAGCGGCCATGATTGGGGCAGAAGTGGCATCATCAGTCAGCGTGGGGGTGGCAGCTGCACCAGCCGCATGGCTAATGGCGTCCGAGCTGTTCCAGAGGCCGGGGGAATCTACTGGAATGTTTGAGGAGCGCTGGTTATGGAGGTGGGTAGATAAAAGTTTGTTGTACTTCCAGTTTTTGATGTTTGAGACGGACTTGAAATACTGTTTGTTGAGAGTATGAATTCTCCTGAGGATGTAGTACAGAGTGGGTCCTTTGCAATTCTGAGAGAGTGTGACCCTCAGCTGAGGCAGGGCTGACTGTAGATAGGTTAGGTGCTGGCGCATTATATGTTGAAACACCACCCACCACATACACAGCAGATACTCATGTCACTCAGCCAGGGTTGTCTACCTCATGTGCTGCAGGCAAGGATTCCCCAAGGCATGGTATATTGGCGAGACCATGCAGATGCTACAACAATAGATGAATGGACACTGCGCAACAATAGCCAGACAGGAATGTTCCCTCCCAATCGGGGAACATTCATGCGTCAAGGACGTTCAGCCTCCAATCTTCACAAGGATTCTCCAAGGTAGTACTCAAGTTGCACAACAATGCAGAATCACTGAGCATAAAGTGATAGCCAAGCTCTGTACCCACAGAGACAGTGTCAATCGTGATCTTGGGTTCATGTCACACGACAGGTGACACCACCATACTATTCTGTGTGTGAAGTCTTCCTTACCAATCTGTTTTGATACCAACACCTAGATAACTTGTTATGGTCTCTCTACATTAGTTTTTATAGTTTTGGATTACTTGTTACTTTGGTTAGACTTTTGGCATGTGACTCTTATACCCATGTTATTCCAATCGTTTGGTTTGGCTCCAGCACCACCTCATTTTTTTTTTATTTTTTGTAATTATCTCTCTGCCTTAAGTTAAGCAAACAATAGGTCATCTCTTCACTTGCTACTCAGCTGTCGACACTTTACTTGCACCATCTGACACTCTTGATCACTGGCAGAGACTTACTATTCAGCCTGTCGACACTTCGCTTACACCATTTGTGTGATCTTTCAATCTCCCTGATTATAAATGCTGTGCCTGTGAACTGTTCTTCACTTCATCTGACAAAGGAGCAGCACTTGGAAAGCTTGTGATTTCAAATAAACCTGTTGGATTATAACAGTGTCATATGACATCTGACCTTTTCCACCCAGGTTCAATACCGGCAGGTCCACACTGTGGTATAGTGGACATTGAAGGAAGCCATCTAAGAGTGCAATGGAATCTTGAACGAATGGACCAGTAGGCAAATGGTTATTAATTCAGATAAATGTGAGGTGTTGCATTTTGATAAGACAAACCACAGTAGGACTTATAGGACTCTGGGGAGTGTTATTGAACAGAGAAACCTAGGGGTGCAAGTACATAGTTCCTTGAAAGTGGCATGCTTGTCTTCATCTGTCAGAGCATTGAGTACGGAATCAGAATTTCATGTTTTCTCTATTTAAGGCTACATTTGGAGTACTATATAGAATTCTGGTCGCCCTGCTATGGGAATCATGTTACTAAACTGGTGGGCGGCACGGTGGCACAGTGGTTAGCACTGCTGCCTCGCAGCGCCAGAGATCCGGGTTCAATTCCCGACTCAGGCGACCGACTGTGTGGAGTTTGCACGTTCTCCCCGTGTCTGCGTGGGTTTCCTCCGGGTGCTCCGGTTTCCTCCCACAGTCCAAAGATGTGCAGGTTAGGTGAATTGGCCATACTAAATTGCCCGTAGTGTTAGGTAAGGGGTAAATGTAGGGGTATGGGTGGGTTTCGCTTCGGCGGGTCGGTGTGGACTTGTTGGGCCGAAGGGCCTGTTTCCACACTGTAATCTAATCTAATCTAAAAAAAAATCTAAAAATCTAAACTGGAAAGGGTGAGAAAAATGATTTAAGGATATTACCAAGACTAGAAAGTTTGAGTTATAAGGAGAAGCAGTATGGACGAGGATTCGTTTTTCCCTGGAGCCTAGGAGACTGAGCGGTGGCCTTATTGAAGTTTATAAAATTTTAGATAAGGTGAATAGCCAAGCTGTTTTCTGCAGGGTATGGAAGTCCACAACTGGAGGGCATACGTTTAAGGTGAGAGGGGAAGGATTTAAAACAGACCTGAGGGGCACCTTTTTCACACGTATGGAACAAGCTGCTGGAGGAAGTGGTAGAGGTAGGTGCTATTGCAATATTTAAAAAAATGTGAGTAGATATATGGATAGGAAAGGTTTAGAAAGATAAAGGCCAAATGCAAGTAAATGGGACTTGTTCAGTTTAAAAAACTTAGTCAGCATGTACAATTTGGACTAAGGGGCCTGTTTCCATGCTGTAATACTCTACAACTGCCCTGCTTCCTTCAAGGATCAATGGACAGGCACACAAATTTTCCTCCAATCCTTTGCACTTCCTCGGGGGCCCTACCATTCAACATGTACTTACTCCCTTGCCTTGTTGGTCCTCCAAATCGCCTCTCACTTTCAGGATGAAATTCCATTTGCCACGTTCAGCCCATCTGACTAGATAAACCCATCTATTTTGCCCTGTACCCTAAGGCTTTCCTCCTCGCCTTTTACCACACTACCAGTCTTCATGTAATCTGCAAACTTATTGATCATACTTTCGAAGTTCATCTCTAGATCATTAATATATATATAGCATTAGCAAGGGACTCAGCACCAAACGTGGTACACCACTGGTCACAGGCTGCCCTTTGCTTCCTGCCATTAAGCTAATTTTGAATCTAATTTTGCAAATTGCCCTTAGCTTCTTAATTAGGTCTTGCAATGCACGCCAGTTAAGATTCTCTCTGAAGTCTAGATAGACTCCAACAACTGCACTGTCCATGTGTACATTTCATAGAAAAGTCAGTCAAATTTGTTGGGCATGATTTCCCTCGATACAGTCGCCCTGACTGTCATGAGTTAATTCTTGTGTCGAGATTAATTCTGTCCCTCAGTATTTTTTCCAGCAGTTTCCCTTCAATTGATATTAGATTCATTGGCCTGTAGTTTCCTGGTTTATTCCTACCTTCCTTCCTTGAATTATCAGACCACCAGTCTGTTGATATCCGCGTGACCAGAGAAGATTGGAAAATCAATATCAGATCCCTTACAATCTCCTCCCTTGGCTCCCTCAGCTTGTGGAGAAAGTGAGGTCTGCAGATGCTGGAGATCAGAGCTGAAAATGTGTTACTGGAGAAGCGCAGCAGGTCAGGCAGCATCCAGGGAACAGGAGAATCGACGTTTCGGGCATAAGCCCTGAAGAAGGGCTTATGCCCGAAACGTCGATTCTCCTGTTCCCTGGATGCTGCCTGACCTGCTGCGCTTCTCCAGCAACACATTTTCATCCCTCAGCTTGTGATACATCTAATGTGGGGCTAGTGGTATATATACTTTCAAGCATGTGAAACCACTAATACCTTACCCCCCACCCCCATGCTGATTATTTCATGTATATCACAGTTACCCTCTTTGATTTTTTTATATTGACATTGGATTCACTATAGAAAAGGACAATGTGAAGTGCTCCTTTAATGTTTATAGTAAGTACTATAAGTACTCAGCAATGTCTAAAACCAAAATACTATAAATCTAGATTAGATTACATTACAGTGTGGAAACAGGCCCTTCGGCCCAACAAGTCCACACCGACCCACCGAAGCGCAACCCACCCATACCCCTACATTTACCCCTTACCTAACACTACGGGCAATTTAGCATGGCCAATTCATCTGACCTGCACATCTTTGGACTGTGGGAGGAAACCAGAGCAAACCCACGCAGACACGGGGAGAACGTGCAAACTCCACACAGTCAGTCGCCTGAGGCGGGAATTGAACCCAGGTCTCAGGCACTGTGAGGCAGCAGTGCTAACCACTGTGCCGCCCACGATGCTATAGATGCTGGAAATCTGGAACAAACACAGAATACTAAAGAAACTCAATGTCTGATGGGATCTGTGGATAAAGACATTGAGTTACCACTGAATCCAGTAAGGCTCTTCTTTAGAACTCAGCTATGTTTTCCAGCTCCACATGCTTTAGTCCTTAATGGGCTCTACTTTCCCTCGTTACTCAGTTGCTCCAGATATACAAGTAAAATGATATACAGAACAACCTGGATTATCTGAATTAAATGGGTGGGGAGTATTTTATTCAGATAAATAATCTGGTCGTAAACAAAGGAAGCCGTGCTGGGACCTTGAGATCTTTTTTGGATAATCCAAAATTCGGATAACCGAGGTTGTTCTGTAATGATACCTGCCAATGTTTTGTCATGCTCCCTCTTCTCTCACCTTAAGTGATCTCCACTTTCATAGAAATTAGGAGCATAGATTGACCATTTGACCCTTCAAACCAGCTCTGCCAGTTTAATCATGGCTGATCCTCTATGTAATGCTCTATTCCCATTTTATCCCCATTCCCTTGGTGCTGTTAAAATAAAGTTTCCCTTTCTTGAATGTATACAGTGACTTGGCCTCCAAACCTTCTGTGGTAGAAAATTCCATGGGTTCACAACCCTTTAAGTGAATAAACTTTTCCTCATCTCACTCCTAAATGATATACCCTGTTTCCTGAGACTGTGACTCTTGGTTCTAGATTTCCCCAATCAGGGAAAACATTCTGCATTTACCCCTGTTCTGCAACCATCCCTGTTCAAATGTTATACATTTCAATTAGATCTCCACTCATCCTTCTCAACCCTAATAAATACAGGTCCAGTCTAGCCATTGAATAGTCATCCTTTGTAACAGTCTAGCAAACCTTTGCTGCACTCCCTCTCTGGTAAGTTTATCCTTTCTTAAGTAGGGAGATCAAAACTGTATGTAATATTCCAGATATGGTCTTGTCAAAGCCCTTTATACCTGCAGTAAGACATCTCTCCTTTTGAGCTCTGATCCTCTTGAAATGAAGGCCAATATGCCATTTGGTTTCCTAATTGTTTGCTGCACTTGCCTGTCTACTTTCATTGACTGGTCAACACATTCCTTTGTACAACCATATTTAATCAAAATATCACCATTTAGATAATACTCTTCCTTTTCGTTTTTCACATCAAGGTATATAAGTTCACATTTACCCATGTCATACCGTATCTGCCACGTGTTTGCCCATTCATTCAACTTGCCTAAATCACCATGAAACCTGCTTGAAACCTCTTCAGAGCTCTTAATCCTGCCCAGTTTTGTGTTGTTTTAGTAATATTACATTTGGTTCCCTCATCCAGGTTATACATTAAAAAAAATCACGAATAACTCATAATTCAGTTACTTTTAGTTTAGCGATGGAAAGGGATCGGTACATGCCACAGGTCAAGCGTTATCAATGGGGCAAGGGTAATTATAATGCGATTAGGCAAGAATTAGGATGCATAGAATGGGGTAGCAAAATGCAAGGGATGCAGACAATCGAAATGTGGAGCTGGTTTAAGGAACAGATATTGCGTGTCCTTGATAGATATATCCCTGTCAGGCAGGGAGGAAGTGATAAGGTAAGGGAACCGTGGTTTACGACAGAAATTGCATCTCTTGTTAAGAAGAAGAAAGAGGCTTATGTGCTGATGAGGCGATGGAGAGTTACAGATCAGCTAGGAAGGATTTAAAGAGAGAGTTAAGAAGAGCAAAGAGAGGACATGAGCAGTCTTTAGCAAATAGAATAAAGGAGAACCCTAAAGCTTTCTATTGGTATGTGAGGAATAAAAGGATGATTAGGGTAGGAATAGGGCCAGTCAAAGACAGAAGTGGGAAGTTGAGTGTGGACCCTGTAGAGATCGGAGAGATGCTAAATGAACATTTCTCATCGGTGTTCTCTCAGGAAAGGGAGAATATTGTAGAGGAGAAGAATGAGGTACGAGATATTAGACTAGAAAGGATTGACGTTAGTTACGCACAGGTGTTATCAATTCTAGAAGGAATGAAAATAGACAAGTCCCCTGGGCCGAATGAGTTTTATCCGAGGATTCTCTGGGAAGCTAAGGAGAAGATAGCAGAGCCTTTGGCTTTGATATTTGAGTCGTCATTGTCTGCGGGTTTAGTACCTGAGGACTGGAGGATTGCAAATGTTGTGCCCTTGTTCAAGAAGGGCAGCAGGGATGACCCAGGTAATTATAGACCAGTGAGCCTTATTCTGTTGTAGGAAAGGTTTTGGAAAGGATTATAAGAGAGAAGATTTTTAATCAGCTAGCGAGCAACAATTTGATTTCAGATAGTCAACATGGTTTCGTCACGGGGAAGTCGTGTCTCACAAACCTCTGAGTTTTTTGAGAAGGTGACTAAGCATGTAGATGAGGGCAGGGCAGTTGACATATACCTGGACTTCAGTAAAGCCTTTGGTAAGGTTCCACATGGTAGGCTGTTGGAGAAATTGCTGAGGCATGGAATTGAGGGTGACTTAGCAGTTTGGATTAGAAACTGGCTTTCTGGAAGAAGGCAGCGAGTGGTGGTTGATGGAAAATATTCAGCCTGGAGTCCGGTTACTAGTGGTGTTCCACAAGGATCTGTTTTGGGACCACCGCTGTTTGTCATTTTTATAAATGACTTAGACGCAGGCATAGGTGGATGGATTGGTAAATTTACAGACGATACTAAAGTCGGTGGAGTAGTAGACAGTTTGGAAGAATGTTACAGGTTGCAGGGGGATTTGGATAAACTGCAGAATTGGGCTGAAGGTGGCAAATGGAGTTGAATGCAGCTAAATGTGAGGTGATGCACTTTGGGAAGAATAACAGGAAGGCAGAGTACTTGGTCAATAGAAAGATTCTTGGTAGTGTGGATGTGCAGAGGGATCTTGGAGTCCATGTGCATAGATCTTTGAAAGTTGCCACCCAGGTGGATAGTGATGTTAAGAAGGCATACGGTGTGTTAGGTTTCATTTGGAGAGGGATTGAATTCCGGAACCGCAATATCATGTTGCAACTATACAAAATGCTGTTGCGGCCACACTTGGAATATTGTGTACAGTTCTGGTCGACCCATTACAGGAAGGACGTGGAAGCATTGGAAAAGGTGCAGAGGAGATTTATCAGGATGTTGCCTGGTCTGGAGGGAAGGTCTTATGAGGAAAGGCTGAGAGACTTGGGTCTTTTCTCATTGGAAAGAAGGAGGATGAGAGGTGATTTGATAGAGACATACAAGATGATCAGAGGATTAGGTAGGGTAGACAGAGAAAGACCTTTTCCTAGGATGATGACGTCAGCTTGTACAAGAGGACATAACTACAAATTGAGGGGTGATAGATTTAAGATAATGTCAGAGGCAAGTTCTTTACACAGAGAGTGGTAAGGGCATGGAATGCCCTACCTGCTAATGTAGTCAACTCAGGCACCTTAGGAAGATTTAAACAATCCTTAGATAAGCGCACGGATGATTTTGGGATAGTGTAAGGGGGACGAGCTGAGAATAGTTCACAGGTCGGCGCAACATCGAGGGCCGAAAGGTCTGTTTTGCCCTGTATTGTTCTATGTTCTATAACTGGGGCACAAGCACTAGTCCATGCAGTATCCCGGTAGTCACTACCTGCCATTCAGGAAAAGATCCATTTAGACCCGCTGTTTCCTGTCTGTTAACCAATTCTCAATCCATACCAATATATTACCCCATCTCAATGTTTTAACTTTGCTCACTAACCAATTGTGAGTAACCTTATCAAATGCCCTCTTGAAATCCAAATCCACCATACCTACTGGTTCTTCCTTATCTATTCCACTGGTTACAGCCTCAAAACCCCAGTATATTTGTTAATTTTTGTTGTTCAGTTTCGCCAATGTTTTCAAAATGTTCTGTCATCATGATACACATTCTCCCCACTACTGATGTTAGACAAACTGGTCTGCATTTCTGTTTTTATTCTCCCTCCCTTTTACATAGTGGGATTACATTTGGCACCCTCCAATCTGTAGGAACTGCTCCAGGGTGTGTTGAATTTTGGAAGGTGACCACCGATGCATCAAATGTTTTTGGGACCCCTTCCTTTAGCACTCATATGAGAGGGGAAGAAAGAGAGAGGGAAGTCCTGCTTAATCCCAATTTTTCAGAGGATGGATAAATAGTCTTAATCATTCTTAAACATTTAAAAGTTTCATCAACTGAGCACACATTTCTCTGAGAAGGCTATACACAATTAATTTCATTCACACTTGCCTTTCACTTGATATATTCCATCCAAATGAATTATTACCATTTAACATTGTATAATTTCATAGTATCTCTAAAACAGAAATCCATCATTACTGTCTGGTTGCAGACATTATTAAACTCTGCTTGTTCCTTCATTCTTAAAAGACATGCAGTTTTGACAACAGTAACATGCTAGAATATGTTTGACATTTCTTTCCTTTACCCCCACTTTAAATATGACAGCAATATTCTAGGGTGTAATGTGCAATATTATTGGGCTGACACATGTTGATATTACTTAATTTTTTTTATAGAACCCCTCCAGTGTGGAAACGGGCCCTTTGGCCCAACAAGTCCACACTGACCCTCTGAAGAGCCCCTCCCCCACATTTACCCCAGAGTAATGCACCTATCCTACCCATTCCTGAACATTATGGGCAATTTAGCATGGCCAATTCACCTAACTTTCTCATTTGTGGACTGTGGGAGAAAACCAGAGTGCCCGCAGAAAACCCACGCAGACACAGGAGAATGTGCAAACTCCACCAGTTGCCCGAGGTGGGAATCGAGCCCGGGTCCCTGGCACAGTGAAATCTTTCTTGTGAAAGAATTCTTCCAATATTTTGATAAATCTAAACAGTCTATGAATTATTTGAAAATAATCCAATGCCATTGTATCTTTGTGTTTCACTTAAGAATTTCTCCACGCATGCATAGAACATTGAAAAGTACAGCACAGAACAGGTCCTTTGGCCCACGATTTTGTGTCAAGGTTTAATCCTAATGTAAAATATAATAACTTAACCTGCGCATCCTTTAACTCACTGCTATCCATGTGCATGTCCAGCAGTCGCTTAAATGTCCCCAGTAACCCTGCTTCCACCACTACAGCTGGCAACGCATTCCATGCATTCACAACTCTCTGTGTAAAGAATTTACCTCTGATGTCTCCTTTATACCTTCCTCCTAATATCTTCAAACTATGACTCCTCGTACTAGTCAATCCTGCCCTGGGGAAAAGTCTCTGGCTATTAACTCTATCTATTCCACTCATTATCTTGCTTACCTCAGTCAGGTCTCCTCTGTTGCTCCTCCTCTCCAGAGAGAAAGGTCCGAGCTTACACAACCTTTCTTCATAAGGCAAGCCCTCTAGTCCAGGTAGAATCCTGGTATACCTTGTTTGCACCCTCTCCAAAGCCTCTGTATCTTTCCTATAGTAGGGTGACCAGAACTGGACAATATTCCAAGTGTGATCTCACCAGGGACTTGTAGAGCTGTAGCAAAACCTCGTGGCTCTTAAAATCGATCCCCATGTTAATGAACTTGTATATTTGGGTGGCACAGTGGCTCAGTTGTTAGCAATGCTGCCTCACAGCACCAGGGTCCCAGGTTGGATTCCAGTCTCTGGCGACTGTGTGGAGTTTGCACATTCTCCCTGTGTCTACGTGGGTTTCCTCCGGGTGCTCCGGTTTCCTCACACAGTCCAAAGATGTGCAAGTCAGGTTAATTGGCCATGCTAAATTGTCCATAGTGTTAGGTGCTTTAGTCAGAGGGGAAATGGGGGTCTGGGTGGGTTACTCTTCGGAGGGTCAGTGTGGACTGGTTGGGCTGAAGATCCTGTTTCCACACTGTAGGGAATCTAATAAATGAAAGCCAAAACACCATATGCTTTCTTAACAACCCTGTCCACTTGGGTGGCAACTTTGATGGATCTATGTACTTGCACACCCAAATCCCTCTGTTCCTCCACACTGCCAAGAATTCTGTCTTTAATCCTATATTCAGCATTCGAGTTCGACCTTCCAAAATGCATAACTTCGCATTTATCCAGGTTGGACTCCATCTGCCATTTCTCAGCCCAGTTCTGCATCCTGTCTATGCCACGCTGCAGCAGCCCTCTATACTATCGGCGACACCGCCAACCTTTGTGTCATCTGCAAATTTACTAACCCACCCCTCAACTTCCTCATCCAAGTCATTTATAAAAACTACAAAGAGCAGAGGCCGAAGAACAGAGCCCTGCGGGACCCCACTCAACACTGACCTCCAGGCAGATTGCTTTCCATCCTCAACCACTCTGCCTTGTCAGCCAGCCAATTCTGAATTCAGATAGCCAGGAGGCAAATATCCTCACCAGTGGCTTAGCAACCTCCTTTCTCACTTCCCAGAGCAGCTTAGGATAAATCTGTTCTGGTCCTGGGGACTTATCAATCTTAATATTTTCCTAAATTTCTAGCACATCAACTTCATCAATCTTGATCTGGTCAAGACTGCATCCCAGCTCCTCAAAGTTGTCATTCACAACAAGTTCCCTTTCCTTAGTGAAAGCCTAAGCAAAAAACTCACTTAGGGCTTCCCCTATCTGCTCAGACTCCAAGCACAAGTTCCCTCCGCTATCCCTGGTCGGCCCTACCTTCTCCCTGATTATTGTCTTATTCCTCACGTATGAGTAAAATGCATTTGGGTTCTTCCTAATCCTTCTTGCCAAGCCTTTTTCATGCCCCCTTCTGGTTCATCTCTTTGCATTTCTGTGCTCCTTTCCAGTAAGCCTCTAAAGCTGTGCTAGATCCTTGCTTCTGCCACCTTACGTAAGCTGCCTACTTCGTTTTGACAAGAAGCTCCTCTGGTCTCATCATCCAAGGTTCCTTAATCCCTTCTTACCTGTCTCAGAAGAACAACAACTGCTCCTTAAATAGTCTCCACATATCTGCTGTGCCCTTTCTGCGGAATAAATGCTCCCAGTCTGTACTTCCCAACTCCTGTCCGATAGCGTCATAATTTCCTTTTCCCCAATTAAATATCTTCCCTTGGTAACTGCTCCTTTCACTCTCTAAGTCTGTGCTAAATGTGAGGCAGTTGTGATCACTGTCACCAAAGTGCTCTCCCACCGGGAGGTCTGACACCTGTCCTGGCTCGTTGCCAAGCACTAAATCCAAAATGGCCTCTCCCCTCATCGGTCTGTCGACATACTGAGTAAGGAAACCCTCCTGAACGCACCTGACAAAAACAGCTCCATCCAAAAGATCTGCACTTAGGAGGTTCTAGTCGATATTGGGAAAGTTGAAATCGCCCATAACAACAACCCTGCTACTTCTGCATTTTTCCAGAATCTGCTCGCCTATGAGTTCTTCAATCTCTCTATTGGTATTAGGTGGTCTGTAGAAAACCCCCAATGAAGTGGCTGTTCCCTTGCTGTTCCTAACTTCCACCCATACTGACTCAGTAGACAAACCTTCCTCAACAATCTTTGTTTCTGTAGCTGTGATGCACTCTCTGATTAGCAATGGTACACCCTCTCCTCTTTTTCCACCCTCCCTGTTCTTTTTAAACATTCTAAACCATGGAACATCAAGCAACCATTCCTGCCCCAGTGAAACCCACGTCTCCATTATGACCACAACATCGCAGCCCCAAGTCAATACTCTAAGTTTATCACTCTTATTTCAGACACTCCTTGCATTAAAGCTGACACACTTTAACCGATCTCTTTATTTCATCGTGTGAGAAACCTTCCTGATAGATTCAGTACGTCCTGTCACTGTCCCATCTGTAACTGTCCCCATCTCAGACATGTGGCTCTGATTCCCACCCCCCTGCCAAACTAGTTTAAACCCTCCAATTACACAAGCAAATCTCCCACCCAGGACATTTGTGCCCCTCCAGTTCAAGTGCAACCTGTCCGTCATGTACAGGTTCCACCTTCCCCAGAAGGTATCCCAATGGTCTAGATCTCACCCACTTAAAAACTTCCTGGCAGTCCTTTGCTCCTCCCTCGCACCTCTCGGCAAATGGAGGCCCTGATGCCTGAAATAAGTGTTTTAAACAGTTAGACTCACCTTCCCAGAAGTCCTTTGCTCCTCCCTCGCACCTCTCGGTACAATCTAAGACTGCTGCTTCTTAGATTCTCAAATTTATAGCCAATTAAACATCGAATTCTGTGACATTTGGCTCCTGACACCTGTGTTAGATTTTGAGTTTATGATCACAGTAATTCCATTACCATAGGCAGTTGACCATGTCTAAGCAATTTTCAAATAATTTGAATTTGTTAAGCAGCAGCACTTTAGATGTGGCACACTAGTTAATTAGACAAAGAAAATATACAATTATGACAAATGAGGTGGTTTCATTGATACCAGAAGGCTGTTTGCATGGAATGCATTATCTCAACAGTGCTGTCAAGAGCATCCTGTTTTGTCAGAATATTAGGGAACTATTCCTGCTTTTCCTTTAGTCTCCCACCTCCTCTTCTAGTCCATCTTCCATTTGGAGAAAATCACTCCCGTTTGCGGACTGCCACCCATGAGGGCTCTCCTCTGAAGCTGAGCAATTGTTGAAGTATCTAATTCTAGGGCTGATGGCTTATGTTATGTCATTCAATTTTCTGACTCCTTTTGGCCATTTACCATGAAGCAGCTACTCATGATGACAGGGTGACTGTTGTTCCCTTGCTCATCCTCATTTAAAGGTTAGCTGTCATTCCTTCTAAGTCCAAAACACCCTATTTTCTGAAATACAGCCTTGATTATAGAGTGGTGCGCAATACATCTATTAATAAATGTATGTGTTCAGTCCACTGCTGTTCACCCTGCTGACACACAACTGTGCAGTTATGCACAGATCAAATCACATCATCAAGTTCGCTGATGATACGACTATAGTGGGTCTCATCAGCACGATTGACAAATCAGCATACAGAGGTGAGGTACAGCTGTTAAGCGACTGGTGCAGAGCCAACAACCTGTCTCTGAACGGGGACAAGTTGAAAGAGATGGTTGTTGACTTCAGGAGGGCACGGAGCGATCACTCTCTGCTGAACATCATAGTTCCCCCATGTAGATTGTGAAGAGCACCAAATTTCTTGGAGTACACCTCGGAGAATCTCACCTGGACCCTCATCACAGCTCCAATTCCTAGAAAGCCCAGCAGCATCTCTATGCACAGGCTGAGGAAAGCCCACCTCCCACGCTCACCACATTCTATAGAGGGTTCATTGAGAGTACCCTGAGCTGCAGCATCACTGCTAGGTTTGGGAATTGCACCATCTCAGATCATAAGACCCTGCAACGGATAGTGAGGACAGTTGAGAGGATCATCAGGCTCTCTCTTCCTTCCATTATAGATATTTACACCACAAGCTGTATCTGAAAGGCTAAGAGCATTGTGGAAGAACCCACACACCCCTCACTCAAACTCTTGGCCCTCCTGCCATCTGGCAGAAGATACCAACCATGGCCAAACTGTAACAGTTTCTTCCCCCAAGCTATCAGGCTCCTTAACACAGTATGATCAGACTCTTTCCCATCTGAAATTCTTTGCACGACTTCAAATTGCTGCTAGAAAAATACCTATTATTTATCATTCTTCTATTACACTGTAACTTGTGTGTTTTGCACTTATTCACTTTATGCCATTGTGTAGTTTGTGCTGTCCATGTAGACCCTCTGCCTTGGAGGAAGGCTGTCTCGTTTTTACTGTATCAGTTGTATATGGTAAAATGACAAATAAAAAGCTACTCTACTCAACTGATAAACAGCAACATTGTTAAATGAGGTTTTATGCTATACCGAAAATATAGGAATTACTAAAATAATTCATTTTTTAAGGGAATCCCAGTTTCTAATAGTGATCCATCCATGTCCTGAATGAGTATGTACCAAGAGGTGTATTTAACACAGATGAAACTGGACTGTTAATGGTAGAAAGTGAAGCCCTCTTTTTCCCCCCCCCCCCCCCCCCCCCCCCACCCATCAACAAGATGCATTGCATAAGTTCTACAGACAGCACTTTCCAAACCCCCAATCACTTCCATCTTGAAGAACAAAAGCAGCAGATACATGGGAACACCATTGCATGCAATTTCCCCTCCAAGCCACTCACCATCCTGATTGGAAATGTATTGCTGTTCTTTCACTGTCACTGGGTCAAAATCCTAGAATTCCTTCCCTAACGGTATTGTGGGCCAGCCCACAGCAGATGGACTGCAACAATTGAAGAAGGCAACTCACCACCACCTTCTCAAGTGCAAGTAGGGATAGACAATAAGTGCTTGCTAGCTAGCCACACTCACATCCCACAAAAGAATTTTTAAAAATGATGCTTTTCAAAGGTCAAGACACTACACACACAGTACAAAGTTAACAAAAGCAGCTAGGTGACCTAGGACTTTTGACATATTGATTGAGGAAATTGACAAAATTCATTAACTGAAGTAAAGGAAAAAATATTATTATGACACACAGCTGCCTTGTGCACCCCAACATTGCGACTTCAAGAGTATGAAGCTATATTGTTGCATTCTAACACCAGTTCCAAATTCCCTAATTCTATGGATCAGGGTGATTAAGAACCTAAAAGCCCAATAACGGATAGCAGTTGCTGTCTCAAATTTCAAGGCCATAGAAGCAGGAGTACAATTCAATTGTTCTGGAGCTCATGTTCATGTTGAAGATGTGGATAGTGGTGATGGCAGCTAAAATTGCCAACTATTTTTGCCATTCGGTCTTCAAATGGTGTATGGCTGTACAAGAGGTGGAGAACAAGGGAGTGCAGGGTGAGGGTAACCATCTGATGATAAGGCTGTTAGAACCTGCTAGTGGGAGGCCAGTATGGAAAGTCCACCATAGATAACCATAGAAACTGAGGTGGGTGGTCTTGCTTTGCACAAATCTAAAATATTCCCAATCCTTAGGCTTAATAGTTTTTGGCAACATGATATATCTCCTCCTTTGGCATATTCACACACTACTTTATTAGCCATAGTTATAACACTTTCCTTCATGGTTTTGGTGCATTAGAGAAATATACTCTTTATTAACTGAGTTCTTTAATTGCTAAATGCAGTCTGTCTACTATGATAATTTTAAAGCAGTTTCTGATTCAAATGTAACCTTCAAAGTTTTTGTTTTATCGATTTAAAACCATAGTTTCTGACTGAATGGCATCACGTTCAAAGTTAATATAAAATCGTATTCTATTATGGTGACTGTTTAGTAAAGGCTTAGTTAGCTCTTTTTCATTGCACAAAACGTACTAGATCAGAAGTATTCACTAACTGGTTCCTCAGTTGCTCTTAACCATCTTTCATACATTCCAAGAAATTGTCCTCTACATCCTTAGCACTAATAAAGTCTCCAGGAATATTGTGTCAAATCTGGTCTCCTTCCTATTGGAAGGATGTTGTGAAACTTGAAAGGTTCAGAAAAGATTTACAAGGATGTTGCCAGGGTTAGATTTGAGCTATAGGGAGAGATTAACGAGGCCATTGCTGTTTTCCCTGGAGTGTCAGAGGCTGAGGGGTGACTTTGTAGAGGTTTATAAAATTACGAGGGGCATGGATAGGATAAATAGACAATGTCTTTTCCCTGGGGTGGGGGAGTCCAGAACTAGAGGGCATAGGGTCAGGGTGAGAGGGGAAAGATATAAAAGAGACCTAAGGGGCAACTTTTTCACACCGAGGGTGGTACGTGTATGGAATGGGTGCCGGAGGAAGTGATGGAGGCTAGTACAATTGCAACATTTAAAATTCATCTGAATAGGAAGGGTTTGGAGGATATGGGTCAAGTGCTGGCAGGTGGAACTAAATTGGGTTGAGATATCTGGTCGGCATGGATGAGTTGGACTGAAGGATCTGTTTCCCTGCTGTACATCTCTATGGCTCTATGACTAGGAGGTTAAACGGGAGAGGAAACAAGACACAGATCAAGAGGCTACCTATAAGGAGACCAATGGTTACATAATGTCACCACTACATGGAAAGCAGCTGAGTAGGTTTGGCTGGTATTTCCATTCTTAAAAGTAAAGTTGAGTATTTTGCTTGCATTTAAGTCAGTAGACTTCTTTCCTCTCTTTTACTGAGAAATAGCTTGTTACAATTTCATACTGTGTTCATACTTATTCTAATGTTAACATACTTTTCAGATTTACATGTTAGAAGGTCATGTTACATGGTAGAGTATCCAATTTGTCGTATGTGAGAAAAGTCATAAATGAACCAGATAAGGAAGTGTGCGGGAAGTGTAACCAACTACACAAGCTTGAGCTACATATTTCAGAGCATGATGGATGCTAGAGGAATTTGTGGAAAGTGCATTAAGAAAGATGGTCACGTTGTACATTAGAAACATAGGCAGAAAGGAATGAGTGACTATCAGGCAGTTTCAAAAAACCAGGCTGCAAGTGCAAGAGGCTCTGTGCTTGCTGATCAATATTCCATTTTCAAAATTAATGAAGGTGATTGTTCCTCGGGTGACTCAGTTGTATAAGGGAAGAACAGAAGAGCAGTAGTTATTGGAGTTTCAACATGTTTGAGGCTCAAGCTGTTGTTTCTGTGGTATTAAATATGACTTCGAGTTGGTGTCTTAACTCAATTCCAGAATCAACAATGTCACAGCCCAGCTTTAGGGCATATTCATACAAAGGTCATCAATCACTTGGGTACCAATGACGTAAGTAGGAAGAGGGTTGAGATCCTGTAGGTACACTTAAGGGATTGAGGGAAGAAATTGAAAAGCAGGACCTTAATGGCAGTAACCTCAAGATTACGCATAATGCCACATGAGAGTGAGCAGAAGAACAGGCACAATGAGTGATTGATTGGTTGAATATGTGGCTAGAGAACTGGTGTAGGAGGGAGTGTTAGGGTTTTCTGGGGATTTGCAGCTGGTTCTGGGGTAGGTGGGACTAGTACAAGCTGGGCAGGTTACAGCTTAACAGGCTGTCCCCTCATGGAGAAATTTGCTAGTACTATTGGGGTGGGTTTAAATTAGCTTGGTAGAGCGATGGGAACCTAAGAGGTAACCAAAATTGGAAGGAAGTAAAGTTGGTAACTGGAACTCAAAAAGGCACCAGGGTGACTAGAGGACAGGAAGAACAAAGCCAACAATGACATATGCCTCAAAAACGCAGTGAACCCCTCTGTTAATTAAACCAAACACCCAGAAAAGCTCACCTCGCCTAGTGATTATTAAAAAGAGTGACAGAGAACTTCCAAATTCCACTGTTTAAAGAAAATAACATCAATTTTTTAAAAATTCTATAAATGAACATTAAACAACAACTATTCATAAGTCTAAGCCCCCCTTTTCTCTTAATTGCTTATTACTTGCCTCCAAAAATATGTTGTTCCAATAAGACACTTATTAAAATCACCTCAACTCAATTTCAAAACCACACAACTGCTCTCATCTTCTGTAATTTCACTCTTCCAGTTGCCAAATTCCCTGGGTTGTCTTCTTTCTGAGTACTGAGTGTACGTTTGATGTGAAAAGGTAGTTTTTCCTAATTTATTGGATCTGTTTCAATGGCAATTGCTTTCTCTCCAGTTTTGAAAATGTCTGTATTTTTATACCCCCAACATCGGATCATCTCATTGGTTTGATGTTGGCAAAACAATAAATTCAAACTCGATTGGGTTTTAGTATGCTGGGGCATAATTTAAACTGATTAAATTCAAATTGTTGTCAAAACAGCAACCAACTCAGATTTCCATTTCACAGCCAAATGTTACATATTTTCAATTTTCCAGTACCCTCTGGGACTGCCAACTAATCATATACACAGGTGCTTGTAAACTCTCTGTTCAGAACAGCATTCATTCTCTTAAAGGTACAGTACATGCCTTCAACTTCATAAGACTATGGAATATCTGCCTGCATTCACCCAGCATTTGCATCATGATTGACACTCTAAAAACACAAATAGAGACACATGGGTATGATTGATTTGCCATTCCAGAAACATGGCTGCATGGTGACTAGGACAGGGTACTGAAATTCATGATTTTTGACATTTATGAAGGGCAAAAAGGAGAAAGTGAGGACTGCAGATGCTGGGGATCAGAGCTTAAAAATGTGTTGCTGGAAAAGCGCAGCAGGTCAGGCAGCATCCAAGGAGAAGGAGAATTGACGTTTCGGGCTTAGATTCCTGAAGAAGAACTGAGAAACAGAAAGGGTCAGCTGTTTGATTCTAGGCCATCAAATAGTAGTGGTAATGTGGAACATGGTATGATTCAGAAAATGAAAGAAACATGTAGCATAGGCAACACTTATTATAAGTGACTTCAGTCTTCATAAAGATTGGGAAAATCAATTGGGCACTAAAGCCGCAGAGGACAAGTTTTTGGAATGTCTTAGGAATGGTTTTCTAGAACAATATGTTGAGGAAGACATGCTGTTTTAGCTATTGAATTATATAATGTCTCTGTACCTTTAGTCCTGAGTCCAATGCTTAGAGAAATAGAGTGCAGATGTGTGCATCTCTCCAGCAGTGGTATGAGGCATTTCTTCCTCAATCAGCTCCAGAGATGTCGTAGTGTGGTGGTCACCAGACTGTGAACACCAGAAGTGTTAGTATCTGAGCTGCTGGTGGTGATGGTGGTAAGTGGGTACTGCTGGAGAGAGGCATATACCTGAACTCTATTGCTCCAAACATTGGACCTCAGGACTAAAAGCGTAGAGACAGGGGAATAGAGAAACCAGGCAAGTCTTCTATCTGTCCCTTCCTCACAAGGAGGCAGGACAGTGCCAGGAGGCACCCAGCTGCAGCTGGAACTACACAATGGCTCCTCAGATGTCTATATTCTTGACAATTCCCAGGCGATATGCTATCCACCTTTTGACCTTGCCTGCCCTTCTGACTCTTGGAAGTTCAAGCCAGGGGCCAAATACTTAGTATGTTCAGGATATCCAGACACAAATACCCTTGCGGTTGCTTGTCAACACTTCCAGGGCTAATTGCTGAACAGGCTTCCTTCATACTGGCTGTAGAAACAGGGATTACACCGAGATCGGTAGTCAGAGGGACAGAGAGAGAAAGAAGGAAACCTATTGAGGGCACATTGGCAGCAAGAGTAATATAGCACTGTACGTCAGTTCTCACATCTGTATAAAAAAAGCATTATTTACCTCTACATCTATTTTTTTGAGTGGCTGGGAGGTGGGAAGGAGACTGCCTTTTTGATGTTTCCTCAGTACAATTGAGGTCTCGGTACAATTCAAGGATCTAGCTGTTTATCCGTGAGGTGGTGTATGTCCTGCTGGTAATTGCAAGATAAGACAGAATGCTTCATAGCCAATGGTTAGAAGTGGTATGTAATGAATGAGACTGACCGCACAGTTACTGTGAGGGATGTCGTGGATTAAGAATGCTACTTATTTGATCGTTGGGAAATAGATCTCTCTGCAACCCTGCAGATGTTATCTTGGTCTTCACTTGCAAGGGTCAGAGTTTTCTAATTGTAGGAACTGAGGAGTCAAATGTTTGGCACACCTCCATCCATCTTTAGACAGATATCTGGTGAGTGATGAGTTATTCCCAGAATGACACATAGTAAAAGGTAGATAGAATTGATCACATCGAGGATCGCAATGAAGCATTTAATGAGGCATTATTGATAAGATGTGGAGAGTGATCTCGTTGGACCTTGCAGCAAGGATCCCTCCAAAAATTATCACTTAGCCAAAATAAACAGAAGATTCAGTCCAAAGACTCAGTGACGTCGGTTGTCGTTTACGAAAGACATTTGCAATATTTGTATGTTTACAAATATTTTATATCTGTTGTCACTGTAGAAGATACAAATTACATAGCAGAGGTAGATGATATCCCAAAGGTTATTAAGAGTGAGGAAGTTAAGGTTGTTCCTATCAGCAGAAAAGAAGCACTAAAGAAACTCAAAGGACTAAAATCCAACAAATTCCCAGAACCTGCTGGACTACATCATACAGTTCTAAAAGAGATAGTCAAAGCCCTGGCTGTGATTTTTCAAAATTCAGTAAATCCTGCAAAATTCTGGTAGATTCTAGATTGAAGTTAGCAAATATAAAACTGCATCTAAGAAAAGAGATAAAGAGGACAGAGAGAATTATGAACCAGTTATCCTGACATCAGTCGATAGCGAAGTTGAATCAATTGAGATCAATGATTAAGAAGTCTCAACAATGCACTTAGAAAAGCATAGTCTTCAAATAAAACCACAAGTTAACGTGGTTTTATTTGAAGAAATGCCTTTTCCAACAAATCTGTTAGTTTTTTGAAGATGTGGATTTGTAGAATATAGTGGAACTAACAAGTAGTATGCTTGGATTTCAAATGGGATAAACCTAATAATTATCCCAATCTTCTCTTAGCTCTTGCCTTTTGAAATTCTTACCTGTGTTTCCTACAAGCGTGATTATGCTAACGCTGACAGGCTGACATTCCACATTCTACCTTGATGTCGTCCATAACTCAGCAATCCAGTGTACTAACTCATTTTGATCACACAGCACTGCCCTTTGATGTGAAGGGCAGCGTTTGTCACTGGCCACCCGGGTGTTTTCCTATCTTCCTGGTGGTGGAAATTGAATAAAAAAATTCGTGCACTTTGTGTCTTTCACTGTGTTTCACACGTATACACACACACCATGGGTGCTGGGGATAAAATAAGCACTACCGCACTTAGGCGGCAGTGTGGGGGTTAAAAAAAGGGGGAAAAAAAAGATTAAAAAAAAGAACCGGGATTCTCTCCCTTTTTGATTTTCTAAAAAAAAGAAAAATAAGTAGGAGGTTCAGACGGTCGTCTTATTTAAGGGACTGGTTTGGAGCTAGCTGGTCAGAGTATATGTAATGTCCACATGTAAATAAAGAGCTGACAGGATACTGGCCTCTGTGCTGTTTTCTCATCATCCTTTGTGTCTCAAAACTCTCTTCGTATTAGCCCTATCTCTGTAGTATCCTCCAGCCCGACAACCCCCTGAAATATGTATACTCCTCTAATTTAATGCATTTAATCATTCCTTGCTTAATCACTCTGCTTCACTTTGTGAAGACCTATGCACTTGAATTTCCTTTCTCACCCTCTCTACCATGCTTTGGTTCTTTCAAACACTACTGAAGCTCTGTTTTTTAACTAAGCTTTTCATCATCTGCTATAACAGCTCCTTTTTAATGCGTCTGTAAAGTGTCTAGGATGTCTTATTATGTTCAAGATGCTACATCAATACAAGTTGTTGCTGTTATTAATAGCTGTAGGTTTACTGGTCCTTCAAAATGCTGATTTTTTTATTTTCTAAGATTCCCTAATTTGTTAGTGAATTGAACAAAAGTTGAAATAAAGACGTACAGATGCCAAAGATGTGAAACAAAGAAATTGCTGGAAAAATTCAGCAGGTCTGGCAGCATCTGTGGAAAGAAAGCAGAGTTACTGCTGAGTCCAGTTTCCATTTTTTTTTCGCTGCTTCTCATTCTGAAGAAGAGTCAACAGATTCAACGTTAATTCTGTTTTCTCTCCACAGATGTTGATGGACCTGCTGAGTTTCTCTGGCAATTTCTATTTTTTAACAGAAGTTGTTTTACTGTTGACTTGTCTCTCTGTTCTACATATTTTATGCTTTTCAAAATTTCAAATCACACTCATGCTTAAAACAAATATCAAATGATAGCTGTAGTGAAACTGGACTTAACTCACTTTTTTTTCATCCAGGAAATCCATGGCTTACAGGGGTCGGGAACTGTTGACTAAATTGAAAGCTGCAGGTGTTGGGGATAAGCCAATGGTGTGGGTAGCACATAGTATGGGAGGTAAGAACTTCACAAAAGCATTATCCTATTCTATACCACTTGGAGAAATATTTCTGTACCTGTAATGGACCTCTGACTGAATTACATCTGAAGTAATAAATCACATAAGGAAACCATTTGGCATATCATACTGTTCTTTGTTGGAACTTGTCAATTACTCCCCTTGCCCTCTTTCCCCTTGGCCTTGTATTTTTTCCATTTAATTAGTTACAAAATTATCTTCTGAGTGTTATTCTTGTACATGCTTCTAACACATTGTCAGGCAGTACTTTCCAGATCACAACCCTTGCTGTGTTACTTCACTACTTCAGGTTCTTTTGCCATTCATCTGAAATCAATGTCTTCAGTTACGAGCTCTTCTGTCATTGAAAACAGTTTTGAGAGACTAAGTGTTCAAGATCAAGAAAAATTTTTCTTCACCTTTTCAAACCTCCTCTTAACTTTTCTGCTTTAAGGAAAAGAACCACAACTTCTCTAGTCCTTCCACATGACTTGGGAACAGAAGTAGACCATTTATTCCCTCAAGCCATTTCCAATGTAACTGACATTATGGCTGATTTGTGCTCTAACTTAATATGCTGCCTTTGTCCCATTGAGAAAGTGAAGACTGCAGATGCTGGCAATCAGAGTCACAAAGTGTTGTACTGGAAATGCACAGCTGGTCAGAAGCAGGAGAGTCGATATGTTGAGCATTGGCTCTTCATCTTGAATGTGAGGGGGCCCAAGGGGGCTGAGAGATAAATGGGGAGGGGTGTGGGAGTGGTGGTAAGGTAGCTGGGAATGTCATAAGTAGCTGAAGGTGGGGGAGTGATGGTGATAGGTTGGAGAGGATTGATGGGAAGGAGGATGGACAGGTAGGATATCTCAAGAGGTCAGTGCCGAGTTGGAGGGTTGGATCTGGGATAAGGTGGGGAGAGGGGAGATGAGGAAACTGGAGAAGTCAACGTTGATGCCATGTGGTTGGAGGGTCCCAAGGCGGAAGATGGTCTGGGTTGATTATATTTGTGCTTAATTACTATTACTTTTATATTAATCTCTTATCAGGGCTTATGTCCTTGCATTTAGTTAACATTGCCTTTCTGTTACAGGCTTGCTAGTCAAAAAGATGCTTTTAGATGCTTCAGAGGATCCTGAATTGAGGTCAGTGGTTCAGAATACCCAAGGGATTGTATTTTACAGTGTACCTCATTGTGGATCACGCTTAGCAGAATACTCTGTCAATGCTCGTTTTCTGCTGTTTCCCTCTGTTGAAGTCAAGGAACTTAGTAAGGGTAAGATTGGTTTCTCTGGTCAACTCGATGTTCTGTTTTTCGAGCATTCATACTTCGTATCACTTTATATTTGAATTTTGTATGGGAGCACATAGCTGATTTGTGGCATATGTAACATTACTGGTTTTGTTTCTCTCTAAAATTCTTAATACTGTGATGACTTTTCAATGCAATCGATTTGACATCTATTCCAAGGTTATTTGGTGCACTTCTCCATTTCTGGTCAAAATCTAAATTATCGGGTTGAGAATCGAAGGACTTTGAGAATTCAGGTACAGAATATAAGGGAATTGGAGATAAAATTCAACAGCTAAGAAAATAACAACAGTAATGCACCTGACAGACCTATTGAAAAATACAGTAGAGGAAACCTAGGCAAAATATAATGGTGAAAATAAGAAACCACGTTTATTGAAAGGAGTACTCAAGTTTTAAATGGCTGACCAGTTTTGAAATCCGTATCCAGGCCTGGATAAGTGGTATGTCTACCACTGATAGCCTGTAGCTTCACTCGGTGAGATTCTGTCCAAATTTTCAGTTACCTTTGACCTTGGAAGTCAAACAGGAACAAACACTTTTTTTGAGTTGCATGTGTGCTCTGATCATAAAAGCAAGAAAATATAGGGTATTCTATTTGAATTTTATTTTATTTTTTAAACATCTTAGTGAAAAGAATCACATCCAACTCTTAACATCTGAATCTACTAAACTAATAGATTAGTAACTTGGATTAACTCTGTGTGTCCTTACTTTCTGTACATAAAACCTGAAAATGTATAGACCTCTGGTATTTCAAAACACAGAAACAACTGATTGTGAAAGAGAGAGGTTTATCCAGAGGAAGAAGTGGTTTCAACAGCCTTGGAGAAATTTATTTCAAATATGACAGGCACAAAAGGTGAATTTTGGCTACCTTTGCAAGTGACACTTAAATATTTATTTCAAGACAAAGCTTGAAATAGCAAAGAACTTCCCATAATTTTCCAGCTTTCCCTGAATAAGGGGAGAAAGCCAAAGGATTGACAAGTGACAAACACTTATTCAGAAGATGACGTAATGACATTTCTAGTAACTAAAACTTCAAAACCTTTATAACATTTGTGGCACAGTGGTTAGCACTGCTGTCTCACAGCACCAGAGACCCGGGTTCAATTCCCGCCTCAGGCAACTGTCTGTGTGGAGTTTGCACGTTCTCCCCGTGTCTGCGTGGGTTTCCTCCGGGTGCTCCGGTTTCCTCCCACAGTCCAAAGATGTGCAGGTTAGGTGAATTGGCCATGCTAAATTGCCCGTAGTGTTAGGTAAGGGTATGGGTGGGTTGCGCTTCGGCGGGTTGGTGTGGACTTGTTGGGCCGAAGGGCCTGTTTCCACACTGTAAGTAATCTAATCTAATCTTTATTTTCCCACGGACACTTGTTTTTGAGTAAGAGTGACCTTGGGTTTAGGCAGTGATGTATAATCTATCTAACTTCCAAAGTGGAAGAAAACTAATTTTAATAGGCTGTGAAATAGTGTAAGCAAGGTAAAATGGAACCAAAGAAAAGCAAAATGCTGCAGATACTGGAAATTTGAAATAAAAACATAAAATACTGGAGAAATCTGGCAGCATCTGTGGAGAGAGAACCAGAGTTAATGTTTTAACATCAATATGACTCTAAAATGGAACTCTCCGAAAAATATCAAACTAGAATAATGTTTCAAAAGACATTTCGGTACAAACTAAGTATATTCAATCCACAGGAAAAAGTAGTGAATACCTAACTAGGATTCCTTAAATAGCAAAGGAAATTGAAGATATGGTGAAACCAGCAGAGGAGGATGCTGGATGCATGCCAGGTGAATCTGTCTAGCAAGAATAGGACACACTCAGTTGATTGAAAGGGGAAATAAGGAAGAGAATAACATTGGTGAAGAGAAAATATGAGAATGAAATGGCAAACAATATAAAAGTAAACTCAAATGACCTTGACAATCATGTAGCTAGTAAAAGGTGGAGTGGATCCTAATAGTAACAAAAGATGATTGGAGGACAAGGCTGGAATACTTAATGAGTACTTTGATCAGTGCTTAGAAGAGACATCTGACAGTTAATTGTTAAATCAACTAAATTAACTCAATAAAAATGAGGATTGGGTGAAATTTAAGAGGCACATGTTTCGGAAAGGTTGGGTGTTTTTAAAGTGGACACATTATCTGGTCCATGTGGCTTGCTGAAGGAAGACAAAGCTTGAAATAGCAAAGAACTTCCCATAATTTTCCAGCTTTCCCTGAATAAGGGGAGAAAGCCAAAGGATTGACAAGTGACAAACACTTATTCAGAAGATGACGTAATGACATTTCTAGTAACTAAAACTTCGAAACCTTTATAACATTTTAATGTGTGTTTAGATGTGCAGAGGCAGCTTTATTTCACAGTGAGTGGTTTATGTGTGGAATGAACAGTCAGAGAAAGTGATGGATGCAATTACAGTTACAATGTTTAAAAGACATTTTGATAAGTTCATGAATAGGAAAGGTTTAGAGGGATATGGGCCAAGCACAAGCTGGAGGGACTTTTTTTTTGGGAAAATGGTCAGCATGGAATGGTTAGACCGAAGAGTCTGTTTCCAGCTGAATGATTCTTAACTCTAGATGGTCCAGCATCAGCGTTGGATAAGGTTTCATATGCAATATTCAGAAATAAAATCAACAGTTACTTGGAAAAGTCTCTTTAAAGGGTAGCCAACATGGATTTGTCAAAGGCAGATTGTGCTTGACCAAAAAAAGCAGTCCTCACTTTCACCTGTATATAAATATTTCTGAGGGTTGCATATGGAATTTCAGTTTGCAATCTGAGTTTGGAAACCCAGTGCCTGTATAATTTCTGGGTCCAGACTTCTCACTGCATGTGCATTCCTACAACTATGCTATCTTTAAATGCAGATTGGGCAACTTTGTGTCTAATTAGTGGCATTGAATGGTGTCAGGAAGCAGACTGATTCCAGTATATGATACATAAAGGCACATAGCAACCATGACTTCTTCCCACTGCCTTGCAAAAAAAAGACAGAAGATTCGAGGGGCAACAGCCATATGGTGTGGATGTGTGGCTAAAATATCAGTGAAGAGGTGCTAGATCTGCAGTATGACAATTGCCCTTCATTTTCAAAATATCTATTCAGCAGCAACATGACTTGATAGTTCCCCATATTGCACCTGGCATCTGGGTGCTAATGTTCACCAGACTATTCGGTTCTGCCAATCTACAGTTTGAAAGCACCTTCTAACCCTGTTGAACTAGATGTGAATGTTAACTTTATATCTTGATCTCTAGGAGTCAGGTATTAGGTTATAGCTGCCATTTCCCAAGTTGGTAATGGAGGTAGGCAGATTAGACAGTGCTAAGACAGTGGCCCATTTGCTAAGACAGTGGTCCAGTTATGTTCATGGTTGTTAAGCCCTCTCGCCATTAACTCCATGTCGCCCCATCAATGCCACTCATGTCTGTGTGCACTCTCAACAGCAGTATACTGAGCAGATGGTTAATTGCTGGTTTCTCCAGATGATCTCATTATTTAGATGGGATCTTGGGGGAGTTGGCACATAAGCCATAGGTTAGATGCAATAGTCATGGGAAATGTAGGGTAATAGGGTAGGAGAAAGTGAGGACTGCAGATGCTGGAGATCGGAGCTGAAAATGTGTCGCTGGAAAAGCGCAGCAGGTCAGGCAGCATCCAAGGAGCAGGAGAATCGACGTTTCGGGCATGAGCCCTTCTTCAGGAATAGGGTAGGAGAATGGGTCTGGGTGGGTTACTCTTCAGAGGGTTGGTGGGTCAAATGGCCTGTTTCCACACTTTGGCTTCGATGATAAGTTCATGGACGACACAAAGATTGGCCAGGTTAACTGAGGAAAAAGGTCTTACGTTACAGGAGAATATAAGATGTTTATGGGAGGATAATAGGAACCTCAAAGGAATGGGAATTTTTGTGTATTTGCCTACAAATTCCTAATGGTGACAGGGCAGGTTAATAGTATAGTTAAGAAGATATACCTTCATCAGAAGACATACTACTATCAGTTGAGGCATAGATCATAAGAGCAGGGGGATAATATTGGAGTTGTACAGGACTTTTAGGCCACAGTAGGTGCACTGTGCAGATTTAGTGTCTACACTATAGGAAGGATGGAGAAAGTGAGGTCTGCAGATGCTGGAGATCAGAGATGGAAATGTGTTGCTGGAAAAGCGCAGCAGGTCAGGCAGCATCTGGGGAACAGGAGAATCGACGTTTCGGGCATTCCTGAAGAAGGGCTAATGCCCGAAACGTCGATTCTCCTGTTCCCTAGATGCTGCCTGACCTGCTGCGCTTTTCCAGCAACACATTTCCATCACTATAGGAAGGATTACTTGCATTGGAAGGCTGCAGTGGAAATTCACTAAACTTTCCCTGGGATGGAGTATTTCAGCTATGAAGAGAAACTGACTAAGCCTGAGTTATTTTCTTTGGAGCACAGAATGTTGATGGGTTACCTGACAGCAGTGTAAGGGATTGAGAGGCATGGACAGGATGAATAGAAGGCAGCTGTTCCCCTTGGTCGTAGGGTCAATAATGAGGTGGTGTAATTTTAAGGTGAAAGGTAAGAGGTTGAGAGAGGATTTCAGAAAAGATGTTTTTATCAAGAGAGTGTTGGGGGTCTAGATTGCACTGCCTGTGAGGGTATTTGAGGTGGTACCCTCATAACCTTTAAAAATTACTAGGATGAGCACTTGAAATGTTATAACAACAGACTTTATGGCTGAAGATCCTCTTCTGTATATATAATCCTATGAAAATCTGATTGAATGTTTTGATGAAGTAGAACTGAAGATAACAAATGGCATCTTGACCATCTGAAATTTAGATAGCATAAAAATTTGGAGCAGGAGAAATCTTCTTAGCCATCAGAGCCTGCCCTACCATTTGATGTGCTCATGATTGATTCTGTATCTCGATGCCATATTCCTACTTCCTTTCTATACCCGTTGTTGTCTTTAATATCTAAAAGTATATCCATTTCTTTCTTGAATATATTCAATGACCCATCCTCCACAGCCTTCTGTGGTAGCAAATTTCATAGGTTGACCACACTCTGACTGAAGAAGTATTTCCGCATTTCAGTCCTAAATGGCTTAACCTGAGACTGTGTTTCTTCATTCTTGAATTCTCAACCATGGAAAACATCCTCCCTGGAGCTAGTCTATCTGGCCCTTTTAGAATTTTATACATTTCAATCTAATGCCCCTCTCATTCTTCTAAACACTGGTGAATGGGGAAGCATGGTGGCTCAGTAGTTAGCACTGCTGCCTCACAGCGCCAGAGACCCAGGTTCGATTGCAGCTTCAGGCGACTGCCTGTGTGAGTTTGCACGTTTTCTCCGTGTCTGCGTGGGTTTCCACCGGGAGTCCGATTTCCTCCCACAGTCTAAAGATGTGCAGGCCATGCTAAATTGCCCGTAGTGTTAGGTGCATTAGTCAGCGGGAAAGGGGTCTGGGTGGGTTACTCTTCAGAGGGTCAGTGTGGACTTGTTGGGCCGAAGGACCTGCTTCCACACTGTAGGGAATCTAAAAAAAAACACCTAGCTTTGTGTCATCAGCTAACTTAGAAATATGAGGTTCCTCATCCAGGATATTTACATCTATTCTGAATGTTTGGAGGTCAAACACTGATCACTGAGATACATCACTTGTCACCACCTGGAACTTGGAAAAAGGCTCATGTATTCTCAGTTTCTTGTCTGTCAATGAATTCGTGAACCAAGCCAGTTTAATGCCCCAATCCTGTGCTGTAATTTTTCTCACTAGCCTCTTATGTGAGACCTTATTGAAAGCCTTCTTGACATTCAAATACACAATCTCAACTGGTTCTCCTTTATCTGTTTTTTTTTTAGTTACACCCTCAATAAACCCTAGTAGATTAGTCTAACATGATATCCCTTTCATATACCCATAATAAACTTGTAGTGGCAAACAGTGAAGTTGGTGCTAATCAATTACAGCAGGATGTAGATTGACTCATAGATTGAGAAAGAAAAAAGGGCTGATAGAATTTTATAGAAGAGGTGATTTTATAGGAGAAGTGAAATAATCTTTTTGGCAGATGGGTTAGGGAGAGACATAACATACTTAATGACACTGGACTAGGCTGTTTAAGATTTTGGGTAAGAGGTGTATGGGAATATCAAGAACTTGTTTTTATGCAGCAAGTGGTAATGACCTGAAACTTGCTTTCCATCAGGATACTGCAAGTGAGAATGATCAAAGAAAGGTGGATGGATGCCTGTAGGAAATAGTGTTGCAGGTCTGTGGAAGTAGAGTGGGGGAATAGGACTGACTGGAATATCAGCTTTCACTGTGGTGTAAATTCAGTAGTCAAATCAGCTGCCTTCTGTACCATAAATAGAATTTAGTGTTCATAGTTGTGAACCCATCTACTAGTTGGAGAACAGAGCAGTCCTGCTACAGATGTTTGCATAACCTTATTGAAATTACATCCCAATCAGCCAGTCTCCTGGCTGCCATAAAATTTCTGTGCAATTTCAGCAGCATCACTAGGAGCAATAGCGAACGCTGGACTGAGAGCATTCGATGATGCCATGGATTGCAGGTCAGTGAAAACAATTATCAGGGCCAGTAAAAGAGGCCTTGGCTAGTGGATCGCTGTTTGGTTACAAGGTTGTTTCCCAGCCTCACTTGCTGCCAGGTTCCTCCATTGGAGACAGTGTTTCTACCAATTGGCTGTGGCAAATTACTGGTGACTTCCCATGTCATCATATTCATGTTTGAATACCAGTAGCAGCAGGACAAAGCATTTGTGTCCCTCCAGCAGAAAAGTCTATACATGGCCAAGCATTCACCATTTCAGGTACTTTCCACCTGAACTCCTTCCTGCCATTCGCTGGGGGTATAAATAGGGCATGGATTCTCTAGCCTTTGCCTCCCTGCCTCATTCTGCTACTCCTCCCCACCCGACTTTTCCAAGACTGCCTCTGTTCATCTTAATAATGTAATGACTTGCAGAATACTAATAGAGAATATTGAAAAAAGAAGGGTTCCTGTACAAACCAGAAAGTTTTAGAATTTATTTATTTATTTGGTTTCAGTCCTGCCTTTCATAAAAATTATATAAATATTGTAGTTATACTATTGCCTCTGACAGGTCATAAGTATAATTATTGGCATCTTAATTGATTGCGGTACTTATCTCATGAAATCTTAAAACATGGAAGACCCACTGCTCCAGACTTCCTTTTTTGTAGTAGTTATTGAATTTTAATGAGCCTATTATTGTTCTCTCTTAAAACTAAAACTTTGCAAGTATTAATTATCAACTTTTTGATAACATTTATTCACAAATATCTTCCGTAGATTCACCTGCTTTGAGAGAACTGAATGATAATTTCACCAGATTGGTAGAGGAACATAAAGTCAACTTATTGAGCTTTGGAGAAATGTTACCAACATACATCGGCAGCATGATCAAACTGCATGTGGTGCCTCCAAATTCAGCAGGTACAGTATAGTGAGACAAATAACAAGAATCCACTTCCTCCTCCTTGAACATATTCTGACTAAACTGCTGATCACTCAACTGTGATTCCTGGCCTTCATGCTGTTGATTTTTTGAATTATTTCATTGTCCAAGGAACTGTCCTGTCCTGTTCAAATCTTCTGTCAACAAAAAAAACTCGATCCCTCGTTTGTTGCAAACTACATCAAATGCTATTCCACTCCAGAAGTTTTGAATGTGCCATTGCCTCCAAAGCTTTCCCAAATTCCATATTCGAATCCCTTCAAACATGTTTCCATCCTTCATACTGAAATGGTTCTCAGTGGGCCAAATGGCTTCTTTCTGTGGTGTTATGACTCAATGGAAGAATTTTTAACAGGCTTTCACTGGCAGGTGTATGAGTGAAATCACTTAAAACTTCCCTGAGTAGACTTCCTCTCCTGCTAAATCCCAACCCACCCTAGATTTTATGTAGGGCAGGTGAGGTCCATGGAAACCCGCCATTGTCAGTCAAAGCCCATATGTGGCCAGTTATTGGCAACTATGTTTACTTTTTACCTGCATACAATTTTGAGAATGGCAGTAGGGGCTCAGGCCAAAGGAGAAGCCAAGAGGTTCTCTTCCTCAGACCTTAGATCTTGGATGGGAATGTTCTGGGGACTACCTCTGTGAAAGAACTGCCCTCCACTAAGTTCTGCCCTTGTAATGGGTGCTCCTCCCTCATATTCCCATCCCCAGTTATCTCCCCCATCCCTCACCATACGGCCCCCAACGCTTATCAATCCTGAATTTGAGGATTTTGAATCTGTGGATCACTTGCAGTTCGAGGTCCAGATGACTGCAACTGGAGTAAAGTGAAGAAGTCCTATCTTGAACCAGTTAACACTTATTGGAAAAGTAAATGGCTATGGACTGCTATGGTTGCCAGGAACACCTTCTCCATTGACTCTTTGGACAGCACAGCAAAAGGCCATGTTATCCAAAGATCTAGCCCTATAAATTTATGGTATTTTGCTTTTCTAAGCTGAGACAAAACCAGCCTCTTCTTAGACTCTCCATCTAAATATCTGGACTAATTATTGCCAAGGCTACCTCTTTCCACTTTAATAACAATATGACAGAATTTTAATGGTAACACAAAGCGGGAACAGGCTAGGGTGGTCAAGAAGATCTGCTGCCTAACCACACCCTGCTGTTGGGTAATGTTACCAATGATAAATTACCAGTTCTCCATAATATCAAGTAGGAATAGGGTCATGCAGTGGTAATCAATTTTGATATGCAAAGGCCCTCATAAGAGTTATTTTCTCAGGCAGTTGGTATTTTGTGGATCCCCTTACCAGTCACAAACCTATCTATCTTTATCTTCCCTCTGAGGCTGTGCCGTCAGCCCTAATCTCTTCCACTAGTGGAAACATCTTTTCTACATCCACTCTATCCAGACCTATCAGTATTCTGTAAATTTCAATCAAGACCCTTTCATGCTTTTAAACTCCATTGAATACAGACCCAGAGTCTTCAACTGCATCTCATATGACAAGCCCTTCATCCCCAGGATCATTCTTTTAATCCTCCTCTGAAACTATCCAATGACAGCACATCTTTCTTTTGATACAAGGCCCAAATTTGCTTAGTGTTCCACATGCAGTCTGATACAGTCTCAGCAGTATAACTCTTGTATTCTAACACTCTTGAGGACCTATAAACTGATACCAAGTGCTTATTCATTGGAAAAGGTGAAAAAAATGGGAAACAACCATACTAAAATACTCATGTGTGAACCTGTTGGAACCAGCTTTAGGATGGCATTGGGAGGAGAGAGAACTGGCTACTATACACCTTCCTGACCTAATTGACTCAGTATTGGGTATCTAGCTCATGTGCTTACTGAAGCTGGTGATGTGGTCTTTGTTGAATATCTTATTTGTCACCATACATACCTGTATCTTTTCTGTTAGTTTAATAGAATCTACATAATTTTATGCTGCGTATTATTCATTGAGTTTTTAATTATTTTTCAGACTTGGGAATTGGGGATTTTATTCCCTTGGATGTTAATCATCTAAACATTTGCAAACCTGGAAGCAGAAATTCCTTTCTTTACCAGCGGAGTCTGAAATTTATAAAAGATTCTCTGGAAATTGAATTCAAAAGGTGAATCTTAGTCTCACCAAGCTTTGGCTTTACAGGGTGCTTTATTGCATTCTATTCCTTATCCAAACAAAATTTTGAAAAAGCTAAGTACATGTATATTTAAAGATTATCTTAAACATTTTCGTATTTAATAAATGAGACCTATACCATTATATTATCGTGGATTGATTAAAGACAGACTAGATGTGCTTACATATCTATTTTATGAAAAGGATAGTTTTAAATGATTGTATGCAAAACTGTACTTAAATTGACATGTTTAATAGAACTAATGTTATTCATTAGTAACAGTTAATGTGTGTTTATATAGTTGTGATACCAAGAGGAAACAAACAAAAGTTCACTATATGATAATCTTGAACAAACATCTGAATACAGGAAGCCATTGTAAATGTTTTTGTTCCCAGTGGATGATGCCTTGACAACATTGACTTTCAAAGAAAAGTAATTAAAGACATTCAAAAACTAGGGCATGTTTTTGAAGATTCTTTTAAGAGAGAAATGCAAAGTTAGATGAAATAGTAAAAAAAGTCATATTTGTGGATTGTTATTATGTCATACTAAATTTTTATGTTATGATCTAGCCTTCAAATACTTTTCAGGCAAATGACTTAATTTAGAATGTCCCAGTGACTGCTCTCCATGCAGTAGCAACTTTCCTTTAGAAACAGCAACACACTAACTTGCACACAACTGGAATCAATGGCTATCAGGGGACAAACTATCCAGTGGTTAGTCATACCTGATACATAGGAAGATGGTCATGGTTGTTGGAGGTCAATCATCTCACCTTCAGAACGTCCCTACAGGAGTTCCTCAGGGTAGTGACCTTGGCTCAGTCATCTTCAGCTGCTTCATCAATGACCATCATAAGGTCAGAAGTGGGGATGTTCACCGATGAATGCACAATGTTCAGCACTATTCGCAACTCCTCAGACACAGAAGCATTCCGTGTCCAAATGCAACAAGATCTGGACAATATCCAGGCTTGGGCTGACAAGTGGCAAGTAACAATCACCCACAATAATGCTAGGCTATGACCATCACCAACAAGAGACAATCTAACCACTGTCTCTTGCCATTCAATGGTGTTGCCAACACTGAATCCCCTACTATCAACATCCTGGGAGTATTCATTGATCAGAAACTCAACTGGACTCACTACATATAGGCTATAAGAACAGGTTAGAGGCTAGGAATACTGCAATGAGTAACTCACTTCCTGACTCCCAAAAGCCTATCCACTACCGACAAGGCACAAGTCAAGAGTGTGATGGAATACTCCCCACTTGCCTAGATGGATGCAGCCCCAACAACACTTAAGAAGCTTGACACCATCCAGGACTGAGCAGCCTGCTTGATTAGCATGACATTCAAACCCTCCACCCCGAAGTTCAGCAACAACAGTATATACTATCTACAGGATGTACTTCAGAAATTCACCAAAGATCTTCAGACAGCACATTCCAAATCCATGATTACTTCTATCTGGAAGGACAAGGGCAGCAGATAAATGGGAACACCAGCACTTTCAAATTCCCTTCCAAGCCTCTCACCATCCTGACTTGGAAATATGTCACAGTTTCTTCACTGTTCCTGGGTCAAAATCTTGGAATTCCCTCCCTAATGGCATTGTGGGTCAACCCACTGCAGTGGCTAAGAAGGCAGTTCACCACCACTTTCTCAAGGGCAACTAGGGATGGGCAATAACTACTGGCCAATCAGCGACTCCCACAACCCACAAAATGAATAGAAAAAGGTCCACAGCTGTCAAGTTGTTCAGCTTGGCTAGGGTTTCTCCAAATTCCAATCTCCTGGTTGCACTAAACTTAGACAATTAGATGTGGCAAGGAGTCAAATTTTAAAAAAAAAGTTGAGTGAAAACTGACTTTTGAACTGTGGTTCTGTGACTTTGAACTGTTTAGAATGACATATTAAAGTAGGGGTCAGCCCTGGACCTCAACGCTTTGTAATGATTTGGCTGAAGGGGACCGAAAGAATATAGCTAGATTTACTGATGCCACAAAGATAGGTGGGAAAGTGAGCTGTAACGAGGACAAAAGGAGCCAACAAAGAGATCTAGAGAAGTTAAATGAGTGGGCAAAGATCTGGCAAGTGTAGTATAATAAATGCAAGAATACGAAAGTTTTGTTTCAATTAGGGAATTGGTGAGAGCACATCTGAAGTACCGTGGAAAAGTGCTGGTCACTACTTACAGAAGCATTGGAAGCATAATACCTGGCATGAATAGATTGCCTTATGAGGTAAGGCTAGAGGATTATGTCTGTATCCTCTGGTGTTTAGAAAAGTGTTAATTAACTTAGATCAATTAAGTAATTATTAGCTATTAATTATTTAAGAGACACAATCCCATACATATAAGAGGCCAAACTGGCCATAAATGGGTCCAGGCAGCGGGCTGTGGAGGAGGTGGTTATGGCCAATTGCCTGCCCCTCTTCTGTGGTTATGTTCAAGGCCATGTGTCCCTGGAGAAGGAGCACGCGGTGTCTATCAACACTCTTGAGATTTTCAGGGAGAAGTGGGCACCGCAGGGAGTGGAGTGTTTTATTTCCCCTTCAACTCTATTTTGATTTTATCCCTGCCCTCCCCCTCTCTTTTTTTGATCACACAGCATTGCCCTTTGATGAGAAGGGCATTGCTTGTCACTGGCCACCTGGGTGTTTTCTTCCTGGTGATGGTGAAATATAAATAAAGATTTACACACTTGTTGTTCTTCACTGTGTCGTACACCTGCACACACATGACATAAAGAAGAAAAAAAGTCCAAACTTATAAGATTCTGAGGAAACATGTCCAGGTGAATGTCGAAAGAATGTTTCTTCTGGTGGGAGATTCTAGAACTAGTTTAAAGATAAGGGGATGCCCATTTAAAACCAGGTCAGAAGTCACACAACACCAGCTTATAGTTCATTAGATTAGATTACATTACATTACAGTGTGGAAACAGGCCCTTTGGCCCAACAAGTCCACACCGACCCGCCGAAGTGCAACCCACCCATACCCCTACATTTACCCCTTACCTAACACTACAGGCAATTTAGTATGGCCAATTCACCTGACCTGCACATCTTTGGACTGTGGGAGGAAACCAGAGCACCCGGAGGAAATCCACGCAGACACGGGGGGAACGTGCAAACTCCACACAGTCAGTCGCCTGAGGCGGGAATTGAACCCGGGTCTCTGGTGCTGTGAGGCAGCAGTGCTAACCACCGTGCCGCCCCCACGGTGGCACAGTGGTTCAACAGGTTTATTTGAAACCACAAGCTTTTAGAGTGCTGCTCCTTCGTCAGGTGAAGTGAGTTGGGATATGCAGGACTAGATTTCAGATTAACATCTGATTTTATTGATGACCCTAAAGGAATAATCTTGTTCCTTGTTTATATGTTTGTGTTCTCAAGAGCACCCTGCATTTACTTCCTGGCAGAATAAAAGCAGTGGACCATCCTGACCTGAATGCTACAGTCTCTGGCCAACAACTTCTCTATAGAATTAAACACAGAACTGGAATAACTCATCAGAGGCCAGCATCCCAACATCAATCACCCTTTATCTATAAATGCATGAACTATGAAAACAGCATTGCCTATCACTGAGTCAAGCATTTGGGGCCCGACATTCATCCTTCTTACCAGCCAGGTGTCCCTGATGTAACCATATTAACAGCTCATATTCTAAGACGTCCAATGTGCTAACCTCATTCCAATCACGACATTCCTCTGACTCTGAGTCCACAGACAAGGGGTGGTCTGATTCCTTTGAGCGCTTCCTCCGGCATGTAACACCAGGTCCTCTAACATGGAAACCAACAGAGGAAGCATGTAACAAACCGGAGTTTGCTTCTTGCACCTGGAATGCCTTGATAGACTTCCAGTCCCTTCTTCTGAAGGCAGAAGCATTGAGGCGTATTTCCGACATGTCTATCTCTGATTCAGAGGACTTCACAATGTTTGAGAGAAAGGATGAATTAATGAGACCTTGAAGTATTTGTGAAGGCTTTAAGGTGCAGGGCGGATTTTGCATCCATGTAATCTGCAAATTTGCAGCTTTCAAATGGTCTGTGTACTTATTCAGGACAGTTGGACCAACCCAAATGAAATAATTGCAAACAGACCAGTATCATGTCACCACATCACCCTTTATTTACATGTGTACATGTACCTTGGCTTGGATTCTATCCCTGAAGCAAGGAGACTCTGAATTTGCTGTCTATATATATATTTCTTTTCCCACAGCACCTGTGTTGATTTGTATGTACAGAGACTCAGAGAAGACATCATGTGCAAAAAACTTTATTCAATATTTACACCAACAGGAAAACACCAATGTGGCCACAGAACCAGTACCAAGCAAAGCCCGATAATGCTTACGTGAAAAAAGTGAAGGGGAGAGTAGGGATTGAATCAAAATTAAAGTGGAATTAGAGGGGCAAATAAGGCACTCCACCCCCTGTAGTGCCCACCTCTCCTTAAAGGCATCTAGGGCATTGGTGGACACCACATACTCCCTCTCCAAGGACACCCAGGCTTGAACGCAACCATGGAAGAGAGGCACGCAGTCAGCTGAAATGCCATGGCCAGGAGCAGACCCACAAGAAGATCCTCCGCACTCCTTGGCACCAAGTACTCAAATAGCAGGAGCATGGGACTGAAAAGCAACCAAAAAGAGAGCAAAAGGTAATTAACTGAAAAGGGAGTGCAAATACCCACAATCAGTATACACATGGTCCACGAACTACACAGCACTGCAAAAGAAATAATTGGGCTGGGAGTCCATGAACCATTGCAATCTGTGGTTGCAAGGGATTGCTGCATGCAACATCCTCCATCCCAGATCCCTAAGGCAAAAGAGAGAGAGCCCCCATGTAGAGACCCCTTCAGTGGGAATCCCCACAGCCTGGTGGTAAATGGGCATGCCAAGGTGTATCCAAATGGTGGATGAGGGAGAAGAGGTGGATAAAATATAGAACATTACAGCGCAGAACAGGCCCTTCGGACCTCAATGTTGCGCCGACCTGTGGACTTTTCTCAGCTCGTTCCCCCTACATTATCCCAAAATCATCCATGAGCTTATCTAAGGATTGTTTAAATCTCCCTAATCTGGTTGAGTTGACTACCTTAGCAGGTAGGGCATTCCACACCCTTACCACTCTCTGTGTAAAGAACTTGCCTTTGACATCAGTCTTAAATCTATCACCCCTCAATTTGTAGTTATGTCCTCTCGTACAAGCTGACGTCATCATCCTAGGAAAAAGTCTTTCTCTGTCTACCCTATCTAATCCTCTAATCATCTTATATGTCTCTATCAAATCCCCCCTTAGCCTTCTTCTTTCCAATGAGAAAAGACCCAAGTCTCTCAGCCTTTCCTCATAAGACCTTTGCTCCAGACCAGGCAACATCCTGGCAAATTTCCTGTGCACCTTTTCCAATGCTTCCTTTTTGTAATGGGGCAACCAGAACTGTACACAATATTCCAAGTGTGGCCGCACCAGCATTTTGTATAGGTGCAACATGATATTGAGGTGCCGGAACTCAATCCCTCTACCAATGAAACCTAACACACCGTATGCCTTCTTAACAGCACTATCTACCTGGGTGGCAACTTTCAGGGATCAATGCACATGGACTCCAAGATCCCTCTGCACATCCACACTACCAAGAATCTTTCCATTGATGATGTACTCTGTAATCCTGTTATTCTTCCCAAAGTGCATCAATTCACATTTAGCTGCATTGAACTCCATTTGCCACCTCACATTTAGCTGCATTGAACTCCATTTGCCACCTCTCAGCCTAATTCTGCAGTTTATCCAATTCCCCGTGCAACCTGTAACATTCTTCCAAACTGTCCACTACTCCACAGACTTTAGTGTCGTCTGCAAATTTACTAATCCATCCATCTATGCCTGCGTCTAAGTCATTTATAAAAATGACAAACAGCAGTGGTCCCAAAACAGATCCTTGTGGAACACCACTAGTAACTGGACTCCTAACTGAATATTTTCCATCAACCACCACTCGCTGTCTTCTTCCAGAAAGCCAGTTTCTAATCCAAACTGCTAAATCACCCTCAATTCCATGCCTCTGCATTTTCTCCATCAGCTTACCATGTGGAACCTTATCAAAGGCTTTACTGAAGTCCAAGTGTACCACGTCAACTGCCCTACCTCATCTACATGCTTGGTCACCATCTCAAAAAACTCAATGAAGTTTGAGAAACACGACCTGCCCTTGATGAAACCATGTTGACTACCTGAAATCAAACTGTTACTTGCTAGATGATTAAAAGTCTTATCTCTTATAATCCTTTCCAAAACTTTTCCTACAACAGAAGTAAGGCTCACTGGTCTATAATTACCTGGGTCATCTCCGCTGCCCTTCTTGAACAAGGGCACAACATTTGCAATCCTCCAGTTCTCAGGTACTAAACCCGCAGACAATGACAATTCAAATATCAAAGCCAAAGGCTCTGCTATCTCCTCCTTAGCTTCCCTGAGAATCCTCGGATAAATCCCATCTGGCCCAGAGGACTTGTCTATTTTCACTCCTTCTAGAATTGATAACACCTGTGCATAACTAACCTAAATCCTTTCTCGTCTAATATCTCATACCTCATTCTTCTCCTCTACAATATTCTCCTTTTCCTGAGTAAACACCGATGAGAAATATTCATTTAGCACCTCTCCGATCTTTACAGGGTTCACTTCTCAACTTCCTGCTTCTGTCTTTGACTGGCCCTATTCCTACCCTAATCATCCTTTTATTCCTCACATACCTATATAGAAAGCTTTAGTGTTCTCCTTTATTCTATTTGCTAAAGACTGCTCATCCTCTCTTTGCTCTTCTTAACTCTCTCTTTAAATCCTTCCTAGCTGATCTGTAACTCTCCATCACTTCATCTGTATCATGGTGCCTCATCAACACGTAAGCCACTTTTTTCTTAACAAGAGATGCAATTTCTGTAGTAAACTATGGTTCCCTTCCCTTATCACTTCCTCCCTGTTGACAAGGACATACCTATCAAGGACACCTAATATCTGTTCCTTAAACCAGCTCCTCATTTCAATTGTCTGCATCCCCTGCATTTTGCTACCCCATTCTATGCATCCTAATTCTTGCCTTATCGCATTATAATTGTCCTTGCCCCATCGATAACTCTTGACCTGTGGCATGTACCGATCCCTTTCCATTACTAAACTAAACGCAACTGAATTATGGTCACTCTCTCCAAAGTGCTCACTTATAACTAAATCAAACACCTGGCCTGGTTCATTCCCAGCAGGAGATCCAGTGTGGCCTCCCCTCTTGTCAACCCTTCGACATACTGTGTCAGAAACACGCCTGTACACATTGGACAAAAACTGATCCATCTGACGTACTAGAGCTATAACATTTCTAATCAATGATGGTGTGCAACTGCAGTTTATAAAGGGCCCACTGTTTTGCTTCCTTAAAAGACATACAACGTAAATTTCAGGCTGTTGGGCACAGGCATCGAGGGGAAGTACAGGAGCCTGGGACCATTGTGAAAGTTCATTCATGCAGGGGTTATGCACAGACTGGATTTCACTGCACACCTGAGCATCCTCCGACTGGTATACAATGTCAGATCCAAGCAGTGCTGTTTTAAGGCGTTGGATGCCAGTGGTAACAAGCTGGATGTCTACCATCGCCCTAGATGCCAATTCCTGCTGCAGCATTCAGACCAGGCCCCCACCATCCAGTATATCCCAAACCATGCTCACCCCCACTGCTGGGGTCCTCTACCAGCCACTCGAACCTGTGATTGTGGAAGTGCAGGTTCCTGAGCGATGGCTCTCTGACAATAGCCTCTACTCCTGCCAGAGTGTAGGCCTGGCTCAAGTCAACCATGTCCCAGAAGTGATTAGGTCCTGGTAAATGTCAGGCAGCATCCTGAAGGCGACCTCCAAACCATCGCAGCCAATAAACAGGAGCTGTCTGTCACTGTTGAGGTTACACACCTGGTAGAAAAAATATGTTGCCAGGATGCAATACCTAGGAGGAGGTTCATCATAAAGATAATCACTGCAAGGTCTGATGGAAAATGCCGATGCACTGCCAGCAACCTCCTCAATCCAGAGATTCAGAACCAGTGTCATGACCCAGTGCATCTATTTGCCCCAGAGGTGAATCAGTGTTCTTTGTATGTTTATGACAAAACCAGGAGGAGGGAAATCTACTATTTATGTTTTTTTATGCCCCTACACTACTGCCATACAGCAGTCGTGCTTACTTTTGCCCATGTACATGCGAGACAGTGAAAACACTAGGATTAATACTTCACCTCCAAGAAAAACACCCATGTGGCCAGGAAAACAATAACTCGCAGACCCCTGTCATGCAATGCCTACGTAAATGAAAAAGTGAAGGTCAAGGTACAGATTAAATCAAAATAGATTGGAAGGGGAAGCAAAGCGTTGCACATCCAGTGGTGCCCTCCCATCCGTAAAGACCTCGAGAGTGGTGGTGGATACCATGTGCTTCTGCTCCAGATACGTCCAAGCATGAATGTAGCCACAGAGAAGGGATGATAGTCGGCCAAAACAAGCCCCTCTACGGCCCACTGCCTAGACCTGTTAAGCGTCAGCTTGGGTTCTGGATTTGGCATCAGAGCTCCCAATACCATTTCACCCTCTCCCCAGATGCAGGAAGATCAGACTCAGCCTGGTGTGAGGTCTTCTACCCATTAGCAACTCTGCCAGTACTACCCCTGTAGTTGCATGAATGTCCAAGCCTCCAGACTTGGAGACCAAACATGCACACAGTCCTATAATTAAATAAGAACTGTGACAACTTGGTATCTAGTGTTATGTACCAGACAAACCCACCTACAGAAGGTAGTCTAGACCCAAACTGTTTCTTATTTTAAAAAAGGTAAAAGGTAAATGTAAGCTGTTGTATTCCAGATGCAATTTGATTGGCCAATAAACTAGATTTAAAGCAAAGCATACTTTATTCATTCATTATAGTTAAAACAACAAAGAAAGGAGGAATTGGAATAACAACTCTACTGGAAAACTTAAATAATTCATAATAGTTACTTTATCTATTAACTGTTCCAATATAGTAACATCCCATAAATTCACCCTTGGCCAAATTCAGAAAACATGCAAATTCAGCAGCCCAAGAGGAAAGAAAAGATAAAATTGAGAGAGTGTGAAGCAGCTGGGACAGTTTTACTGCACCTTCCAATCCTGCTGAGGCTGAAAAATGTGTTGCTGGAAAAGCGCAGCAGGTCAGGCAGCATCCAAGGAGCAAGACAATCGACATTTCGGGCACAAGCCCTTCTTCAGGAATCCTGCTGAGGCACCAGCAACAACCGCTGAAAACAAAATTCTGGTTCTGGGTAAGTATCTCACTCCCACTTTCTGTCCATACCCCTTGATCCTTTTAACTGCAAGGGTCACATCCAGCTCTGTCTTGGATAAATGAATGAACTGGCCCTCAATAGCTTTCTGCAGTAGAGAATTCTACAGGTTCAAAATTCGCAGAGTGAAAAGATTCTTCCTCATCTTACTTCTTATTCTTAGATTGTGACCCCTAGTTCCTGACTTCCCCAACATCAGGAATACTCCTCCCACACCTAGCCTGTCATCAGGATTTTACATGTTCCTTTCACATCCTGCCTCATTCTTCTAAATTCCAGCAAGTACAAGCCCAGTTGATCCATTCTTACTTTATAAGTCAGTCCTGCCATCCCAGAAATCAGTCTGGTGAACTTTCACTGGACTCCCTCAATAGCATGAATGTCCAAGCCTCCAGACTTGGAGATCAAACTTGCACATGGTTCTCAAGGAGTAGCCTCACTAAGGCCCAGTACAACTGAGTCCCTACTCATACTCAAATCCTCTCACTATGAAGACTAGAACATAACACGCAGGCCTCATTGCATCTCAGTTTCTCCTAAGCTACCATCATTCAAATCATAATCTGCCACCTTGTTTTTGTGACCAAATATTTTGGATTTGCTGCATATTTGCCCATTCAGCCAGCCTTCCAAGTCACTCTGCAGCCTCTTGAGTATCCTCTTCACAGCACACACTACCACTCAACTCCCAATATGCAAATTAGGAGATATTACATTCACTTCCTTTATCCAAACCTGTATTATATATTGTGAACAGCTGGGGTCCAAGCACTGAACCTTGTAGTATCTAGCCTGCCATTCTGAAAAGGACCCATTTATTTCAACTGTCTGCCAACCAGTTCTCTATCCATGTCAATACATTGCCTCCAATACAAGAGCTTTAACTTTGCTTACTAATCTCTTGTGTGGGAGCTTATTCAAAAGCCTTTTGGATGTCTAGATACACATCACCCACTAATTCACCCTTGTCTTCTCTCTTCATCACATCCTGAAAAAATTCCAGAAGATTTATCAAGCATGCATACCTTGTGGTTAACAAGTTTAGATCACATGCAAGGTGAGAAAACTAACCATTTGGATACAAAAGTGGCTAGAAGAGTGGATATAAAGTGTAGTAGAGGAGGGTTACTTTCCTTGTGGAGGGTAGTGCATTTGGAGTCTGCACTCTGCTGCTGTAATTGAAACTGGAAAGCTGGAGTGGCAACACCTGTTTGTAGCTGAGAGCAGCTGAAGCTGATTGAGAGTCAAGATTAGGGTGGTGCTGGAAAAGCACAGCAGATCAGGCAGCATCCAAGGAGCAGGAAAATTGACATTTCGGACAGGAGCCTGATGAAGGCTCGGCAGGGGTGGTCAGTGCCCCCACCATTGTCACTGCATTGAAGATGTACAGGAAGGTTATGTTCTTCCTGAAGTTTAGATCAGAGTGGTGCTGGAAAAGCACAACAGGCCTGGCAGCATCCGAAGAGCAGGAAAATTGACATTTCGGGCAAAAACCCTTTATCAGGAATAGAACCTCTAATCCTGATGAAGGGCTTTTGCCCGAAATGTTGATTTTCCTGCTCCTCGAATGCTGCCTGACCTGCTGTGCTTTTCCAACACCACTCTGATCTAACTCTGGTTTGCAGCATCTGCAGTCCTCACTTTTGTCTATATTCTTCCTGAAGACTGAGTGGGCAGTGCACCTCTCCCTGGAGAAGGGGCTTACTGTCGGTTGAGAAGTTCTTGCCTTTATACCCTCTGGAAATAGTTTCTCAGAGGGTCATTTTAATGAATGTCCTACTCTTTTTGGACTCCTTCTCCCCCACTTTCGCCAGCTTGGGGAGATGACGTTTGGAATGGTGCTGCTACTGCTCAGTCTGAAAGACTTCCACCTGAAACATGTCCACTTCTGGTGACAGATATTCATCTGCCTGGCCTGGCTGGAAGTCGAGCATTTCCTCCAGAGGTGCCCCACATCCTTTTGGGCATGACACTGCACACCCTTCACTGACCAGAACACCCAGTAAGCAGCACTCATGCTCGACTTCCAGCCAGGACAGGCAGATGAATATCTGTCACCAGAAGTGAACATGTTTCAGGTGGAAGTCTTTCAGACTGAGCAGTAGCAGCACCATTCCAAACGTCATCTCCCCAAGCTGGCGAAAGTGGGGGAGAAGATACCTCTGGAGGAATTGCTTCTAAGGTTGCTGCCAACACCAGAACAGCTGTGGCTTGCATCATCACCTCCCTCGCAACCCACCTCCTCCCCCCCACAGGAGGGAACTACCTCGCTTTCAGACACCAGTGGGGTAGAAGAGAGTGTCTGCAGGGGAGGAAAGCCAGGGAAGACGACTAAGCATTTAGGGTTGGCCTCCCTGGAGGATTCCCGGGTGACCCTGAGGCCACTGGACCCCAGCCTGGTGAGGGATCTCTCGCAAAGTAAAACAGTCCCAGGTCTGTCAGGAAGGCACGGGATTTGGAGCTCAGCCTGTGGCCTGTGTGAGTGAGCATGTGGTGCCCCAATATCCCCTGGTCTGTCCTACATACCAGGGATGAGGGAGTAGCATCCCCAGGAAACCCCTCTCCCTCCCTGATGGCAGACTTCTTCCTGGGTCACCAAACTAAAAACATACTCATCCCTGCAGTCCACCACAACTGGAGCAGGCACCTCAGTGGCTGAGGTGGATGTGTTCACTGAGGTCTTGCTCATGCCACAAACACTGGAATGCCTTTAGATGCTGCCTGCGCTGGTTGTGGACTAGACTGGTGACAGTTACCCAGAAGCACCCTGGATGGCAGTGTTGAAGGAGCAAGCCTCCTTGCTGCCTCTCTCGTCTTTCTGATGTTGGGGACCTCCGTCCTTGCTGGGGATCTTTTCCTAGATATATCTTGGGAATGAAGGAGATTTCTGAACTGCCATCCAGGAAGGTTTGTGGCCTGGAGGAGACTGTCTTCTACTTTGTGTGAAGTGCATTTGTCTGCAAACCCTTTTTTTAGTTGTTTTTTGAATTGGCTGCTGTTAAACGCTTTGGTTGCATTTCAGCTCCACACGCCTGATCAACAGGCCTGCAGCGCAGGGAGGAGTGGACAAATTTACAAACCTTCTCATGTCAAGATGATGATTAACGGGTCCAGGCAGAGGGCCAAAGTGGACTCATTGTTTCATGCTGTCTCTCCCTTTTTTTTGCAGTTACATCCATGGTCCAATGTCCCTGGAGAGGGAGCACTCAGTGCTCATTGGCATGGTCCAGACCTTTTGTGATCACTCAGTATTGCAGGAACTGACCTGCATTTTCAGCTGGAAAATGATGTTCTGATTTAGTTAATTGTCTCTAGTGTAAATTTCCATTTTGTCTTTTTGACCCAGGAAGAAGTCTGCCTTATTTTCTTTGTTCTGATTAGTATCCCTTGGAAGAGCCAGGGTGGGGGGCTTCTACTTTAGCCCTGTACTGCCCCTGTCTCAGATGTGCTTGTTGGAGTGGTGTGAAGGCAATTTTATCTTTAGTTGAAATGAGCAGGGGAACTTGCTCTGGATCGTAAACCATTTTTGTCCATGTCCCAGGAGTATTTGATGGAAATGGAGCAGAATTATATGATTAGATTAGATTAGATTACAGTGTGGAAACAGGCCCTTCGGCCCAACAAGTCCACACCGACCCGCCGAAGCGAAACCCACCCATACCTCTACATTTACCCCTTACCTAACTCTACGGGCAATTTAGTATGGCCAATTCACCTGACCTGCACATCTTTGGACTGTGGGAGGAAACCGGAGCACCCGGAGGAAACCCACGCAGACACGGGGAGAACGTGCAAACTCCACACAGTCAGTCGCCTGAGGCGGGAATTGAACCCAGGTCTCTGGCGCTGTGAGGCAGCAGTGCTAACCACTGTGCCACCGTGCCGCAGAGGGGATTTATTTATTTAGTTGTTTATTTGTTTTCTTTGATTTTGCTTGAGTTTATTTTTACTTTGGCCCTTTGTCCCTGCCCAAAATAAAGTTGGTGAGGTCAGTCAGAGGAGAGCTATTTTGTATTTATTTCTCTTTCCTCTGCTCCCAGAGTAATAGGGTCTTTATTTTGTTCAACAGTCAAGGCAGATTTATTTTTTGTTTTTGAAAGAGCAGAGTGCGTTTTTATTCTGTCCCAGTCGGGGGAAATTCTGGTGGGGGCAATTTTGGGGTGTCTTGGTTTTTTCTGTTTATACCTTTTCATTTAAGAGTGAAGGGTTGCTTTTTGGACTGGAGGTCAGTGACCAGTGAAGCGCTGCAGTGATCAATGCTGGGTCCACTTTTTTTCATTTATATAAACAATTTTGGATGTGAATATAGGAGGCCTGGTTTATAAATTTACAGATGACACCAAATTTGGTAGTATGGTGGACAATATTGAAGGTTGCCTCAATACAGCAGGTCCTTGATCTAATTGGCAGATGGAGTTTAATCTAAATAAATGTGAGATACTACATTTTAGTGGGGCAAATCAGGGCACTGGGGAGTGTTGCCAAACAACACTCCAACTTTGCCAAACAAAGAGACCTTTGAGTGCAGGTTATAGTTCCTTGAAAGTAGACTTGCAGGTAGACAGGATAGTGATAAAGGCATTTGGTACACTTGCCTTTATTGGTCGATGCATTGAGTATCGGAGTTGCGAGGTCATGTTGAGCTGTATGGGAGATTGGTTAGGTTACTTTTGGAATGCTGTGTTCCTATAGTCTTGCTTGAGGAAAGATGTTGTGAAACTTGAAAGGGTTCAGAAAAGATTTGCAAGAAGGTTGCCTGGGCTGGAGAGTTTGAGCTAGAGGGAGAGGCTGACTAGGTTGGTGCCATTTTCACTGGAGTTAGAAGCTG
>NC_057718.1:72183561-72214593 GCF_004010195.1 Chiloscyllium plagiosum | reverse complement strand
GTCCCCTTTTTGCCCTCCTGATTTCCCTCCTACTTCCTTTATACTCTTCTAAGGATTCACTCGATCTATCCTGTACAACCTTACATATGCTTCCTTCTTTTTCTTAACCAAACCCTCAATTTCTTTAGTCATCCAGCATTCCCTAGACCTACCAGCCTTTCCTTTCACTCTAACAAGAATATACTTTCTCTGGATTCTCGTTATCTCATTTCTGAAGGCTTCCCATTTTCCAGCTGTCCATTTACCTGCGAACATCTGCCACCAATCTGCTTTCGAAAGTTCTTGCCTAATACGTCAAAATGTTAGGATAAAAACTCTGATGAGGTTACTTAAAATGAGTACAGTCAAACTCAGGTATCTAGGAACTCCAGAAAGAAGCTATTGCTTATTCCAGAAAAATTGAAGTCGTGCGTGACTTAAATCTAGGTACATGTTTGGAACCCTTAGCAGGGGTATGTTTTAGTGATATACAGCAGTTATTTTGTGTCTTTTCAATTTATAAAATAATATGTTAGGATTAATTGGATTATACTTCTACTTGTATTTCTAAAATTTACATTTGTTATATATTTTATTAAAGCAAAATCTGCAGCATTGTATGCTTATATTTCAGTGAGAGACCCCATCTGTTAAAATCACAACAAAGGAATATGATCTATGCGCAATGCTCCTGACTGGGTTCTGACTTGTTCAATAATAATACCAGCTGGAATCATAACCTAAGGAAGAGAGGAACTTGGTAAAGTTACGATCACCAGGGAAGCAGTCCTGAGCAAACTGATGGAGCTGAAGGCTGTCAAGTTCACAGATTACGGAACAGGAGGAGGCTATTCAGCCCCATCATGTTTACACAGGTTCAATTACCAAGTGTCAATCTCCTACTTTTTCCTCATGTCCCTGTATACTACTTCTACCCAAATAATCACACAATGCTGTCTTGAATGTGTCAATTGTGCCTCCACCAGCGTTCCATATCCTAATTAACTGCTGTTTGAAAAAATGTTTTCTCACATCATTCTTGCATCATTTGTATATCAATATAAATCTATGCCCCCTCATTCATTTTTACTTTCATTTGAAGGAACAGCTTTTCCCTACTACCGAGTTTTTTCCAGCTATTTGTGCTTTTGTTTGTGACAGTGAGAAAGAGGTTTCACACATAGACACTGAGACTAAACAGGCACGTTGGAGAACGGGAAAAATTTCTGGCTGTAACAAATGCTCCTTTTTTGAGGTATTTTAGGTGCTGGAGGTGATTTCCTCGAATTCCATCAGAAGCAATTACTGTTTTATAATTGTTGCATTGTTTTGGAATATTGAGAAAAAAAAGTCAAACCAAAAGCAGTTTTAAAAGGGAGAAGAACAGGCAAAGGAAGCACATGGTGAAGTCAGTGCAGGAGAGTGAGAGAGAGAGAGAAATGCTGACACCACAGGTTACCTGCACAGTCACGGCCTTCGCTGTATGAATTCATGTATTGCTGGACATCGGAGTGCGGCTGGGAAAATTAACAAAAAGTGAAATTCACAACTGATCTTGGAGGAACTGTTTGGGCGAAGTTCACAGCACAGAATCAGATAAGTTAATTGTTTTAAGTGGCTTACAGTAAGTCTGCAGTAGTGAGTAGAGTGGGTTCTTGCTTGATTATATGTTTTTTGAGATATGTCCCTTGATTAAGCTTAAAATATAAACCATAACTATTAATCTAACCTGGGGCAGTATTTTGTAGAGGAATAAGATGGTGTTATTTTCAGGGTCTGTAGATTTTCAGGGTCCGAGAGATCAATTGTGTTAGGGAATCTACAGTCCAAGGTACAGACAGACGTTTCTGTGGCCAGCAGTGAAAAATCAGAATGGTGTGTTGCTTCCCTGGTGCCAGGATCAAGGATATCTCAGAGAGGGTGCAGAATGTTCTCAAGGGGGAGAAGGGCCAGCAAGAGGTCATTGTCCACATTGCAACCAACAACATAGGAAGGGAAAAGGTTGAGATTCTGAAGGGAGATTACAGAGAGTTTGGCAGGGATTTAAAAAGGAGGTCCTCGAGAGTAGTAATATCTGGATTACTCCCGGTGCTATGAGCTAGTGGGGACAGGAATAGGAGGATAGAGAAGATGAATGCATGACTGAGGAGCTGGTGTATGGGAGAAGGATCTGTACAAGAAGGACAGATTGCACGTGAATTGGAAGGGGACTAATATACTGGCAGAGAGATTTGCTCAAGCTGCTCAGGAGGATTTAAACTAGTAAGGTGGGTGGGGTTGGGACCTAGGAAGGATAGTGAGGAAAGAGATCAATCTGAAACTGATACAGCTGAGAACAGAAGCGAGTGAAACAGTCAGGGCAGGCAGGGACAAGGTACTGCATTTATTTCAATGCAAGGGGCCTAACAGGGAAGGCAGATGAACTCAGGGCATGGTTAGGAATGTGGGACTGGGATATCATAGCAATTACAGAAACATGGCTCAGGGATGGGCAGCCTAATGATCCAGGATACAAATGCTACAGGAAGGATAGAAAGGGAGGCAAGAGAGGAGAAGGAGTGGCATTTTTGATAAGGCATAGTATTACAGCTGTGCTGAGGGAGAATATTCCTGGGATACATCCAGGCAAGTTATTTGGGTGGAACTGAGAAATAAGAAAGGGATGATCACTTTATTGGGATTGTATTATAGACCCCCTAATAGTCAGTGGGAAATTGAGAAACAAACTTGTAAGGAGACCTCAGCTATCTGTAAGAATAATACGGTGGTTATATTTTTTAGATTAGATTCCCTACAGTGTGGAAACAGGCCCTTCAGGCCAACAAGTCCACACCAACGCTCCAAAGAATAGCCCACCCAGAGACCCATTTCTCTCTGAGTAATGTACCTAACACTATGGGCAATTTAGCATGGCCAATTCACCTGACCTGCACATCTTTGGACTATGGGAGGAAACCTACACAGACACGGGGAGAATATGCAAACTCCACACAGACAGTCACCTGAGGCTGGAATCGAACCAGGAACCCTGGTGCTGTGGGACAACAGTGCTAACCACTGAGCCACCGTGTCGCCCTAAACGGTTATGGTAGGGGATTTTAACTTTACAAACACAGACTGGAACTGCCATAGTGTTAATGGTTTAGATGGAGAGGAATTTGTTCAGTGTGTACTAGAAAATCTTCTGATGCAGTATGTGGATGTACCCACTAGAGAAAGTGCAAAACTTGAACTACTCTTGGGAAATAAGGTAGGGCAGGTGACTGAGGTGCCAGTGGGGGAACACTTTGGGGCCAGCGATCATAATTCTATTAGATTTAAAATAGTGATAGAAAAGGATAGACAAGATCTAAAAGTTGAAATTCTAAATTGAAGAAAGGCCAATTTTAATGGTATAAGGCAAGAACTTTCAAAAGCTAATTGGGGGCAGATGTTCGCACGTAAATGGATGGCTGGAAAATGGGAAATGAGATAACGAGAATCCAGAGGAAGTATGTTCCTGTTAGGGTGAAAGGAAAGGCTCATAGGTGCAGGGAATGCTGGATGACTCTTTGGTTGAGAAAAAGAAGGAAGCATATGTAAGGTATAGACAGGGTAGATTGAGTGAATCCTTAGAGGCGTATAAAGGAAGTAGGAATATAGTTAAGAGGGAAATCAGGATGGCAAAAAAGGGGACATGAGATAGCTTTGGCAAATAGAATGAAGGAGAATCCAAAGAGTTTTTACAAATACATTAAGGACAATTTGCCAGAGCAGCGAGGAGAGAAGGTGAGGTGAAGCGAGGGCTGCCGGGAAGGTAAAGGCTTAATTTATATTTGGATAGTGGCTAAACCCAAGATACTGCACATGTAGTATCTCCCTCCGGACCCTCTCCTCTAACCGGAAGAAAAAGACTCTGTAAGGTAAGGCTTTTATTTCTTTCTTATCTTTCTTTTTCATATATTTAAGTGCATTGTTTGGTTTTAGTTAGTTCACATAAAGCTAAGCTTACAATGGCAGGGGACCTCAGACCTGTGGCATGTGCCTCTTGCTTGATGTGGGAGTTAGCAACGTGTCTGAAATTCATGACTCTTACACTTGCAAGAAGTGTGTCCAGCTGCGGTTCTTGTTTGACCGCATGACGGCTCTGGAGCTGCAGACGGATTCACTGTGGAGCTTCCGTGATGCTGGGGAGGTTGTGGATAGCACGTTTAGTGAACTGGTCACACCACAGGTTAGAATTGCTGAGGGAGACAGTGAATCGGTGACCAAAAGACAGAAAAAAGAGCAGGAAGGCAGTGCAGGTGTCCCCTGCGGTCATCTCCCTCCAAAACAGGTATACCGTTTTGGATATTGTTGGGGGAGATGGCTCACCAGGAGAGGGCAGCAGCTGTCAAGATCATAGCACCATGGCCGGCACTGCTATTCAGAAGGGCGGGAAAAAGACTCATAGGGCTATAGTCATAGGGGGTTCTATTGTGAGGGGAGTAGATAGGTGGTTCTGTGGCCGAAAACAGGACTCCCGGATGGTATGTTGCCTCCCAGGTGCTTGGGTCAGGGATGTCACTGATCGGCTGCAGAGCATTCTAAAAGGGGAGGGTGAACAGCCAGTTGTCTTGGTGCATATAGGCACCAATGATATAAGTAAAAAATGAGATGAGGTTCTGAAAGAAGAATTCAGGGAGCTAGGAGAGAAGTTAAAGAGGAGGACTTCAAAAGGTAGTGATCTCGGGATTACTACCAGTGCCACATGCTAGCCAGCATAGAAATGAAAAAATAGGTAGGATGAACACGTGGCTTGAGAGATGGTGTAGGAGGGAGGGGTTCAGATTTGTTGGATATTGGGACCGGTTCTGGGGAAGGTGGGACTATTAGAAAATGGATGGTCTACATCTGAACCAGACCGAAACCTATGTCCTTGGGGGAGTTTTTGCTACTGCAGTTGGGGACATTTTAAACTAATGTGGCAGGGGACTGGGAACCAGAAGAGAAAACAAGTAGGCAGCAAGGTGGAGACTAGAGACTGGAGAATTATGAAGATAGCATTAATAAAGGGAAGAGTAGGCAGAGAGCAGATGAGCGCAAAAAAATTGGTAGCCTGAAATGCATCTACTTTAATGCAAGGAGTATAGCGTGTAAGATAGATTAACTTAGGGCTTGGATTGGTGCCTGGGGGTATGACGTTATTGCAATCACAGAGACTTGGTTGAAGGAAGGGCATGATGATTGGCAACTAAATGTTCCAGGATATAGATGCTTCAGACAGGACAGGGAGGGAAGTAAAAGGGGGGTGGAATTGCATTACTGGTCAGGGCTGTGCTGAAGGAGGACACTCCTTGGTAGTGAGGCATTATGGGTGGAGCTGAGAAATAAGAAGGGTGCAGTTACATTCTTGGGGCTGTATTACAAGCCTCCCAACAGCGACCGTGAGGTAGAAGAACAAATAGGTAAACAGATTATGGAAAGATGTAGTGGCAATAGGGTAGTGGTGATGGGAGATTTTAATTTTCCCAACATTGACTGGGATACACTTAGCATCAGAGGTCTGGATGGGGTAGAATTTGTAAGAAGCGTCCAGGAGAGTTTTCTGGAGCAGTATGTCAATAGTCCAACGATGGAATGGGCCATATTGGACCTGGTACTGGGGAATGAGCCAGGACAGGTGGTAGAAGTTGCAGTGGGGGATTTCTTTGAGAACAATGACCACAATTCTGTAAGTTTTAAAATACTTGTAGATAAAGAAGAGAGTGGTCCTAAGGGAAGAGTACTAAACTGGGCCAAGGCCAATTATATCAAAATTAGGCAGGAGCTCGGAAATGTGGATTGCACACAGCTATTTGAAGGGAAGTCCACATTTGAGATGTGGGAGGCTTTCAAAGACACGTTAAAGATAGTACAGGATAGGCATGTCCCGTTGAAGGCAAAGCATAGGAAGGGCAAGATTCGTGAACCGTGGATGACAGAAGAAATTGTACGACTAGCCAAGAGGAAAAGGGAGGCGTATGTAAGGTCTAGGCAGCTAAGAACAGAATATCAGGAGAGTAGGACAAGTCTTTCTAAGTGTTAGATTAGATTACTTACAGTGTGGAAACAGGCCGTTCAGCCCAACAAGTCCACACCGACTCGCCGAAGCGCAACCCATCCAGACCCATTCCCTTACATTTACCCCTTCACCTAACACTATGGGCAATTTAGCATGGCCAAATCACCTAACTGCACATTTTTTGGACTGTGGGAGGAAACCGAAGCACCCGGAGGAAACCCACGCAGACACGGGGAGAATGTGCAAACTCCCCACAGTCAGTCGCCTGAGGCAGGAATTGAACCTGGGTCTCTGGCGCTGTGAGGCAGCAGTGCTGACCATTTTGCCACCTTGCCACCCCTCACCACTGCCACCGTGCCGCCCCTACCAATGTGCCACCCCGCTTAAGTCTTAAACGAGGAATCAAGCAGGCTAAAAGGGGTCATGAAATAGCTTTAGCAAGCAGAATTAAGGAGAATCCCCAAAGCATTCTATTCTTATAGAAGAAGCAAGCAGGTAACTAGAGAAAGGATTGGTCCACTAAAGGATAATGAAGGAAGGCTATGTGTCAAACCTGAGAGAATGGGTGAGATTCTGAATGATTACTTGGCATTGTGTTCACTGAGGAGAAGAACATGATGAATCTTAAGATTAGAGATAGAAGTTTAATTACTCTGGATCACGTTGGTATAAGTAGGGAAGATGTGTTGGGTAAGCTAGAGGTTATTAAGGTGGATAAATCCCCAGGACCAGATGGGATCTATTTGCTGAGGGAAGTGAGAGAGGAAATAGCTGGGGCCATATCAGATATCTTTGTCGCATCCTTAAACACAGGTGAGGTGCCAGAGGACTGGAAGGTTGCTCATGTTGTCCCCCTGTACAAGAAAGGTAGTAAGGATATTTTGGGAAACTACAGACCAGTGAGCCTGACATCGGTGGTGGGGAAGTTGCTGGAGAGGGTATTGAGGGATAGGATCTATTTATATTTAGAAAAGAATGGGCTTATCAGTGATAGGCAACATGGTTTAGTGCGGGGGAGATTGTGCCTTACCAACTTACCTTCTTTGAGGAAGTGACCAAGTTGATAGATGAAGAAAGGGCTGTTGGTGTCATATACATGGACTTTAGTAAGGCTTTTGATAAGGTTCCCCATTGTAGACTAATGGAGAAGGTGAAGTCACATGGTGTGCAGGGTGTTCTAGCGAGGTGGATAAAGAACTGGTAGTTGAAGGGAGTTTCTCGAAATGGAGAAAGGTGACCAGTGGTATTCCACAGGGGTCAGTGTTGGGGCCACTATTGTTTGTAATATACATAAATGCTCTGGAAAAGGGCACTATTGGTATGATCAGCAAGTTTGCAGATGACACAAAGATTGGTGGAGTAGCAGAAAGCACAAGGGACTGTCAGAGAATACAGAAGGATATAGATAGACTGAAGAGTTGGGCAGAAACGTGGCAGACGGTTTTCAATCCAGACAAATGTGAGGTGATGCATTTAGGCAAGTCTAATTCTACAGCGAATTATACAATGAACAGAAGAGCCTTGGGAAAAGTTGATGGGCAGAGCGATCTGGGAGTGCAGGTCCATTGTGCCCTGAAGGTTGCTACAAGGTGGATAGAGTGGTCAAGAACGCATACCGTATGCTTGCTTTCATTGGACAAGGTATTGAGTATAAGAGCTGGCAAGTCATGTTAAAATTGTACAAGACATTGATTCGACCGCATTTAGAATATTGTGTACAGTTCTGGTCGCCACATTAACAAAAGGATGTGGATGCTTTGGAGAGGGTGCAGAGAAGGTTTATGAGGATGTTTCTTGGTATGGAAGGTACTAGCTACGAAGAGAGGTTGAGTAGGTTAGGTTTATTTTCATTCGAAAAAAGGAGATTGAGGGGGGACCTGATTGAGGTTTACAAAATCATGAAGGGTATAAACAAGGTGGATAGAGACCAGCTTTTTCCCAGGGTGAAGGATTCAATAACGAGAGGTCACGCTTTCAAGGTGAGAGATGGAAAGTTTAAGGGGGATACGGCAAGTACTTCACACAGAGCGTGGTGGGCATTTGGAATGCGTTGCCAGCAGAGGTGGTAGAGGCAGACATGGTAGATTCATTTAAGATGCGTCTGGACAGATGCATGAGTAGGTAGGGAGCAGAGGGATACAGATGCCTAGGAATTGACCAACAGGTTTACATAGAACATAGAAAAGTACAGCACAGAACAGGCCCTTTGGCTCATTATGTTGTGCTAAGATATAATCCTAATGTCAAATATAGTAACTTAACCGACGCACCCCTCAACTCACTGCTATCTATGTGCATACACAGTAGTTTTGGATTGGCTTAGGTTTGGAGGGGCTAAGGGCCTGTTCCTGGGCTGTAAATTTTCTTTGTTCTTTGTTCTCTTTTCTTTGACAAAAGGGTAACTAGGGGGAAAATAGGACCCCTCAAAGATCAGCAAGGCGGCCTTTGTGTGGAGCCACAGAAAATGGGGGAGATACTAAACAAATATTTTGCATTAGTATTTACTGTGGAAAAGGATATGGAAGATATAGAATGTAGGGAAATAGATGGTGACACATTGCAAAATGTCCATAATTCAGAGGAGGAAGTGCTGGGTGTCTTGAAACGCATCAAGATGGATAAATCCCCTGGACCTGATCAGGTGTACCCTAGAACTCTGTGGGAAGTTAGAGAAGTGATTGCTGGGCCTCTTGCTGAGATATTTGTATCATCGATAGTCACAGGTGAGGTGCCGGGAGACTGGAGGTTGGCTAACGTGATGCCACTGTTTAAGAAGGGCAGTAAAGACAAACCAGGGAATTATAGGCCAGAGAACCTGACGTCGGTAGTGGGCAAGTTGTTGGAGGGATTCCTGAGGGACAGGATGTACATGTATTTGGAAAGGCAAGGACTGATTAGGGATAGTCAACATGGCTTTGAGCATGGGAAATCATGTCTCACAAACTTGATTGAGTTTTTTGAAGAAGTAACAAAGAGAATTGATGAGGGCAGAGTGGTAGGTGTGATCTATGTGGACATCAGTAAGGCGTTCGACAAGGTTACCCATGGGAGACTGGTTAGCAAGGTTAGATTTCATGGAATATAGGGAGAACTAGCCATTTGGAAACAGAACTGGCTCAAAGGTAGAGGACAAAGGGTGGCGGTGGGGGGTTGTTTTTCAGAGTGGAGGCCTGTGACCAGTGGAGTGCCACAAGGATTGGTGCTGGGTACTTTTATCATTTACATAAATGATTTGGATGCAAGCATAACAGGTACAGTTAGTAAGTTTGCAGATGACACCAAAATTGAAGGTGTAGTGGACAGCGAAGAAGGGTACCTCAGATTAAAACAGGATCTTGATCAGATGGGTCAATGGGCTGAGACGTGGCAGATGGAGTTTAATTCAGATAAATGCGAGGTGCTACATTTTGGGAAAGCAAATCTTAGCAGGACTTATACACTTAATGGTAAGGTCCTAGGGAATGCTGCTGAACAAAGAGACCTTGGAATGCAGGTTCATAGCTCCTTGAAAGTGGAGTCGCAGGTAGATAGGATAGTGAAGAAGGCATTTGGTATGCTTTCTTTTATTGGTCAGAGTATTGAGTACAGGAGTTGGGAGCTGAAAATGTATTGCTGGAAAAGCGCAGCAGGTAAGGCAGCATCCAAGGAGCAGGAGAATCGACATTTTGGGCATGAGCCTGCCTGACCTGCTGCGCTTTTCCAGCAACACATTTTCAGCTCTGATCTCCAGCATCTGCAGTCCTGACTTTCTCCTACAGGAGTTGGGAGGTCATGTTGCAGCTGTACAGGACATTGGTTAAGCCACTGTTGGAATATTGCGTGCAATTCTGGTCTCCTTCCTATCGGAAAGACGTTGTGAAACTTGAAAGGGTTCAGAAAAGATTTACAAGGATGTTGCCAGAGTTGGAGAATTTGAGCTGTAGGGAGAGGCTGAACTGGGTGGGGCTGTTTTCCCTGGAGCATCGGAGGCTGAGGGTGACCTTATATTGGTTTACAAAATTATGAGGGGCATGGAAAACAATAAGTAGACAAGGTCTTTTCCCTGGGGTTGGGGAGCCCAGAATGAGAGGGCATAGGGTTAGGGTAAGAGGGGAAAGATATAAAAGAGACCTATGGGGCAACCTTTTCACTCAGAGGGTGGCACGTGTATGGAACGAGCTGCCAGAGGAAGTGGTGGAAGCTGGTACAATTGCAACATGTAAAAGGCATTTGGATGAGTATATGAATAGGAAGGGTTTGGAGGGATATGGGCCAGGTGCTGGCAGGTGGGACTAGATTGGGTTGGGATATCTGGTCGGCATGGACGGGTTGGACCGAAGGGTCTGTTTCCATGCTGTACATCTCTATGACTCTAAGCTTGAGAAAAATGTTCCAATCAAGTAATTGGTTTCCACCACAACTGATTTGCTTGGTTTAAATGTGAGCATTTTCGAGGAATGATCCTGATTTCCCCTCTTTTCTGATTTACCACTGTTTAATCCAACAGCAAGCATGAGAGAGAGAAACTTATACACACTTGCCATGTAATGAAAGTTTTTGTAAATAATGTGAAATAGTTTTGAGCAAGAGTCCTTCAGCACCACTTGTTTGAATCCTTGCTCAATGAACGCAATGATGCTTCTGGTGAACTAATCATCCAGATTAGTGTGAGTTTGTTAAGGTGAGGGAAGATCCTGCAAATATTTTTAGATCTGGTGCCTGAAATTATGGTTCTCCTAAATCAAGAACTGAAGTATGCAGCGAGCTGTCAGACAATGTGTGGTGGCTCATCTTTGGGTTCATGACAGACATCAATTCTGAATTGAATGAGCTGAACCGTGAACTCCAGGGAAGGAACAGAGACTTAGTACACATGATGAGTGCTCTGAATGCACTTAAAGTGAAACTATGTCTATGGTCCTCTGATTTTAAAAATAAAATGCTGCAACACTTCCTTGAGTCTGGAAAAAAATACCATAACAACAAATCAATGACAAAGAAAAATAGTTTTACTCACAAAACATCTGTGCACATCTGAGGAAGTTAGTAGAGGGATTAAAAAGGTGATTTTCATAAATTAGATGCAGTGGAACAAATATTTGTTTAGAATCCATTCTTTCAAGTAGACATTGGTGGGTTGGCTACAAAATCTATCAGGTGTTAGATTGTCAAAACAGTGAAGTTAGATATGGAAATAATTACCATGCAAAATGATTTGAGCTAGAAGTCAGATTTTTGATCTTTGGACAACAATTTGTTACTCTCAAACTCATAAACAGAGAAAATTGCCCACTCCTACCATCCTGTGCTCTTAAAGTGAAAGCCTATTTTGGTTTTATGGATGTCTGTGAGACAGTGTCATTTAAAATGTGGATAATTAAGACCAAGTATTGCACCTGCCTCACAGACAGCTATTTGATAGACTGTGTATGAACAGCAGTCTCAAACTACAATCCAAGTTTCAAAGCACTGGCAGATAATGTGCAACCATAAATGTTACAGTGAGACTTAGTGAATACGGAACAAATGAATAATTATAGATGCTCACTTTAGATTTATACATCATGCATAATAAATTTGTTATTCAATTTTAAAAATGTATCCTATGCTGAAAAACATTGTAGACCATTGGCACAGTCTGTAAAAGAGACCAGCTTGAGAGAGAGCTAAGAAGAGCGAGGAGGGGACATGAAAAGTCTTTGGCAGGGAGGATCAATGAAAACCCTCAAGCTTTCTATAGGTATGTCAGGAATAAAAGAATGACTAGAGTAAGAGTAGACCTTTCAAGGACAATCGTGGGAAATTGTGCGTGGAGTTCGAAGAGATAGGAGTGGCGCTAATGAATATTTTTTGTCAGTATTCACACTGGAAAAAGATAATGTTGTTGAGGAGAACACTGAGATACAGGTTATTAGACTAGGTGAGATTGAGGTTCATAAGGAGAAGGTATTAGCAATTCTGCAAAGTATGAAAATAGTTAAGTCCACAGGACCAGATGGGTTTTATCCTAGGATTCTCTGGAAAGCCAGGGAGGAGACTGCACAGCCTTTGGCTTTGATCGTTATGTTGTCATTGTCTACAGGAATAGTGCTAGAAGACTGGAGGATAGCAGATATTGTCCTCTTGTTCAAGAAGGGGAGCAGAGACAACCCTGGTAATTATAGACCAGTGAGCCTTACTTTGGTTGTGGGTGAAGTATTGGAAAGGATTATAAGAGATAAGAGTTATAATCATCTAGAAAGGAAGAATTTGATTAGGGATAGTCAACACGGTTTTGTGAAGGGTAGGTTGTGCCTCACAAATCATATTGAGTTCTTTGAGAAGGTGACCATACAGGTGGGTGATGATAAAGCGGCTGATGTGGTGCATATGGATTTCAGTAGGCTATTGCACAAAATACGGAGACATGGGATTAATGGTGATTTAGTGGTTTGGAACAATAATTGGCTTGCTGAAAAAAGGTAGTGGTTGATGGAAAATGTTCATCCTGGAGTTCAGTTACTAGTGGTGTACTGCAAGGATCTGTTTTGGGGCAAGTGCTATTTGTCATTTTTATAAATGACCGAGATGGGGCGTAAAATGATGGCATAGTAAATTTGCAGATGACACTAAGGTCGGTGGAGTTGTAGCCAGTGCCAAAGGATGTTGCAGGTTGCGGATGGACATAGATAAGATTAGATTAGATTACATTACATTACATTACAGTGTGGAAACAGGCCCTTCGGCCCAACAAGTCCACACCGACCCGCCGAAGCGCAACCCACCCATACCCCTACATTTACTCCTTACCTAACACTATGGGCAATTTAGCATGGCCAATTCACCTGACCTGCACATCTTTGGACTGTGGGAGGAAACCGGAGCACCCGGAGGAAACCCACGCAGACACGGGGAGAACGTGCAAACTCCACACAGTCAGTCGCCTGAGGCGGGAATTGAACCCGGATCTCAGGCGCTGTGAGGCAGCAGTGCAAAGCTGGGCTGAGAAGTGGCAAATGCAGTTTAATGGGAAAAGGTGTGAGATGATTCACTTTGGAAGGAGTAACAGGATTACTGGGCTAATGGTAAGATTCTTGGTAGAGCAGATGAGCAGAGAGATCTCAGTGTCCAGGTACATAGATCCCTGAAAGTTGCCACCCAGGTTGATAGGGTTGTTAAGAAGGCATACAGTGTGTTAGGTTTTATTGGAAGAGGGATTGAGTTTCAGAGCCATGAAGTCATGTTGCAGCTGTACAAAACTCTGGTGCTGTCACATCAGGAGTATTGCATACAGTTCTGGTCACCACAAGACAGGAAGCATGTAGAAGCATTGGAACAGGTTCAGAGGAGATTGACCAGGATGTTGCCCGGTATGGAGGGAAGATCTTATGTGGAAAGGCTGAGGGAAGTGAGGGTGTTTTTGCTGGAAAGAAGAAGGTTGAGAGGTGACTTAATAGAGACATACAAGATGTTCAGAGGATTAGATAGGGTGGACAATGAGACCTTTTTCCTCAGATGGTGATGGCTAGCATGAGGGAACATGGTTTTAAACTGAGAGTGATATATATACAAATGTCAGAGGTAGGTTCTTTACTCAGAGAGTAGTGAGGGCGTGGAATGGCCTGCCTGTAACAGTAGTCGACTTGCCAAATTTAAGGGCATTTAAATGGTCATTGGATAAACATATGGATGATAATGGAGTAGTGTCAGTTAGATGGGCTCAGATTGATTTCACAGGTCGGTGCGACTTTGAGGGCCGAAGGGCCTGTACTGCATTGTAATTTTCTGTGTTCTATGTTCTAATCTGGAATTAATTGTGAGTTTTGTCTTAGCTTAGGCATCACTCAATCGGATTTCTTATTCTGCTGGCGGGAATAGCTGACAGCTATGATGCAATCACAGTCCTGTCTTATCCAAATTTGACTCGTCGCAATTTTACAGTATCTGAAAAAGAAGAATGCTGAGCTTGAGAGAATAGGCGAAGGATTGGCACTCAGTAAATTCATCCCTCAGAGTGCTGGCATAGGCACAGTCATCTGAGTGACATCCTACATTCCAAAACCATTCTATGATGACATCCTCTTTCTTTAAAAAGAAACATCACACCTCTTCACGTCTAAGTAAAATTTCTAAAGATCTTTTGTAACAAAATACTAATTCTGAACTTCAAACTCTTTTATAACACTTTAATCTCTTACACAAGCTATCTGTCAGCCTTTCATCTGCTTCTTTGATTTTGCACTTTGACTACATTTCTCAATATCATTAAAAGGTTGTCAACAGGCTGACTTGGTTCTTTCTTCAGGCTCTGAAATTTGAATTAGTGGATCAGATGGCTTAACTTTGGCTTGATATGTGCAATTTCTCAGAAGTTTTGTTTGAGATTTTACTGTCATCCTCACTTATTTGCTAGTTATTTCTCCTTGCTCAGCTTTCCTCTAGTTTGGTTTTAATTTGGTTTTAGCAAGCAGTCTGGCTGTTCAGAGTTGCTGTTCAGTTGTTAGCTGGGAATCCAAAAGAAACAGTTACATGGAAGAAGGTGTTCCATGCTGAATTTCTCTCTCTCTGTAAGACCCTGTGTTTAACTTTACCTTTGTTTTGCCAAGGGGATGTTTATGGGGATTATTGCAGGAATTTGGAACAGCATCATTAAGCTGGGATAGCTTGTTGGGTTTTTGGATAAGTTAAGTTGTTCTGTATTCTGTTCTCTTTTGTTTGTGTTTCACTCGGTCTCTGTAAATAAATTATTTTGTTTAAAACCAAGGGGTTTTGACCAGCTGCATCCCTCCTGGAATATCTACTTTACATCTGATTAAAACAACTAGAAAAGTCAGGGTCTGGGCTACCTTCTTGAAATGTTTTGAGAGGGTCTAGCCTGGTTCATATTAGACCCTAAATCAGCTATTGAAAAATGGTCAGTTTGGAAATGGTCTCATAGCCAAGATAGCTTTATAGGCTATTGAAGAAGCAACTATTGTTGTCTAAGGTATTGGGGCACCATGATCCCAAATGAAATGTAGTCCTCACATACGATGCCTCCTCATATAGTATTCGGGTAATGTTGGCTCACCGGTGGCCCAGCTGAGAAGAACACCCAGACTTTGGCTGATGCCAAACATAGATATGCTTCGATAGAAAAGGAAGGTTTGATGTGAGGAAGTTTCACCAATACCTTTACAGATATAAATTTATAATAGTGACAGGCCAGAAACCCCTGTGAGGATTACTTAAGGAGGACAGAGCTCTGCCAACCAGAGATTCAGGTCAAATTCAGCAGTGGGCTCTTATTCTGAGTGCTTACATTTACAAATTGGAATACTGACCAGGAAGCCAAACGGCAAAGACAGATGCCTTGAGCCTCCTCCCACTGGCAGATACACCTCTAATCGTGTCACCACTAGAACAGTCCATTCTGGTTTTAAATGTTCGGGATACTCTTCTGGTCACCGGTGACATTATCAGACTGTGGACACAAGACGATCCTGTCTGGGCAAAACTAAAACAGTTGGTGGTGATAGGGGTAACAAAAAGGCCATCACAGCCAGAATGGAAATCTTTCTGGACCCAGTAAGACCAGATCACCATAGAGAATTACATATTATTATGGCAAGCAAAGATCCACCAGGTTTCCAAAATGAAGATATTGGCAAGACGTCTGCTGGCCAGGATTGGACGCCAACATACCCAGAATGACATGGCAGTGCCTAGATGTCAACAGCGACAAAGATTGCCACCAGCAGCTCCCTCACATTTGTGGGAATGGCCAGGTAAATCCTGCATTCAGTTACTCATCAACTGTGCCAATCCTTTCATTGCCTGTATGTTTTTTAGTCATTGTGGATGCCCATTCAAAGTGGTTGGATATGCATAGTTTTCATTCATCAAACACAGGGATGATGATTGAAAAGTTGTGAGCCTGAAAGTGTTGGTCAAAGACTATTATTTAACAGCAAGGAATTTGACAATTTCCTAAAGTTAGATAGTATTTAGCATATAAGGACAGCTCTATACCATCCATCATTCAGTAGTCTGGCAGAAAAAGCAGTCCAAACTTTGAAGGCAGGCTTAAAGAAACAGCCTGCAGCTTCACTCAATACCAAACTGTCCCACTTCCTGTTTGATTATAGACCCACCTCTATGCAACATCAAGGACCACTCCAACAGAGTTGTTAATGGGGAGGAGATTTTGTACCATTGTTAAACCTGATCATTCCAGACCTGGGGGTGGGGTGGGTAAAAGGACATCATGAACAATAAACCATGTGTCACGTGCTAGTGAGGCGAGGAATAGGGAGAGAGAGGAGTTGAAGACGTGGCTACAGGAATGGTGCAGGATGGAGGGTTTGGGATTCCTAGATATTTGGGGCTCCTTCTGGGGTACGTGGGACCTCTACAAACAGGATGGTCTACTCCTGAAACAGAGGGGTACCAATATCCTGGGTGGAAAATTTGCTAATGCTTTTCAGGAGGGATTAAACTAATTCAGCAGGAGGATGGGAACCTAAATTGTAGTTCCAGTGTCCAGAAGTTTGGGAGCAGTGAGTCAGAAATATGGTTTCAAGGTCGCAAGAGTGTACTGGCAAGCAGGAAGGTGGTTTGAAGTGTGTCTACTTCAATGCCAGGAGCATCCGGAATAAGGTGGGTGAACTTGCAGCATGCGTTGGTACCTGGGACTTCGATGTTGTGGCCGTTTCAGAGACATGGATAGAGCAGAGACAGGAATGGTTGTAGGTTTCAGGATTTAGATGTTTCAGTGAGAACAGAGAAGATGGTAAAACAGGGGAGGTGCGGCATTGTTAGTCAAGGACAGTATTATGGTAGCAGAAAGGACGTTTCAGGACTCGTCTACTGAGATAGTATGGGCTGAGGTTAGAAACAGGAAAAGAGAGGTCACCCTGTTGGGAGTTTTCTATAGGCCTCTGAATAGTTCCAGAGATGTAGAGGAAAGGATAGCAAAGATAATTCTGGGGACTTTAAATTTCCAAATATTGGCTGGATATACTATAGTTTGAGTACTTTAGATGGGTCAGTTTTTGTCCAATATGTGCAGGATTGTTTCCTGACACAGTATGTAGACAAGCCAATAAGGAGCGAGGCCACATTGGCTTTGATACTGGGTAATGAACCCAGCCATTTGGATTTGGATTTAGATTTGGAGGTAGGTGAGCACTTTGGTGATGGTGACCAGAATTCGGTTATGATTACTTTGGCGATGAAAAGGGATAGGGATATAACATAGCGCAAGAGCTATTCCTGGGGGAAAGGCAATTATGATGCGATTAGGCAAGATTTAAGATGCGTAGGATGGGCAAGGAAACTGCGGGGGATGGGCACAATTGAAATATGGAGCTTATTCAAGGAACAGCTAATGCGTGTCCTTGATAAGTATGCACCTGTCAGGCAGGGAGGAAGTGGTCAAGCAAGGGAGCCATAGTTTACCAAAGAAGCCGAGTCTCTTGTCAAGAGAAAGAAGAAGGCTTAAGTTAAGATGAGACATGAAGGCTCAGTTAGGGCACTTGAGAGTTACAAGTTAGCCAAGAAACAGTGAACTAAGAAGAGCCAGGAGGGGGCATGAGAAGTTGTTGGCAGGTAGGATCAAGGAAAACCCTAAAGAGTTCTATAGAAATATCAGGAGTAAAAGAATACGAGACAAAGATTAAGGCCAATCAAGCATAAACATGGGATGTTGTGCCTGGAGTGCGAGGAGATGGGGAAGCATTGAATGAATATTTTTTGTCAGTATTCACATTGGAAAAAGACAATGTTGTTGAGGGGAATACTGAGATACAGGCTACTAGACTAGATGGGATTGATGGTAGCAAGGAGGTGGTGTTAGCAATTCTGAAAATTGTGAAAATAGATAAGTTTCCTGGGCTGGATGGGATTTATACTAGAATTCTCTGGGAAGCCAGGGAGGAGACTGCACAGCCTTTGGCTTTGATCGTTATGTTGTCATTGTCTACAGGGACAGTGCCATAACAGTGCCATAGGGAATGTTGTCCCCTTGTTCAAGAAGGGGAGTAGAGACAACCCTGGTAATTATAGACCAGTGAGCCTTACTTCGGTTGTGGGTAAAGTGTTGGAAAAGGTTATAAGTGATAGGATTTATAATCATCTAGAGAGGAATAAGTTGATAGGGAAAGTCAACATGATTTTGTGAAGGGCAGGTCGTGCCTCACAAACCTTATTGAGTTCTTTGAGATGGTGACCAAGCAGGTGGGTGAGGGTAAAGCAGTTGATGTGTTCTATATGGATTTCAGTAAGGTGTTTGATAAGTTTCTCCACGGTAGGCTATTGCACAAAATTCAGAGGCATGGGATTGAGGGTGACTTAGCAGTTTGGATCTGAAATTGGTTAGCTGAAACAAGACAGTGGTGGTTGATGGGAAATGTTCATCCTGGAGTTCAGTTACTAGTAGTGTACTGCAAGGATCTGTTTTGGGACCACTGCTGTTTATCATTTTTATAAGTGACCGAGATGAGGGCCTAATAGGATGGGTTAGTAAATTTACGGATGACACTACGGTCGGTGGAGTTGTGGATAGAGCTGATGGATGTTGCAGGTTACAGAAGGACATAGATAAGATGCAGAGCTGGGCTGAGAGGTGGCAAATGGAGTTTAATGCGAGAAAGTGTGAGGTGATTCACTTTTGAAGGGACAACAGGAATAAAGTGTATTGGGCTAATGTTAAGATTCTTGGTAGTGTAGATGAGCAGAGAGATCTCGGGATCTGTGTACATAGATCCCTAAAAGTTGCCACCCAGGTGGCAACGACTTTGCAAACAGGGCAGGAGTGAAACATATCAGACCCTTCAGAACACCCCACAAGTCTGTTAGAACCCGTGGGTTCTCTTCCACTGCCTAGCATCAAGGCATATGATGTGTTAGCTATTGGAGGGATTGAGTTTCAGAGTCATGAGGTCATGTTGCAGCTGTACATAACTCTGGTGCGGCTGCACTTGGAGTTTTGCATACACTTCTGGTCACCACATTATAGGAAGGATGTGGAAACTTTGGAGGGGGTTCAGAGGAGATTTACTAGGATGTTGTCTGGTATGGCAGGAAAGTCTTACAAGGAAAGACTGAGGGACTTGAGGCGTTTTTGTAAAAGAGAAGTTTGAGAAGTGACTTAACAGAGACATATAAAATAATCTGAGAGTTACATAGAGTGGACAGTGAGAGGCTCTTTCCTCGAATGGTGATGGCTGGCACGAGAGGACATAGCTTTAAATTGAGGGGTGATAGAGATACGTCAGATGTCAGAGGTAGTTTCTTTACTCAGGGAGTAGTAAGGGCATGAAACGCACTGCCTGCAACAGTCGTATACTTGCCAACTTCAAGGGTATTTAAATGGTCATTGGATAGACATATGGATGAAGATGGAATAGTGTAGGCTTCAGATTGGTTCCACAGGTCAGTGCAACTTCGAGGGCCGAAGGGCCTGCAGTGCGCTGTAATGTTCTATGTTGTATGTAAACCGGACACTACAGTCCTCTTAGCAAGAAAGTTTAATTCCAGAGATGAATTTTGGTGTCGAAACCATGGGGATAGCCCTGCATGGGTAAGAGGCATGGTCGACATGAAATATGGTCCCAAGCCGTACAAAGAGGCAATTCTGAATATGGATCTGAATTCTGAACCTGAAAGCAACGACTTTGCAAACAGGGCAGGAGTGAAACATACCAGACCCTTCAGAACACCCCACAAGTCTGTTAGAACCCGTGGGTTCTCTTCCACTGCCTAGCATCAAAGAAACCTCTCAGGCACAGCAGATGTCGCAGCCTCAATGCTGATAATGCCTGAAGATGATGAATTTCAGGCAAAACTTTCTGGATGCAAGAGGTTGGCTCCTGTTTGGTGGACAAGACAGAGTTGGAGGAACACAGCTTTAGAGGATTACAGGCTTGCTGGAAATGGACTGAGGAGAGCCAGGAGGGAGCACAAGAAAGACTTGGTAAGAAGGATTAAGGAGAACCCAAAGGCAGTTTACTCATACCTGAGGAATCAGGGAGAAGGTCGGGCCAATCAGGGATAGCAGAGGGAACTTATGCATGGAGTCTGAGCAGATAGGGGAAGCCCTAAATGAGTTTTTTGCTTCGATTTTCACTAAGGAAAGGGACCTTGTTGTGAATGAATGCTTTGAGGAGCTGGGATACAAGCTTGACCAGATCAAGATTTAAGAAGTTGGTGTGCTGGAAATTTTGGAAAACATTAAGATTGATAAGTTCCCAGGGCCAGACCAGATTTATCCTAGGCTGCTCCGGGAAGCGAGAAAGGGGTTGCTAAGCCGTTGGCGAGGATATTTGCCTCCTCACTCTCCACGGGAGTCGTACCGGAGGATTGGAAGGAGGCGAATGCTGTTCCTCTTTTCAAGAAGGGTAATAGGGAAATCCCTGGCAATTACAGACCAGTCTTACATCTGTGGTCAGCAAAGTTTGCAATAAATCAGCAGTTTCTGTCAAAAGACTAGGTTTTTGGGTTTAGTCACTTAGGTAATGATGTGGTCTTGGCACAGCTATTATGTTTCACAGCTGATAAGTGTGGAGTCATTAGGACCCAGTCAAGACATAATAGGTTTCAACACCCTCTTTGGAAGAAGGCTTAAATTCATGGAGATGTTGAGTTCGCTTTTGTTCTGGTTATTGCTGGAAATTTACATGAACAAGCAGCCAGATCATTCTGTGTTTGATAGCAGCAATTTGAAAATGGTTGCCCATCCTTAGTAAAGGGCTCACATTTGTGGCCCTCTGCCCCCACCTCAACGAATTCCATAACCACCAACACGTGGAGCTCTTTTTCTGTCGCCTCCTTGCTTTCTTCAACAAAAACTCCCATCTCCCCTCCGAGGAACCCGTCTCCTGCCTCAAACCTTCATCTTTCACTTGGACAGCCCTCCACCAGCCTCTTACCCATCCTAGATCTCTCCGTTGCTGACTGCCAATATGACATCGGCCATGTTAGTTTCTCCACCCATCCTCATCCACTCCAACCACATCCCCTCCACACATGCAGCTCTCCACTCCCTTCACACCAATCCCTGTTTCACCATCAAACCCACTGAGAAAGGCAGAGTGGTGGTAGTCTGGAAGACAGACCTCTCTGTCATACAATCCGAACACCAGCTCTCTGACACGATGTCCTATACCCTTTGACCACAACCACACCATGGCCCATCAGGTCAAAATCACTCACACTGTCCATGACCTTGTTGCCTACGTGATGTACCCTCCACTGCCTCCAACTACCTGCTCCCCAAGATCCACAAGCCCAACTACCCCGGCTGACCCATCGTCGGCTCTGAGTGCTCCTGCCTAATTGAACTCATTTGTTCCTACTCAACTCCATTCTCTCCCCCTTGGTCCAGACACTTCCCACCAACATCCATGACACTAACCACCTCTTCAGGAACTTCCAGTTCCCCGGTCCCCAGCACTTTATCTTCACTATGAACATGCAGTCCTTATACACATCCATACCCCACAAGGATACCCTTAGAGACCTTCAGCTTCTTCCTCTCCAACAGACCCATCCAGTCCCTTTCCAACAATGCCCTCTGCCACCTCGCTGAACCCTCATCCACAATAATATTCCCTCCAATACTTCCTATTTCCTCCAAATCCAGGGGTCAGCCATTGGCACTCAGATGTACCCTAACTATGCCTGCCTCTTTGTCAGCTATGTTGAACAGTCTCTCTTCTTAGGTGCTATGCCCTAATTCTTTCACCGTTACATCAACGACTGCATTGGTGCTGCATCCTGCATCCAGTCTGAACTGGACTAGTTGATCAACTCTATCAACAACTTCCACCCCACCTTTAAATTCACATGCTCTATCTTGGACACCTTCTAACATTTTCTTCACCTCTTCATTTCCATCTTTGGCCACAGTCTACAGACGAACGGTTACTATGAACTCATACCTACCTGGACTACACCTCCTCCCACCCTGCATTTTGCAAAGAGTCCATTCTGTTTTCATAGATCCTCTGCCTCCACCACATCTGCTTGAACGAGGAGATAGTCCACTCCCAAGCATCCCAGATGTCCACCTATTTTGAACAATGTGCTTTTCCTCCACTCTTTCATCCAGACAGCCCTCCACTCCATCTCCTCCATTCCCTGCTCCACTGTTCTAAAACCCCCAAATGCAATAAAGATAGGGTACACCTTGTCCTCACCTTCTACCCCACCAGTCCCCAAATCCAATGCATCATCCTTAAATACTTCTACCAACTCTAACTAGTACCCACCACCAAAAACATCTCCTCCCCATTCCTCTCTGCCTTCCACAAACACCGTTCCCTTCACCAATCCATGGTTCGCACCACTGTCCCCGCCAACATCATTTCCCCCCTCCGCCAAAAACCCCCAGTACCTTCCCGTGCAAAAGATGCAAAACCTGCTGGAGCACCAATCCCCTTAACTCCATCCAGGACACCAAACAGTCCTTCAAGATGAGACAGAGGTCTCTCCTCCTGCCTCTCCTCCAAACTAGTTTACTGTGCCCGGTGATCCTGATGTGTGGTCTTCTCTGCATCGGTGAGAGTAAATGTAAACTAGAGGCACGTTTTGCTGAGCATCTCAGCTGGGTCTGCAAAGGCTGACCTGACCTCTCTGTCACCGTCCACTTTAATTCACCCTCCCATTCCCTCTCAACATTACCATCCTTGGCCTCCTCCATTGCCAGAGTGAATTGGGCCGCAAATTGGAGGAATAACACCAGAAAAGATTTACAAGGATGTTGCCAGGGTTGGAGGATTTGAGCTATTGAGAGAGGCAGAGTAGGCTGGGGCTGTTTTCCCTGGAGCATCAGAGGCTGAGGAGTGACTTTATAGAGGTTTATAAAATCATGAGGGGCATGAACAGGACAAACAGACAAAGTCTTTTTCCTGGGGTGGGGAGTCCAGAACTAGAAAGCATAGGTTTAGGGTGAGAGGGGTGTTGTGAGGAAAACCACCAGTCTCAGAGGCAGAATGGGGGTTCAATGACAGAATTTAGTGCATAAGGAAATACTGGAGCTCTGGGGAGAGAAAGACACCAACAGCACAGTGGTCAGCTGCAAGTCTTCTCTCAACCCAAGCACGTGTCAAGAAAATTTTATACATCTTGTGATACAATAGATCAGTGATGAGATTATTGTCTTTGGAACATGGTTTGTTTATGGCAATCATTGCAGAATCATTGATAGTTTTGATACAGTCTTTGTCAGTTCCAGCGCAGCCTTTGTTAATTTCCACGTGGTCATTGTCAGTTTCAGTGTAGACATTGTGAGTTTCAATGTATGCATGGAAATCTATTGTTATAGTAATGGGTGCCAATTTCTCTTCCTGAAAAGGATGATTACTGCAGTCCAGCTATTAGCATTTCGTATTGAGTCTGTATCAAGCTGCTGGCATTTCTATAAGAGGTGTTGGCTGGAGCCAGACACTGCGGCGGGCAATGTTCATTACTCATGTGTATTCTCTCCCCCACCCACCTTAAACTAATCAATTGGGTTGTGAGTGCATTGTGCTGGCATTCTGGTGACCCCAGGCAGTATTTGTATCTGCTCTGCTATTTCTCTCCATATTATGATCTGGCAGCCATCTTGTGTGTCAAGTTGGCCACCTGATGGCTCAGCAGCCAACTTATATGTCTGTGTACCTAGTGCCAATCTGCGCCATGCCATCTCCCTCTTCAGGGGAAAGATATAAAAGGGACCTAAAGGCAACTTCTTTTACGCAGACGATGGTGCATGTATGGAATGAGCTGCCAGAGGAAGTGATGGAGGCTGGTACAATTACAGCTTTTAAAAGGCATCTGGATGGGAATATGAATAGGAAGGATTCAAGGGAGATGGGCCAAGTGCTGGCAAATGGGACTAGATTAGATTCGGATAACTGGTCAGCCTAGACGAGTTGGACCAAAGGGGCTGCTTTTCTATGATAACACCTCACCTTCTATCTGGACAACCTACAGCCTGGAGGACTGAACACTGAGTTCTCCAGTTTTAAATAACCTCCCTTTCCAGCCCTTCCTTTTCCCTTCCATTCCTCTGATCAAGCTACCAACCGGATTCATTTCTCCCATCAACCAACCAGGCTGTACCCTCTACCTGTGCTCACTTATGACTAGCTCACCACTCCCCCCTACCCCCTTTATCTGCATCTCCCCTTATCCCCACCTCCAGTCCTGAAAAAGGGTTATACCTGAAATGTTGACTTCTCCACCTCCTGATGCTGCCTGGCTTGCTGCTTGTCTACTTTGGATTACAGCATCTGCAGTTTTCTTGTATCTAACATTTGAAAATTCTGGCAAGAGACCAACGTAGGAAGATTTAAGCATGAGAGTACAGTTTGAAGTATAGCTTCGGATTTCACTCTTCCTTTACAAGAAACAGCAATTTACAGAGGAAAGGGGCAGCAAGGCTAAACCCCAAACCCCACTGTACAACCAGTTCTCAGAGAAATGCGGACGAACCCCAAATCCCACCTTATCTTACCAAAAAGGACACAGTCAACACAAATACATACAAGACAGTCTGATCAACCGAACAATAAAATAGTGCACATTAAACAGATACCCCTGGTAAACCAGCATATGGCCTGCCCCCCCTCCACCTTCCAGCAACAAGGTAGGCCGCCCCCTATGCCCTTTCTGGCTCTCAGTCCACCCTGACACACCTTTGGGCCACCTCAAGGACTCCTTCTCCTTCTCTTGGGGCGACCGGCATTGAGACGGCCTACCCACTGTATGACTGTCGGGATAACAGCTTTCGGGACGACCTATGAACCTTTCAGCTCACAGAAAGACCTGCCACACCCAGGGACACAAGACACAGTGCAAGTGATTAAAAAAGGCCGAATTACCAATTACCAAAAACAGAGTCCATTTCAGTATGCAGAGTCCATTACCAGAAATAAAGTCCACTTCAGTATGCAGAGTCCAGTCCTGAAAACAGCAAATGCACCTCACAACACCCACACAGGTGTTCAGTCTCTGCAAAGGCCTTGTCCAACCACAGCAGCCCAGGCCCACTCACAGAGATACAATTAATTTGTAAAGGTGCAATTGATTCACAGGGACTCAGTCCAAACACCAAAAAGTAAAAACCCAGAGAGTAAGGGCTAAACCTGCCACAAAATCAGCATAGAGAAACAGGGACACAACCATCACAAATCTCACAAAATAAACAACACTACATAAAACATATATAGAATTTTCACATAAGTCATTGTCCTTTTAAAAGGTACCACAATGATGGAAGTCCAGCAAAGATTCAATTTAAGCCTCTAAGGGCAAAGTTTACAGCAGGCAGAGGCCCACAATATACAACTGCAACACTTTACACATTGCCTGCACCCAGGCATAAAAGAAAACAGTACAAAACACAACATTCAACAATGAAAAACACTGATTACACAACTCAACTCTCCCTGACATCCACCGATCTCTAGGTACCCTACATACTTCCTGACACCGGTCCACACCACGTACTGATCAGACCTCCCTTGGCTAGCTTTCATGTGGGACTGTCATAGACCTTCTGGTCTTCAGCCACACTTTGTACTGACTGACCCTCCCCAGGCCCTCTTTTCTCTGGCACGGTCATTGGCCTCACAGCTCCCCAACGGTTGTCAGCCTGCCTGCACCTGGCCGGCCCACATACTGACTGACCCTTTCGTCTGGCCAACTTTCCTACTCACTGGCTATCAGCTCCCAGCTTCCCTGCGTACTGACTTGTCCTCCGCCAGTCAGCCTTCTTACAGGCCTCTGTCAGCCGCCTGGCTCAACTGCTCCATGTATTGACCGGCCTCCCCAATTCTGGCACCTCATCGTTCTCAGCCGACCTTCTAACCTTTAGCTACCCAACTAAACACACAAAAACCCCAAACACAATCAATTACAGTAACAGTTTACAAAATCCTCACACAATAGAAATTCCCAATACCCAGGCAAAGACCACACCCGAGCAAAGTCCCCACATGAAAGCAAATCCACATGCAGAAGCAAATCCATATACATAAGTAATGTTCACTCATGGGAACAGATTCCACCTGTGAAAGCATAGGAGTTAGGCCTACCCGCAAGGGCACAACCCCCAAACCAACAACACAAGGCCGGGTCGCATCACCAAGTCATCCTGGAACTCACAGGTCTCTCCAACACCTGGCCGCTTAGCCAGCCATTTCAGTTCTAACAAATCAACAAACAAACAACAGTACTGGTTGTAACTTAGCCAGCACAGACATCAGTTCTCCTCGCTGGAGCATATTAGCTATGCGGCCAGCCAGCTTGGAGTCAGTCCCCAAACTGAGGACATTCCAAATTCTCTGTTTATGTTTTTTGTGGTGGCTACTCGTGCAGCTGAATACAGCTCAATGAAAGAAAAGAAACCCAAAAACACAATAACAAAGAAGAAAAACGGAAGGATATCTCCTTCCTGAAGGGAACTCTCTTCCCCTGTCTATGTGCCCAGTCAGCTTGTAGTCAGTCTCCTGAACCGAGGATTTTCTACATCTTCTGGTATTTTTTTTCTTCCTTCCAAACAGCAGTAGTGCTTATTTTCCCCAGCACCCATGTCATGTGTGTGTGTGTAGGTGTAGGACACAGTGAAGAACAAGTGTAGAAATCTTTATTCATGTTGCACTACCAGAAAGAAAGGAAACATCCGCGCAGCCAGTGACAAGTAGTCCCTGAAACCTCAAGGGTGGTGGTAGATACCACATGCTTGTTCTCTAGCGATACCTGGGCCCAAACATAACTGCAGAAGAGGGGCACGCAATCGGCCATAACGACCCCCTCCATGGCCTGCTGCCTAGGCCTGTTTGTGGCCAGCCTGGCCAGGCCCAGGAACAGACCCAAGAGGAGGTCTTCAGACCTACCTCTCCCCTCCGCACCAGGTGCCCAAAGATCAGGAGCGTGGGACTGAAGTGCAACCAAAAACATAAAAGACTTTCCTTAAGAAAACGAAAAAGGGAGTGCAAACACTCATACCCAATACATACATGGTACACGGACTCCAAGTTGATCTGAGAGTCCGTGAACCACCACAATCTGCGGCTGCTGCGTGTAGCACCCTCCACTACAGATCCCCAAGTGAAAAGGGGAGGATTCCCATGTAGAGAACCCTCCACTGAGGATCTCCACCTCCCAGTGGCAAATTGGCAGGCCAAGGCACATACAGGTGGTGGAAAAGGAAGAAGAGGTGACGGTGTGCCACAGCAGTCAATACAAGGCCAGCCGATTTATGTCCCTGAAGGCAACAAAGCTAAAACCCTGAGTGGCTCACGTTGTGGGGCACAGGCTCCTCCGGGAGGTACGGGACCTTGGGGCCAATGTGAAATTCCATCTGGGTAGGGGCACCTGTGGATGGGATTCCACCGCACGCCTGAGCATCTTCCAACTGGCACTATTTTAAGGCGTCGAATGGCAGTGGCCACGAACTGGATGTCTACCGCTGCCCTGTTCGCTATGTCCAGACCAGGCCACTGCTGCTCAGCACATCCCCGACTCTAATCACCCTCACCGCCATAGGGCCTCTCCTCCCACAGCCACTCAAACCAGTGAGTACAGAGTTGCGGATTGCCGAGCAACGGCTCCCTGATGACAGCCACTACTCATGCTGGAGGATAGGCGCAACATAAGTTGACCACGTTCCAGATAGTGAACAGATTCTGGCAGAAGACAAGGCAGCGTCCTGAGAGTGACCTCCAAGTTGTCACGGTTGATAAATAGGGGCTGTGTGTCGTAGTTGAGGTTGAGTATCTGGCGGAAAAAATGTTTTCAGGGCGCACCACCTAGGAGGAGGCTCAACGTAAAGGTATTGCTGCAAGATCTGAAGACAGGAAGTCATCACCTGTGTGCGGAATTGCTCCAGCAATTGACCACCCTCAATAGGGAGACTCAGAACCTGTGCCGCCATCCAGTGCGTTTTTTGTCCCAGAAGAAATGAACCGACATTCTCTGGATGTCAGCGACAAAACTAGGAGGAGGGACCAAAGGGACCAGACAGTACCACAGCATGGCAGCCACCAGCTGGTTTAACACCAGCACTCAACTTCGGTAAGATAGCATCAGAGCAGTTTGCTCAAGCAGCCCAGATAAGCTGAGACTTTGGCCTCTAGCTCCAGTCAATTCGTCAGCCAGGACTCTTCAGCTGGGCTGAGGTAGACCCCCAGACAGAGGAGATGCATGGACTCCAGTTGAACCCCCATAACTTCTCTGGCAGACAGTCCAACTGCCACAGACCCACCAGTAGTCCAGAACATTTGGCTCAGTTGATCCTGGCGGAAGACACCGCAGAGTACACCGCCTGGCACTTGCGCATCCTCCCCAGGTCAGCCAGGTCAGTGAAAGTGAGGAGTACGTCGTCAGCATAAGCCGAAAGGACTACCCCCGTGCTCTTGCCACGCAGAAACCAACCCCGACAAGCTCCTCTGCAAGAGTTGCAGGAAAGGCTCTACACAGGAAATACAGCTGGCCGGACAAGGAGCAGTCTTGACACATTCCTCTCCTGAAGTGAAGGGATATGTTAACTTTAACCATACACTTGGCAGCAATGTACAAAAGTCAGATCTGGGTAATGAACCGCTTCCCGAACCTGAATGCTCGCAGAGTTCTGAGCAGATACTCGTGATCAACCCTGTTGCACACCTTCTCCTGATCGAGAGACAGGAAGGCACTCAGCAGACCAGCCTGTCAACAGAATTGGATCAAGTCCCGGGTAGATCATGTGGGCCAGCACAGAAGTCAGGCGAGAAGCCAAAACCACAGATTGGAGTCTTTTCCATGTCCCACCGAAGCCTCAAGGAGGGGAAACCACCCCCCTTCCTTCTCCAGCCAGCCCAGAACCAACAAAATGAATCTCAGAACTGCTCGTCCTCTAGCATCAGGTTGTCAGTGTGCCAGTATGCAGACCCAAGCCAGATGCTAAACGGAAGGTGTTCTGTCCACACCAGGTGATGGTCCTTGCATGGCACCTGCCGCATGGAGGTCACCAGAATGCAGGAGGCGTATGCTCACAAAACGTACAGGCAGTCAATTCTTGACCCTCCGTCCCCAGGCCTCACGGAGGTGAAGGTGATGGAGTCAGGATGGAGATTCTGCCAGATTACCACCAAGTTGAAGGACTTAACCAAATTCCCCAACCTCCTCCCCAATGTCAAACCAGGCCTGGCATGGCTGTGGTCCCGGTCCTCGAGGACAACGCACTGGCCTTCGTTAATGGAGCGAGATAAGTGTACACTTTTTCGTAAACGTGGGTTTGCCTCGGTCCGACCAGGGGAGCATAGAAGTTCCCTGCGCTCCCCAGCCACACCATCAGCTGACAGCCTGGCACAGGCTCCCTGACCCTCACAATCTCCAGCCTAAAATGTGGGGCCAACAAGATAGAGACTCCGCCAGATCTGGGTGTGAGTTGAGTCATGTAGATCGCCCTCCCTTGCCACACCAGCAGCCGGGTGGCTTCGTTTCCCGAGTGAGTAATGGTTTCTTGCAGGAAGCACCTCCATTGCCCGATGGCCTGAGAAGGCCTGGAATCTGTGTTGTGACTCCCTGCTGCTGTTGATGTTGAGGCTGGCTATAGTAGTCTTCGTGTCAGTAGTAATATACAACTATCACCAAAACAAAATACATTTACTTTACTGGGAGGACAAGAGAGGGGTGCAAAATACCCCCACCCTCCCCAGGAGTGCACCGAGGAAGTTTCTGAAACACCTTCGCCTGTTCAGGTCTAGCCCAGGTGCTTGACACGCAGCATGAATTGACCAGCAGACTTGTTCAAAAGACCTCTGGTGGTCGAGCGCCAGCTGGGCTCTATCATGGCGACTGCATTTCTCCAAGACAAAGTTCTGGAGTTACCCGAGGGGGATGAAGCGGAGCTAGGTAGGGGCACCGAGGAATTAAAAAGCTCCCTGGAGATGGACTCCAGCATCCAACACCAAGACCGAACCCTCCTCCAGGCAGTCGTCTTGGTCACAGGTGCCTCCCCCAATGTGAGAGTAGGGGCTAGTCAAAGCCCCAGTGACCCCACCCCAGAGTCACCAGCAGGAATTTCTTCAGTGTGTTCCATCCAGAAATGCCCCAAGGTCAGGCCATTGGGCAATGGAGGGTCAGGTTCCCACTTTCTCCTGACACCGGAATGCCCGGCTCCTCGGAGAAAAAGGTCCTCCCACTGGACCAAGGTGCCTGAGAAAATAGTCTGGGAAGGAGAAGTGAGGAAAGCACGTTCCTCCCCTCCACTGACTGGGATTATTGCACAAGTGGCACCACACGCCACCTGCCATCCAAAAGGTGCGGTTGGCCATGCCCTCGTGGAGGAGAGTAAGGGAGCCCTCGGTGACCTCCTCCGGAGACCAGGCAAATAAACATCTGGTGCCAGAAGTAAATATCTCTTAGGGAGGGGTCCTTCAGACTGAGCAGGAGCTGTTGAACACCTGACCAGATCTCCCCCAGAGTTTGGACAAGGAGGAAGAGAAGATCACTGGCAATGAAGGGTGGGATGTTGGAGATCACGACCCTCTGGGCCATAACCTCCAATGGGTCGATAGATAGAAATGTCCCATCCACAGTGAGGGTTAAAACTGTTACAGACCACCCCATAGCCAATTTGGGGCTCAGGCTCATCCACAGGGACCAGTCGAATTGTTGCAAGAGGAGAACCTGCTGCATCCCCGGGGCTCCAGGAAGGACAGGCTCCAGTACAGGAGAGGCAGGAGGTGCTGCGGGCCCACCCCCTATAGGGAGCACTCCTCTTCCCCTAGGAGACAGTGGCTGTGGTAAATGCCCGGCCTGGTAGTCATGGGACCTGAGGTTCCTCTCCCCAGCTTCTCCAGGAATACAATTGACTGGGAGAAGGCAGAAGGCATGATGAGGACAGGGAAAGCCAGACATGTCACTTTCTGACCTGCCCTGGGTAATCAGGTGATAGTGGGCAGGGCTGGGTCCCAGCTTCCTGCTCGGATCCTGAGGCACAGTTACTGCAGGCTGTAGGACAGCAGCAGATTTCGCCAGGTCAAAGCTGGGGCCTGGATGAGTGGGGCAGGGTTTGGGTTCAGGGATTCCAGAGTCAGGCATCAAAGGGCGAGGGTCAA
>NC_057718.1:72162134-72183061 GCF_004010195.1 Chiloscyllium plagiosum | reverse complement strand
AGTATGGTGCACCATAAAATGGAAAATTTCTATAAAATATGGCGGCCCTCTTTGGACTACTGGGGCACAGATGTTTCTGCGATATTAATAAGGGCCTTTTTCTAGCCATGGTGATTCTGTTTAATGAATGTGGTAACCAGAGAGGAGGAATTACAACCACATGAATATGTATAAATTTATGCTCTCGATAATCTTTGTTTTGCTGAGCTGTATTATTATCATAACTATTACTATTGTCATGAATTTTAAAATTTGTTGTTAGTTATTATTTGTTATGTAATTAGTGGGTGTCTTTGTACTGTTGTAAATTGTTGTGTTGTGTGTATGTTGTAATATTAAAAAAAAATCTTTTTTCAATAAAAAATATATTTTAAAAAAGGGATAATTGGTCAGGAATTTCTGACCATCCTTAATTGTAAATGTTGCGGAGAACAAGTTTTACCTTTATACAGGTAAGCTATCTTGGGGTGTAACTTGTTCTGTCTATCAGTCATTAATTGCACCCCATGCCAACTTTGTTAACTTCATATGTACCATTGTTTGTGAAACATTTTGGCTGACATATCCTTCAGTGAAATATATGAATCTTTTATCAGAATACCAAGTAATTGCTTGCTCCAACTATCATGTCTCTAACCCTGTTTCTTTTGGTATATGTGTTTAGGTGGATTTGAACAATTAGCCCTGGAGTTGATGTACAGCAGAGAAGGATAAGGCCATAGGATTTAAAGGAGTGTGAGGGAGGGGAATTGCTTGACGTTCCCAAAAATTCAAAATGACCACATTCTTAGAAACAAACTCTGTATTTTAGAAACAAACATTGTATTTGTCCAATTGCCCATGTGCGGGGGAAAGATATCCTTGGCACACTGACCAAAGCAGTAATGAGTGATGATTTGGAGATGCCAGTGTTGGACTGGGTGTACAAAGTTAAAAATCACACAACACCAGATTATAGTCCAACAGGTTTAATTGGAAGCACACTAGCTTTCGGAGCGACGCTCCTTCATCAGGTGGTTGTGGAGGACACAATTGTAAGGCACAGAATTTATAGAACAAATTTACAGTGTGACGTAACTGAAATTATACATTGAAAAATACCTTGGTTGTCTGTTGAGTCTTTTATCTGTTCGAATACCATGATAGTTTCACTTCTTTCATGTGTAAATTACAAAACCTTTTTTAAAAAGTTGCATTCTCAGGTTAACTGTAACAACTGGTGTTAGCTAGACGATATGTTGAAGGTGTTAGCCCCCTGTGTTCTGTGTCTATGCCATGATGTTTCGATTGATTCTAATCTAAAAAGTGAGATAACAGAGTTTTACATGAATTCATGCAGTTTTTGAGCAAAGCACAATGTAACTCTGCAAGTACAAATTCACCCCACAAAATATATGTATTGGGACTTTGTGTGTGTGTGTGTCTGGGGTGGGGAGGTTGTGAGTGTCTGTGTGAGAGAGTGTATATGCATGTCTATGTGAGTGTAGAGTCTCTTAAGTCTTTGAGGGGGTGCATGTGTGAGTGTGGGAGTGTGTCTGGGGTGGGGGCTTGTGAGTGTCTGTGAGAGGGAGTGTATATGTGTATGCGTGAGTGTAGAGTGGTCTAAGTCTCTGAGAGGATGCATGTGGGAGTGTGTGTGTCTGTAAGGGTGTGTGTGAGTGTCTGTGTGCATGTCTGTTAATATGTGTGTTCGTGTGTATGTGCGTGTACAGGGGTGCCTGTGTGTGTGTGTGTGTCTGTGTGTCGGAGTGTCTGTGTGTGTGTATAGTAAATGGTGGTCACCTATAGTGTGACCTGAACCCAAAGTCCTGGTTGAGGCCCTCCCTATGGGTATGGAACTTAGCTATCGGCCTCTGCCCAGCCACTTTTCGCTGCTGTTTGTCCTGAAGTCCGCCTTGGAGGATGGTCACCCGAAGGTCCGAGGTCGAATGTCCTGGACTGCTGAAGTGTTCCCCAACTGGGAGGGAACACTCCTGTCTGTTGATTATTGTGCGGTGCCCATTCATCCGTTGCTGTAGCCTTTGCTCGGTTTCCCCAATGTACCATGCCTCAGGGCATCCTTGCCTGCAATGTATAACATAGACAACGTTGGCTGAGTCACATGGGTACCTGCCATGTACATGATGCAAGATGGGAGGTATCCCCACATGTAATGGTGGTATCCATGTCCACACTCTGACACGTATTGCAGCGCCTACCGTGACAGGGTTGTATGGCGTTGTCCTGAAAGCCGGGCAGCTTGCTACCAACAATGATCTGTTTGAGGTTTGGCGGTTGTTTAAAGGCAAGCAGTGGAGGTGTGGGGAATGACTTGGCGAGGTGCTCATCCTCACTGATAATGTGTTGCAGGTCACGAAGAACATGGCATAGTTTTTCAGCTCCTGGGAAGTACTGAACAACAAAGGGTACCCTATCAGTTGCAGCATGTATCTGTCTCCTGAGGAGGTCATTATGGTTCCTTGCTGTGGCACGTCGGAACTGGCGGTCGATGAGTTGAGCAACTTACCCCGTTCTTATGAGGGCATCCCTGAGTACTTCCAGGTGCCTGTCACGTTCCTCCTCATCTGAGCAGATCCGGCATACACGTAGGGCTTGTCCATAGGGGATGGCTGTTTTAATATGTTTTGGGTGGAAGCTGGAGAAGTGTAGTATTGTGAGGTTGTCTGTGGGTTTGCGGTAAAGTGCAACTGACTGCAACCCCCAGGTCATCTCCTCTGCCCTGAAGCTCTTCAACCATGTCCTGAAACAAACTCGAATTTTACTGCTCCTCGGATGCTGCCTGAACTGCTGTGCTCTTCCAGCACCACTAATCCAGAATCTGGTTTCCAGCATCTGCAGTCATTGTTTTTACCTAGTTGATTTTAACCCTACAGCAAATCCTCTTGCAAGGATGCCTGCCTTGAAGAAGTTCTCCTCTCTCCACTGGGAGGAAACACTCCTGTCTGTTGATTGTTGTGCAGTGTCATCCGTTGCCGAAGCCTTTCTCGGTTTCCCCAATGTACCATGCCTCACGGCATCCTTGCCTGCAACGTATAAGATAGACAAGAGAAAATAAGATAGACAACGTTGGCTGAGTCACATGAGTACCTTCCACATACATGGTGGGAGATGTCCCCATGTGTAATGTCCACACTCTGACAACGTCTTGCAACGCCTACCGTGACAAGATGTAGGGATTGTCCTGAAAGCCAGGCAGCTTGCTACGAACAATGATCTGTTTGAGGTTTGGCAGTTGTTGCTTGGTGGTTGGCAGTTGGTACTTGCAGGATTACATTGTAGTTTGCTCAAAACCTGCATGAATTCATGTAAAATTCTGTTATCTCACTTTTTAGATTAGAATCAATCTAAACATCATGGCATAGACAGAGAACACAGGGGGCTAACACCTTCAACATATTGTCTAGCTAACACCAATTGTTCGTTAATCTTAGAATGCAACTTTTAAAAAACGTTTTGTGATTTACACACGAAAGAAGTGAAAGACTTTTATTCCTGATGAAGGGCTTTTACCCGAAACGTCGATTTCGAAGCTCCTTGGATGCTGCCTGAACTGCAGTGCTCTTCCAGCACCACTAATCCAGAATCTGTTGTGGGCGGCACGGTGGCACAGTGGTTAGCACTGCTGCCTCGCAGCGCCAGAGATCCGGGTTCAATTCCCGCCTCAGGCGACTGAACGTGTGGAATTTGCACGTTCTCCCCGTGTCTGTGTGGTTTCCTCCGGGTGCTCCGGTTTCCTCCCACAGTCCAAAGATGTGCAGGTCAGGTGAATTGGCCATGCTAAATTGCCCGTAGTGTTGGGTAAGGGGTAAATGTAGGGGTATGGGTGGGTTACGCTTCGGCGGGTCGGTGTGGACTTGTTGGGCCGAAGGGCCTGTTTCCACACTGTAAAGTAATCTAATCTAATCTGCAGTCATTGCTTTTACCTCCTAGACAATCAAGGTATTTTTCAATGTATAATTTCGGTTACATCACACTGTAAATTTTTGCTATAAATTCTGTGCCTTACAATTGCGTCCTCCACAACCACTTGAAGGAACGGCGCTCCGAAAGCTTGTTTGCTTCCAATTAAACCTGCTAGATTGTAACCTGGTGTTGAGTAATGAGTGATGCAGCATTTTAGATATTCATGTGTTTATTTGCATCACAAAACAACTCAAATTGAGATAACAAGAGTTTGAAAGGAAAACTGCAGACGTAACATAAAAATATTTCTACAAGGAGTCCAGGACCAGGGAGACTTAAGTGTAAATACAGACTTCTGACTATCCCCGCAGTCCGCCCAATCAAAGGTAACCTTCCTTTGACTCCGAACTCAAACGTGCAACTCTGACTCCATCCAATGTAATGTCACTCAGGCCCTGGTGCCGTTAACTGATTGGTCGTGTTTGAATTGCATGTGTTATCCCAGATTGCTTAGCGCTGCGAGAGAAAAAAATGGTTGTTCCGGCAGGTTTGTGCATTGACCTCTTTTATCACCCCACTCCACCTCTGTAAATTGTAAAAGTTATGCGTGTTTTTGTGATGCTAATCTTTCCTTAATCATGTTAATATTGGCGTGCTGTCTCGAGACATGTGTCGCTTCCAACCGATGTTTCTTTTATATTGTATAGTATATTTGAGGTTTGTTTGGGAAGGGGGTGAAGACACCCACTACAGATCTGACCGGGCGTGAAGACACCCACTAGAGATCTGACCTGATCTATGCTAATTTGAACTTTCTCCATTTCATCTTCCTTGGATAACAGGAGTTATATAGAGCTGAAAATGTGTTGCTGGAAAAGGGCAGCAGGTCAGGCAGCATCCAGGGAACAGGAGAATCGCCGTTTCGGGCATAAGCCCTTCTTCAGGAAGGAGTTATATAGAGTCAGACAGCACAGAAACGGCCTTTTCGGTCTACCATGCATGTGCTAACAAACACCAAACTACACTAATCATGTTATACACTAGTCCTGGCAATTTCAGTGCTAGATACTTCTTAAGTGTTGCAACAGTACCTGTCTCCACCACTGTTTCAGGCAGTGGGTTCTTTATTTTTATTACCCTCTGATTGAAAATATTTTTTATCAGATGTACTGTAAGTCACTTCTCACTTTAAACTTATGCCTTTTGGTCTTACACATGTTTGCTGCAGGGAAAAGATTCTTATGATCGCTATCTATGCCTCTTATCATTTTGTATACTTCAATCAGATATCCCCTCAGCCTCCTGTGCTTCAAGGAAAACAAACTCAACCTATCCAGTCTCTCTTCTTAACTGAGACTTTTCATCTCAGGCAACATCATGGTGTGACTGTTGGAATGACGACTGCAGATGTAGAGTGTCAAGATAAGTGTCAGGAAGATACTGGTTCTATGTACAGAGGGTCTTACAGCATCCATGGAAAGAGAACAAAGCTAACATCTGAATCTAGATGACTTCCCTTTCTTTTGGGTTGTTATCATATCCTCCCTTTCCTCCTATCCCACTTAGTATCCTTTCAATTCTGGCAGGAGACACACCATTATTCTGCCATTCTCACATTCTGATTGTGTATGCTGAACTACCAACATCTTTTCTTCACTGCCCTGCCAAACTCTTCCTCCCCCAACTATAGCATAAATACTGTCCCCTCTACACTTTACTTCAGCTCTGATGAAGAATCATCTAGACTCAGAATATTAGCTTGCTCTCTCTCTCTATGGGCGCTGTGATCGCCACCATTTGTTGTCTTCAGTACAGATTCCAGCGTCTGCAGTAATTTGTTCCTAGTGGTGCTATGTGTTTGTTTTCTAATCAACCTGTTCAGGGATGTTGTTATACACCTCTGAGTAGGTGGAACTTGAACCCAAGCCTCCTGGCTCAAAGGAGGGGACATTACCATTGCACCAAGAAGCAAAAAGAAGCTATTGAAGGCAAAATTGAGACTGTTTGTACTCGTGGTAAGTACACATGAACAATATCCACTCATCCCAGCTGAAAAAGTTTAAAGTCTGGTAATTTTGGTTTCACTGAATACCAGACCATTGACTGCTGAACAGAACCTAAAATAGAATGTTTTCACAAGTCTTTGATGTCACCCTGGTAAATAATTTGAAGTAGATGAGCTTGTGAAACCATCTTATCATCTGGAGAGATCTGGCTGCTCTCAGGTCCACCTGAAAATTAAGCAGAGCTGGAAAAGGAGGAATGAATCAAGAAAGAGACACAGATTGGTCTGCAACATGGTGAAACAACCTAGAAGAACTTCAATAAAATCTTGAAGAGATTGAAGTTGTCACAACTTGCCAAGGCAAAAATCTTTACTACTCTCGTTGGATGAAAGCAGAAATTTTCTTGTAACATTATGGATGCCATTTAAGAAGAACATGCAGTTTGGAATTTCAGCTGCTTCAGAAGATCATCAAGCATACAGAATGAGATAGCTGTTGACTTTTCTGGAGTGGAAGTGATTGGGATATTTGATGTAGTAATATGATAGAAGAAGCCATTGCATATCACATTCTTATCAGTACTGGAGAGCTCACCAGATGAAATTGAACCAGGACAAAGAAAAGAAAAGCAGTTCAAGATGCCCGAATTCAAACATGAAAGTCAGATTCAGCAAAGGACTTCTCTGTGATCCTTTGAGAATTGTAGTGGAGGTGTTTTAATTTTACGTTCAGTAGTACTGTACGAGTATTGCTGAGAAAAGATGCATTTTGTTTTGCACTCCTTAAGATAACTCACAAGAAATACCAATTTGTAGGGAAGCAATTATTTTACTGTATGAGAACAAATGTGCTGATTAGTACAGATTTTGCAATGGGAAATACACCAGTAAAGTGGTGATTGACAGTTAACTAAGTTTTGTGTAAATCTCAAACCAGGAATTTTGGTTGACTTTGATTAGTCTGTGAAATGAACAATAGAATGGCTGTCGCCTGTTCAATTGAGTTGAAAAAGATGCACTATGTGCACATGTTCTTTTGGTCTGCAAAGTCTGTAGCACCACAAGTGGCTGTGCCGTGCAGAGTTGTCGGTGTTATGAGGATGTGGAGGTACCAGTACTGCACTGTGATGGACAAAGTCAGAAGTCACATGACACCAGGTTATAGTCCAGCAGGTTTATCTGAAATCATAAGCTTTGAGTACAGCCCTTCAGGCACAGTGAGAGAGAAGACCACACAGAAGAGTTTACAGGCAATGTTAAGTTGTTTTACTCTTGAGATTCTTACACACTTGATGCAACTGTAACAAACCAACCTCTGTGAAAAAGCAACCAAATTTATTAAGCACAGTACATTACAAGTTTTCTGGAGAAACCTTGAACGGAGAGCTTACAGGGTCGTGGCAAATGCTCTCTCTAAACAAGGAAAACAGTCTGTCCTTTATACTAAACTCTCAACATCACAGTTAGTACTACCCACAAGACAAGTTTCCTGAAGAAGGGCCTGTGCCCGAAACGTCGAATCTCCTGTTCCCTGGATGCTGCCTGACCTGCTGTGCTGTTCCAGCAATAAAGTTTCAACTACCCACAAGACAACCCTCAGCCATCCCCTCATAGTTACATTCCAGCCCACCTCCAGAAATAATGTAATGCAAATCATCCCTTTATGGTCTCATCTGTTGGAAACTGTGTTTTTGTATCTATAGGGGAGTAGTCACAATCCAACTGTAATATTCTTATTGATTTCTGGATTAAAATGTAAATCATCCCTGAGTGGCAAGGAAATGGCCATGTAAACCTCCCACATTCCACCTATAAGACAAAGACACACCGCCTTACCCCCAGGCATTCAATTTCTTGCAGGTCAGTAGAACAAATTAACTCTTTTAATATCTTAGCGGCAAGATCATTGATCATATAACTGGTGTGAGTGGAGTATCAGATAATAAGTCTCTGTAGGTGACCAAGAGTGTTAGATGGTGAGTAAAGTGTTAACAGGTGAATAACCACCGAAGGGATGACTTATAATCTCATTAAATGAGGTAGAGAAATAATTACAAAAAATTAAGAATAAAGGTGATGCTGGAGACAAACTAAATGACTGGAATAATGTGATAGGTATAAGAGTCGCATGCCAAGAGTCTAACCAAAGCAATAAATAATTCAAAACTGTACAAACTGGTAGCTCAGTGGTTAACATAGCTGCATCACAGGCCAGGGACCCGGGGTCAATTCCAGCCTTGGACGACTATCTGCACAGTCTCTCAGTGTCTGTGTGGGATTCTTCCAGATGCTCCGGTTTCCTCCCACAGTCCAAAGATGTGCAAGTTAGCCGAAGTGGCCATGCTAAATTGCCCATAGTGGACAGGGATGTGTAGGTTAGGTGCATTAGTCAGGGGAAATATAAAGTAACAGTGTAGGGAAATGGGTCTGAGTAGGATCTCTTCAGATGGTCGGTGTGGACTTCGTGGGCCAAATGGCCTGTTTCCACACTGTAGAGATTCTATGATTCTATGAAATTATCAAGGTGATGTTGTCAAAACAAGACAGTAAGGAAGACTTTACAGATTCAGAAGTGTGGTGGGGTCACATGTAGCACGACATGAATCCAAAATCACTATTGAGGCCATCTTCATGGGTATGGAACTTGACTATCAGCTTCTGCTTGGCGATTCTGCATTGTTGTGTATCTCTAAGTCCACCTTCGAGGACACTTATCCAAAGATCAGAGGCTGAATGCCGTTGACTGCTGAAGTGTTCCCTGACTGGGAGGGAACATTCTTTTCTAGCGATTGTTGCCCAATGTGAGGAAGAAGAGAGAACAGCAGTAGTGATATGAAATTCTGTCATGAGGGAAACGCATACGTTTGTGGCCTGAATGGTATGTTGCCTCCTTCATGTCTGGTCAAGAATGTCACTGAGCGGTTCCAGGATATTTTGAAGGGGCAAGATGAGTAACCAGAAAGTATAGTTCATGTCCAGGTCCAAAACGGTGGATGATATCCTGTAAGCAAAACATAGGGAGCTAGGAGTTAAATTCAAGAACACTGCCTCAAAGGTAGTCATTTTGGGTTACTCCCAGGGCTACATGTTGGTGTGTTTATGAATGGAAAAGTTGGTGCAAGAGGGAAGATTTTAGATTTCTGAGGCATTAGGTATGGAAGCTTACAAACTGGATAGATTGCGCCTTGACAGGCCTAGGACCAATATCCTTGCAGGGCCATGCATTAGCCCTGCGTGGAGCGTTTTATGTTTAGGTGGCATGAGTGGGAACATGCAAGAAAGGGAAACAAAGTTAGAAGTAAAAGATAGAAAAAAGGAAGTGAAAGTGGAAACCAGAGTAAACAGAGGCAAGCAGCAAATAGGTTCAAAGTGTTAAAAAGACAAATCTTTAGTATTGGAATGTGTAGAATATTTGCAGTAAGATTCGCAGTGCAAATAGTTGTAAATGGATACAGTATGATTACAGTTTCAAGGATATAGCTGTAGGGTTACGTGAAGTTATTCAATAGTTTTGAAAGGCAGTTTAAAAAGCCAAGGGAGATGTGATGTTGCTAGTAGAGGATGAAATCAGTGCATTTATGAGAAAGCATGTTCGCTCAGAAAATCTGGATGTAGGATCAGTCTGGGTGGAGCGAAGGAACAACAAATGGCAGAAAGTATTATTGGATGTGGTCTATAGGCCTCAAAATAGTAGTGGTAAGCTGGGAAATTAGAAATGCATGCAATAACAGTGTGACTATAAACGTAAGTGAAACTGGACTAACCATATGGAATGGTGGCAGATGAATTCCTGGAGTATGAGCAAAGTGTTTTTTTTAGATCAGTATTTGAAGGGAAAAACTTGGGAACAGGCTGTTCAAGATTTGGTATCATGCAATGAGAAGGGCCTACTTAATAATCTATTTCCGAGACCCTTTCAGAGAAGGGAAACCATAATGTAGAATTCTATTTTTGAATAGATAATGTAGTATCCAATCTCAAGGGATTGTTCTAAGAGAGGTATGAGGCACGAATTGACAACAGTACAATTACCAATGCAAACCGACAAAACAGGATATCAGGTATCTGAGTTTGCAGCAATGACCAAGTGAGGTAATGAGATTTTAAATTTAATGTAGATTAGATTAGATTAGATTACAGTGTGGAAACAGGCCCTTCGGCCCAACAAGTCCACACCGACCCGCCGAAGCGAAACCCACCCATACCCCTACATTTACCCCTTACCTAACACTACGGGCAATTTAGTATGTCCAATTCACCTGACCCTGCACATCTTTGGATGGTGGGAGGAAACCGGAGCACCCGGAGGAAACCCACGCAGACACGGGGAGAACGTGCAAACTCCACACAGTCAGTCGCCTGAGGCGGGAATTGAACCCGGGTCTCTGGCGCTGTGAGGCAGCAGTGCTAACCACTGTGCCACTGTGCCGCCCAAACCATGTACTTACCTCACAAACCATTCGAGTCACATTCCAAAACATTATAACAATGAGACTGCTTTGTTTTCTCTACCATGCCAAATTGGTCTTAAAAATTTATTTGTGCGATCTGAAATGCAATGGAAAAAGAGGAATTAACTGATATTGGTCCAGAAAAATATACTGGAGAAATTAATGGGATTGAAAGCTGATGAACCCCCCAGAACTTGATAATCAACATCCATGGGGACTAAAGGAGGTAGCTATGGAAACAGTGAATATTTTGATTGACATCTTTTAAAATTCTACAGATTCACAAATAGTCCCAGCAGATTGCATAGTGTTAAACGTAACCTCAATATTGTGGAAAAAAAAGGAGGGAGATGAAAACTGAATTACATTCTGGTTAGTCTCACACCAGTAGTTAGTTAAAATGCTTGAGTCCATTAATCTACAAGAACAGTTGGTCTTTTTCAGAGTAGAAGGTAGTACTAGTGGTGTCACAGGGAGGTGTTAGGTCAGAGCAGAGGGTCCATTGGACAGGTAGGAAGGAAGATGGACAGGTGGGACAGTACAAGAGGGCAGTGCCCCGTTGGAGGGTTGGATCTGGGATTAGATGAGAGAAAGGGAGATGAGAAAACTACTGAAATCAACTTTGATGCTGTGTGGTTGGAGGGTCCCAAGGCAGAGGATGAGGCTTTCTTCTTCCAGGTGTCAGGTGCCTCCAATTTGGAAATGTAGGAGGCCCAGGACTTGCATGTTCATGGTGGAGTGGGAGGGGGAGTTAAGTGGTTGGCCACAGGCGGTGGGGTTGTTTGATGCATATGCCAGAGGTGTTCTTTGAAATGTTCTGCGAGTTGGCATCCTGTCTCCCCAATATAGAGGAGACCACATCAAGAGCAATGGACACAGTAGGTGAGATGTTTGGATATTCAGGAAAATCTCTGCTGGATGCAAAAAGATTCTTTGGGACCTTGGATGGACGTAAGGGGGGAGATGTGGTCAACAATGCCAAGGACCACAATTTCTCCTAGCACGTGGTCAACAATTCCCTCTAGCACGTCTCCTCTACTTCCTGCACCTCCACCATTGAACTCCACCCTTCCAACCACAACAGCCCCCAGAAACCACCCCCGGTCCTCACTTTCCTTCTCACCAATCCCCAGATACAACGCATCATCCTCTGCCATTTCTGCTACCTAAGCCATACCTCACCACCAGAGATATATTGCACTCCCATTCCTATCAGCATTCCACTGAGACCATTCCCTTCGCAACTTCCTCATTAGGTCCAGGTGCCCCCCCCCATCAACACACCCTCCTCTCCCAGCACCTTCCCTTTGCCACCACAAGAGGTGTAAAACTGCGCCCACACCAACCCCCTCACCTCCATCTAAGGCCCCAAAGGATCCTTCTACATCCAGTAGAGATTTCCCTGCACATCCAAGTACCTCATTACTGTGTCTGTTGCTCTCGATGTAGTCTCCTGTACATTAGGGAGACAGGACACCATCTCACGAATGTTTTAGAGAATATCTGGGTGGGTTGCTCTTCGAAGGGTCTTGTTGGGCCAAAGGGCCTGTTTCCACACTGCAGGTAATTTAATCTAATCTCTGGAATACACGAACCAAACAACCCCATCGCCCTGTGGCCGACCACTTCAATTCCCCCTCCACTCCATCAAGGACATGTAAGTCCTGGGCCGCCTCCACTGAAAAATCCTAGCCACCTGACACCTGGTGAAGGGCTTATACCTGAAACGTCGATTCACCTGCTCCTGGGATGCTGTCTGACCTGCTGTGTTTTTCCAGCACTACGCTCTCGATTCTGAGCTCTAGCATCTGTAGTCCTCACTTTCGCCTGGTGAAAGAATGCTTCATCTTCCACCTTGGGACTTTCCAACCACATGGCATCAATGTCTATTTCCCCAGTTTCCTATTCTTCCTTCTTCCCACCTCATCCCAGAATCCCCCCCCCCCCCCCCCCGCCCCCGCCCAACATTACTGATGAAGGGTCTATGCCCAAAATGTTAACTCTCCAGCAGCGCAGATGATGCCTGACCTGCAGTGCTTTTCCAATGTCACACTTCTCGACTCTGATCTCCAGCACTTGCAGTATTCACTTTCTCCCAGAATACATGTACATGCCAATTATGTGATGAGTGAGTTAAATCTAACATTTCTAGGTTTGCAGATGACATAAAACTGAGTGGAATTGTGAATTTTGAGGAGGACTTGTCAAGGGGTTTTAGACAAATTGATTTAATGGATTAACACATGGCAGATGCAGTATGATGTGGATAAGTGTGAAGTTATCCCACTTAGATAGCACTTAGATAGGAAAAACAAAAAGGCAGGGTATTATTTAAATGGGAAAATGTTGATGTGCAAAGAGGTCTGGTTATCTTTGTACTGTATACTGGTCACTGAAAGCAAGTATAGTGGTGCAACAATTAGTTAGAAAGGCAAATAGTATGTTAGTCTTCACTGCAGGAGTATTTGAGTGCAAGAGCAACCATTCTATACAAGCAACTGCAGCTCTGAAGAAGGGCTCATGCCCGAAACGTCGATTCTCCTGCTCTTTGCATGCTGCCTGACCTGCTGCGCTTTTCCAGCAACACATTTTCAGCTTCATGAGATCACACCTGCTGTATTGAATGCTGTTTTGGTCTTTCTACTGAAGAAATCTTGGACTTGTCATGAGAGGGAGTTCACTGAGGGTTCACCAGGTTGATTACTGGGCTGATAAGTTTGTCGCATGAGGTGAGATCAGGTCAACTAGGTATACTTATTAGATTTGGGAGAGAAAATAAGAAGGGATCACTCTGAAACATATAAAATTCTGACCGGTGAAGATAAGACTGGATGCAGTGATGGTCCCTCTGGTTGGAGGCATTTAGAAGAAGGGGTCATGGTGTCAGAGTACAGATTTAGAACTGAGATGGAGAATTCACTTTCACTCAGAGTGATGAGTATGTGGAATTCTCGACCAAATAAGATGGTTGGGTCAGGTTACTAAATATATTTAAAAGGAATAAATGGAATTCTAGACACGCAATCTAGGTAGCGAGCAGGGCTACGGTGTCGAGGAGGAGAATATACTGTGATCATGATGAATGGCAGAGCAATTTCTCTGGGCCAAATGGCCTACTCTTGTACCTGTTGTCAATGGTATGATGTTTATATGATGTTTGTCAATATGGCAATCATTAAACCAGTGTTTAATTCCTGTTTTTATCGAGTTTAAGTATCACCATACCTTTTTATACAACTTATACCCTTTCTTTCGGAACATGGGCCTGGGATGCTGAATTACTGGTCCAGTGATAACACCAACCCCTAAATACTTTTAATGCTCTTTGTGAGTCACGAGATGAGGAGTTCTCTCCTGAACCCATCAATGAAGTGGTGAAGCTCCTCTTAGTGGCCATCAGCTGCTAACCTCCCACTCTTTAAATGCTGCCCTTTAGTGCCGCTTTGCACGTGTTGTCCCCTGCTGCGCCAGTGGACTCCTCTGCACCGACTGTCATCATTCAATCAGACATTGGCAAATGTCTGCCCCATGCAAATAAAATGAATAAAGTTATTGCTGAAACAAATATGCATATGAGAAAAGCATGAATGAATCTTTCACCATGCTCGCTATATGCACTTGAACTATGAAAATTAAACCTAGCCGTATAGCTGTGCTTTGAGTATTTCATACAACAATTTGAATAACGCAGGTCTAAATCGTGTGCTGGTGAAGCCCATTTGTGGTGAATTGCCTTGTTTATAGCATATATAAATCAGTACAGTGTACATTTGGCTTGATTGGGAGATTTATGTGAAAGATGGATGCATGATGAACGTCATCACATTGAGTATGAATGGAGAGGACGTGGTTACCCTGCAGTCTTGTATTATGTAATTTTTGTACATATGAATTAATAACTGTTTTATGTTCCCTGTTAGGAATCAAGTACTACACCTTTATAATGTTTAAATTTTGTCTCTGATGTTCTTTAGCTCTGAAGGATTAACTTTCTGTGCAGTCTAGTTCGTATGCAATTTGATGATATCAGAGGCTCTTGAAAAATGGTTAATGTCTTAAAAGGAGTTCTTATTGAATGGTAAGCACTTTTTCTGCATTTCCTAAAGGAACCACATTGTCAAAAGTAACAATTAATCATTAACATACCTATTTCAGTCCTTTTCACAAAAAAAGTCAGTTTTTTGGCAAAGATGATTTTTTTCCTGCTCTCAAGGTTTTCCCTAGTAACTCAATATTACATTTTTCTCGATCTCTGGCTCAATAGGTGAAAAGCATTTCTTGGAATAGGCACATTTGCTGTGATATATCACACTTCAGCAAATGTGGCATTCACTAGTTACTTGAATAATGTTCCAAGTGGGACTGAAACAATTTAAATATTTGCAAAGGGGAGGAAACATTCCAAATAAGAAGCTTCACCTGCCAGAATTTAATGATGGTTATGTATTAGAATTTGCAGTGTTTTCTTAGCCTTTTTATAAAGGAAATCATTGTAGTTATAGATATGACTAACCATAATTAAATAGAGGCATTTGAAGCTGTTGCACAATTCCAATTGGCGAGGAGCTTGGTTTCAGCTTTGTAAATAGTAAATTTACATAAATAGGAAAGGACCTCTAAGTATTTTGTGAATTTCAGTAATGTATACTTTATTTTACATGTCACAGTCACTGGTACAGAGGAACCTGTACCATGGATGGGGAGTTTTTTTTTGGATGTTCAGATAATTAAATTTTGGATAACACAGTTTAGCCAAGCATCGGGACCTTGCGATCTTGTTTGGATAATCCGAAATTCGGATAAGCGATATTTGGGTAATCAAGGTTCCCCTGTATATAGTACGGTTGCAGATTGTTTGTTTGTTTGGCCTGTTGAAGCTGTGGTGCATCTCTGTAGAGCAACCCAGTCAGACTTATTTATCCCCTTTATCCTGAACCTTACATGGTTGCCTTTTTCAAGTGCCTGTTCAGCTTCCATTTGAAATCTACTTTATACTTCTGTCACCTCTATGTACATTGATCTCCGGGTCATTATCACCCATTGCATTTTAAACAAGGAATTCTCATTCCTCATACCCGTTATCTTTTGCCCAGATTCTTGGCTCTTCGTGCAACTACCAGGGAACAATCAATTAATGAGACAGCTTTACTTTGTCTGCATTGGCATAATCTTATGATACTGTTATTAAATAATTTCTCAATCTCGTTTGATTCAAGGAGAACTAGATCAGCTTCCCTCAACTAACTTGGGAGCTTAAATCCCCCTTCCCTCGACACATTCCAGTAAATTTTCTCCATAACTTCTCATTGGACCAAATATTCATCCAAAAGTGGACTGATTAAGGAAAGATGTCGGAGCAACGGGGTGGTGATTATAGGAGATTTTACTTTTCCCAACACTAACTGGGATTCACTTAGTTTTAGACGTCTAGATGGAATACAATTTGTAAGGAGCATCCAGGAGGGTTTTCTAGAGCAGTATGGAAATAGTTCAACTCGGGAAGGGGCCATACTGGACCTGGTGCTGGGGAATGAGCCTGGCCAGGTGGTTTAAGTTTCAATAGGGGATTACTTTGGAATATGATCACAATTCCATAAGTTTTAGAATAGGCATGGTCAAGTATGAGAGTGGTTCTCAAGGAAGAGTGCTAAATTGGGGAAGGCCAATTATACAACAATTCGACAGGACCTGGGAAATGTAGATTGGGAGCAGCTGTTTGTAGGTAAATCCATATTTGATATGTGGGAGACTTTTAAAGAGAGGTTGATTATAGTGCAGGAGAGACTGTGAAAGTGAGGGATAGAAATGGCAAGATTAAGGAACCATGATTGGCAGATGGAATTATGAGACTAGCTACAAGTAAAAGGAAGCATACATAAGGTCTAGGTGACTGAAGACAGACAAAGCTTTGGAAGAATATTGGTAACGTAGGACCAATCTGAAACGAGGAAATGAGAGAGCTAAAAGGATTCATGAAATATCTTTAGCAAACAGGGTTAAGGAAAATGTGGGCGGCATGGTGGTTCAGTGGTTAGCACTACAGTCTCTCAGCGCCAGGGACCCGGGTTCGATTCCAGCCTCGGGTGACTGTGTGGAGTTTGCACATTCTCCCCGTGTCTGCGTGGGTCTCCTCCCACAGTCCAAAGATGTGCAGGTCTGGTGGATTGGCCGTGCTAAATTGCCCATAACATTAGGTGCACTAGTCAAAGGGAAATGGGTTAATCTTCGGAGGGTCGGTGTGGACTTGTTGGGCTGAAGGGCCTGTTTCCATGCTGTTTAGAATCTAATCTAATCTAATCTAATCTAATCTAATCTAATCTAATCTAAAATCACAAAGCCTTTTACTCATATATCAGGAGCAACAGAGTAACTAGAGACATGTTTGGCCCACACAAGGAAAAAGAAGAAAAGTTGTGCATGATGTCAGAGAAAATGGGTGAAATTCTTAAAGAGTACTTTGCATAGGTATTCACCAAGGAATTCACCCCTACCTTCATCTACTTATCACATTCCCAGCTACCTTCCCCCCCCCCCCCCCCACCCTCCAGCCTCATCCCCTCCCTCTCGCATTTATCTCTCAGCCCCCTTGGCCCACAAGTCTCATTCCTGATGAAGAGCTTATGCCTGAAATGTTGATTCTCCTGCTCCTTGGATGCTGCTTGACTGGCTGCGCTTTTCCAGCACCACACTCTGATCTCCAGCATCTGCAGTCCTCACCTTCCCCTCAATGACTGTATGTGTTGGTGTAGTTTTGGTGGCCTGAAGGGCCTCTTTTTCTGCTGTACAGTTTATTTCTCTTTGAAGAGAAGAGTCAGAGATGGACCCTGTGAGCAAATGAAGAAATGAGAAGCAAACTTGAAGAGATTTAATTTCTGGAGAAGACTTGGAGGTGGAGGGTTTGTGGAGGCTGAGTAGAACTGGAGCAAGGTGTATTTCACACAAATCCAGGCATAGCTGGAGTGCATACAAATACTCGTAGTCATACCATTTACTTGGAAGAAATGAAATAAATTACTCAAGAAGTTGTTCAATGAGAGAACAAGCTAAGCTTGGTGAAGGAGAGGAATGTTGAATGGAGTCTGTTCAGGTTTCACTTCAAAGCAGCAGCAGGGAACCCACATTCTGATGTGGAGTTGGGTGTAGAACAATTGGACAGTCTGAAGAAGAGTCATATTACAGGTGAAATGTGAACTCTTTTACTATCCCCAATATCTGTCAGACTTGCTGAGTTTCTTTAGTACTTCTGGGTTTCATTGCAGTTGGTAATATTCTTCCTCATTGAGAAAAGCAATGAGTTTTAGTCTTTAGTAATGGCAAATCACAGAATCCCTACAGTGTGGAAACAGGTCCTTTGGCCCAACAATTTCACACTGACCCTCCGAAAAGCACCCCACCCAAACCCGTTCCCCGACCCTTTTACTCTACATTTACCCCTGACTAATGCACCTAATTTCCACATCCCTGAACACTATGGGCAACTTAGCAATTCACCTAACCTGCACAAGATTGTGTGAGGAAACTCACGTAGACACCAGAGAATGTGCAAACTTCACACAGACAGATGCCTGAGGCTGGAATAGAACCCGGGTCCCCGACGCTGCTAGGCAGCACTGCTAACCACATTGTGCTGCCCTAAGGGCTTTCATTGTTCTTTGCTCTGACCGGAAACCAGCTTATGTAATATTTGTGTCTGTGTTTAACTTGCATATTTTCCAGAGAAATATCATTTGTTTTAAGGTTGCCGTATCTTTTATGTATTAATAAACATGGGTAGTTGTGGCATACTGAGAATGGACTTTGTTAATATTGATCTAATTTCTCACAATTTTTGTATTTATAGTGACCCAGCCATGAAACAATTCTTGCTGTACTTGGATGATACAAATGCTTTGGGGAAAAAATTTGTAATTCAAGACCTGGATGAAATTCATCTATTTGTCCTGGCTGAGGTGGTCCATGTCTTACAAGAAAAAGTTGGAGACTTAATGGATCAAAACTCATTTCCATTAATGCAGAAGTAAATTGGTCAGGAGTTATTGAAATGGCTCAGACTCCTTTTTTCTTTTGTAACAGCTGGTTATCAGTTAATCTAATGTTAAAATAGGAGTGTAACCGAGCAAAATGCTGTACAAAAAGTTTCTGCTAAAAATTGTTTTGGTATTTAAAAGTATTTTTAAGAACTGGATAGTTTTTACTGGACCTAAAAGGTTGATCTACGATTAATGTGCCTTTTACTCCAAGTGAGTCCAGAGATGCTCTCACATGCAATGGAAAGTGGAAAGCCCATTTGGGGACACTCTGTTGCTACTTCAACATATTATGCATGACTTTGCTGAAGACTTGTGCTCATTAAGCTATTGTTATTCCCATATTATTCAAACAAATCTCCAAAATATTCATTTGTCTCTACATCCCACCACCACTGCATACTTTTCAATGAATGAGCATAAATGACACTCATCCTTTTCCTTGTTTACCTTGGTTGAGGCCACCTCTTGTTGATGTTCTCAAATACACATTAATTTGCAATTTGCAAAACATCCCTAGCCCATGTTTGAAGGTATTTGGGTCCCTTACATTGTAATTAATTCTCATTTTCATAAGAGTACCTTTTATGTTAAGTTATTTTAGTATTATAAACAGATTGGAACCCAGGTAGGTACTTCAAGAGCTATTGCCTTAACTTTCTCTACATTTATTGCTAGCTCACTTTTAGATTATCTGTCTTCATTTATTGAACATTCCATTAGTCCTATTTTTATAAGAAGTGGCTCTTAGTAAATTGATAAAATGAACAGTCCTAAGGATAGATTATAATTGCAAGAACACGTATTTTTCTTAATCTGTGTATTGTAGAGTAAGTGACTTTTATAAAGCCGTAAATGTTAAAGCTGTGCAAGCTTTTCACAGCAAAATCCAAGAAAACCCTCCAAGGCAATTCATATGTATTAAAGAACATATTTGGACCCTTACCAAGCAGCTATTGAACTTAGCTTTCGCTTCATGAGTTTTACTTTAAATTGTTGCACATAAGTTGACCAGATATATACAATTCCTTTGCACCAAAATATATATTTCAACCTATTCTTGTAAATCAACCTTCCACTTCTGATAAATTTCAGTCTGCTTGGATTGTACCATTTTGAAAAAAATAATTCAGTCTCATACAATTGGGAAACCTTATTGAATGCTAATGATAAGAATAAAGATTTACAACTTTAAACAAAAAAAATCACATTGAAACAATTTGAGAATTTACAACAAAATGTATGTGATACTTCTAGAATTTCAATGAATTTTACAGTAAAAAGAGAGATGATTTGATCTGTTGTGCCAGTACATCATGGTATTAACATTTTGCTTGCCACTTTTATATGAAGTGTGAAATTGTCTAGTGGACTAAGCTCTAGATGGCACATGTACATTGCTGTAACGGTTGTTTTGTGGGAATTTGTTATTCATTGAAGTTTGAGGCAAGGTCGATGCAAAAACCATTTGAAGTCAACTGAAGTTCGGTATCTAAAGAATAAGAGTCATTTAGTGAATGAACTGTTTTTGTTTTTGATATCCGACTAATTTGTGTCTAGGAACATATATTCTTCTGAAAGTTCAATGCATAATATAGATTGATGGCCCCTGTGTATGGTCTTCATTGGTAAATTAGAATGCAAAGGGAAGGAAAGCCTGAATTCTGCCATCAAATTTAATATGTTTGGTACATTTGATGTTTTTTTGTTAGGTGTTATATGATGAGCAGAAAGTGATTGTTTTGAAAACAGATGTTAATTTGGAAAGCCAAGGTTTATTGTCGAACAAACTGGATTTATTAAATAAAATTAAAATCTTCCATTTCACTCAAAAAATCTTCCGACTTGAGCAGTGCACAATTTTTTTAGTGCTTTCCAGTGAGTCTAATTTTTGTTTCTGTTTGGCTTGAGACACTATACTTGATGTGTAAATTAATCCTTGTTTTGCACAGGACATTTTGAAAGTTCAACTTGCATGGTACTCCTACTTTGGAAATAAAATCAGTCTGACTCAAGATTGGGATGCAGACAGACTCACACTATTAATGTATTATCTGAGCTGATAAGGTTTTATATTAAAAAACTTAAGTTATCTTGGGACTGTGACTTGAAAAATGTTCTGGAATTTACATATTAATCACACAGCCATTTTAAGTGATTAATACAAATGTAGGTTTGTTCAGTACTTTGCATCAGTTGCATGACACTTTAATCTGTTACTATATCAGGTACTAGGACACAGAATTTAAAGGAGCAGTGCTCTGAAAGCTTGTACTTCCAGATAAACCTGTTGGACTATTACCTGGTGTTGTGGGATTTTTAACTTTGTCCACCCCAGTCCAACACCAGCATCTCCACATCATTTGTAAATGAAAACAGATCCTAAATTTTTTTTTTTTTTTAGATTAGATTGCTTACAGTGTGGAAACAGGCCCTTCGGCCCAACAAGTCCACACCGCCCCGCCGAAGCGCAACCCACCCATACCCCTACATTTACCCCTTACCTAACACTACGGGCAATTTAGCATGGCCAATTCACCT
>NC_057718.1:72142070-72161832 GCF_004010195.1 Chiloscyllium plagiosum | reverse complement strand
ACTGTGGGAGGAAACCGGAGCACCCGGAGGAAACCCACGCAGACACGGGGAGAACGTGCAAACTCCACACAGTCAGTCGCCTGAGGTGGGAATTGAACCCGGGTATCTGGCGCTGTGAGGCAGCAGTGCTAACCACTGTGCCATCATGTCGCCCACTAATGGTTTGTTGTTACGGGCCAGACACCACCACCCAACCCAATCACCCCCACAAAAAGGTATTGTAAGGAGATGGCCTCGACCATATTTATTTATTTAAACACACCCTTTTGGCAAAAACATGCAATTCAGCAAAACAGTTATGATTCTCAATGTGCTCTCTTCAGTCTGGAAGAAAAAAAATCACAAGGAGCAGATTGTTTCTAGCAGAAAGTCTCACTGTCTCAGACTTCACTCTAGCAGCTGGGAACTTAAAGGTTTCTATTGGTTTAAAACTAACAAAGTAAAACTTAAAAGCCTTCCTGGGTCTGAGAGAGTCTAGCCTGTTCACAATTCTTTTGTCTCATACTTCAAAACCTGTTTACCAACTGTCTGTGAAGGAGACATTTCTTCACCACAGTGACACATGAGAATCAGGACTGAACATCTCAAAAGGCACAGTACTATCACACTTGTCCCTTAAAAAGAATTAACCATCAAATGTACAATGATGGCTTCATTTTTTAAAGCCTGTAGTTTCACATTATTAGTACTCCATATTATATATGCATTCTATTAACTCTAAACAAATAAACATTTAAGAATAAAGTCATGTTTAGAGTGGTGCTGGAAAAGCACAGCTGGTCAGGCAGCATCCGAGGAGCAGGAAAAAATCGACATTTCGGGCAAAAGCCCTTCATCAGGAATAGTAGAGGAGTCCATTTCTTCCATCACCAAACCTGTCTTTAATCAAACTCATGATGAAGTGTTGGTAATTACACTTTCTTATCCTACCAGGTGTATAAATTTTCAAATTGAATGACTAACTGTAGATTCCCATCTAAATAGTGGGCAGCACGGTGGTACAGTGGTTAGCACTGCTGCCTCACAGCGCCGGAGACCCGGGTTCAGTTCCCGCCTCAGGTGACTGTGTGGAGTTTGCACGTTCTCCCAATGTCTGTGTGGGTTTCCTCCCACAGTCCAAAGATGTGCAGGTCAGGTGAATTGGCTATGCTAAATTGCCCGTAGTGTTAGGTAAGGGGTAAATGTATGGGTGGGTTGCGCTTCGGGTCATTGTGGACTTGTTGGGCTGAAGGGCCTGTTTCCACACTGTAATGTAATCTAATCTAGTCTGGTATTTTTACTCTTAACATTTTTCAAATTGTTAAGGTGTTAATGATGAGTATATAATAGTCTTGCATATGTTATCAGCAACATAAATGTTGCAAAAACATCAAGCTCATGGCCTCTTTCTCAATTGTGAAATATTTCTTTTGAAGAACATTAAAAACTTTCTGGATAAATATCCAAATCAGTTTCTGTCTACTCTCATCGTCTTCTTGCAAGAGTACAGTTCTGACACCCCCATCAATAGCCACCTTGAATGCCTTTGCGTAATTGGATGTTCTAACAACAGGGAAGTGGTTAACACTGCTCTCAGGCTGTCAATTACCTTATGACACTCATCCATCCACTGAAATTTTGTGCACCTCAAGTCAGTGGAGCAACCACACTGCTAAAATCTGATAAGACCAGTCAGTTCCATGAATTGCAGTACTTCCCTCTTAATATAGAAATCTACCCAATAAACTTTGTTATCGCATCAATGGGGCCATCTGTCCAATGTCTGATGAGATGGCCTAGGAAGTGAGTTGTGCTTCTGTGAACTCACACTTAACCAGGTTTACCACCAAACCTGCCTCCTGAAGTGGTTTGAAAAATTCCCCTGGATGCTCTAAATGATTCTTGCATGTTCATAGCCAAATGGCACGACTTTTAAAAACTAATAAAGTCCTCTTTGGTGTCGTGAAAGCTGAAATTTTCTTTGGATAAAAGTACCTGCCAGTATCCTTGATTAAATCTTAATTTCTTTACTTGTGTGGGTAAGGTTTACTTGTTTACTAGGAAGAGTAGGTAAATTTGTTAAAGAGACCTGGCACTTTCTTTACAAGCAACCCCTGACCAGGCTGTACATTCTTCTGTAGCTCTCTTGCTTCAACTGTGCTTTCCTTCACCACTTTTAACAATCCTGCCTATTCTGTTTTACCACATGCATCTACCCACCAACACTGACTTCATGTATTCTACTTTTTTGTAAAAAGTTGTCTTCTCCCTTATGGGTTTATTTTTTAAACTGGTAGGATGGGAACAATTTCTGGCTGTAACAGATGCTCCTTTTTTGAGGTGCTGGAGGTGATTTCCTCGAATTCCAGGAGCAGCAATTACTGTTTTATATGCTGATGCATTGTTTTGGAACTTTGGAAAAAAAAGTCAAAACAACAGCAGTTTTAAAAGGGAGAAGAACAAACAAAGGAAGCACATGGTGAGGTCAGTGCAGGAAGAGAGAGAGAACCTGCACATTTACTGCCTTTGCTGTTTGAATTCATGTATTGCTGGATAGTGGAGTGCATCTGGGAAAATTAGCAAACAGTGAAATTCGCAACTGATTTTGAAGGAACTATTGGGTGAAGTTCACAGCACAAAATCAGATAAGTTCATCGTTGTTTTAAGTGTGGCCTACAGAAATTTTTCAGTAGTGAGTAGAGTGGGTTCTTTATTGATTATATATTTTTGGAGATACGTTCTTGATTAAACTTAAAATATAAGCCATACCTATTAATTTAACCTGGGGCAGTGCTTGTAGAGGAATAAGACGGTGTTATTTTCTGGGTCTGTAGATTGTAAAGGAGCAAAAATGGCCTTTAATAGAGTGATATGTACTTCTTGTCAGATATGGGTGTTTAAAGAGAGTTTAAGGGTTACTGCAGATTATATCTGCCATAAATGCTGTTAGCTGTGAATCTGATCATATCGAATGGATCAATTGGAGAGATAGTTAGAAACAATGAGGAATTTGCAACAGCAACAGTATGTGATGGATGGCAGTTATACGAAGGGGGAGGGAGAAGTCTCAGATACAGTCATATAGATGGGTTAACTCCAGGAAAGGTAAGAGGTAGGCAGCTAGTGCAGGAGTCTTTTGTGGATATACCTATTTCAAACATGTATGCTGTTTTGGAAAATGTAGGGGGATGATGGATTCTCAGGGGAACGTAGCACGAACAGCCAAGTTTCTGGTATTGAGACTGGCTCTAATGCAAGAGATCAATTGTGTTAGGAGATTCTCTAGTCCAAGATACAGACAGACATTTCTGTGGTGAGCAGCGAAAAAGCAAAATGTTGTATTGTGTGCCTGGTTTCAGGATCAAGGATGTCTCAGAGAGGGTGCAGAATGTTCTCACGGGGGAAGAGGGGCCAGCAAGAGGTCATTGTCTACACTGGGACCAATGACATAGGAAGGGAAAAGGTTGAGATTCTGAAGGGAGATTTTAGAAATTTAAAAACGAGGTCCTTGAGAGTAGTAATATGTGGATTTCTCCCGGTGCTACAACCTAATGAGGGCAGGAATAGGAGGATAGAGCATGACTGAGGAGCTGGTGTATGGGAGAAGGATTCACATTTTTGGATCATTAGAATCTCTTTTGGGGTAGAAGTGACCTGTACAGATTGCACCTAAATTGGAAGGGGACTAATATACTGGCAGGGAAATTTGCTAGAGCTACTTGGGAAGATTTAAACTAGTAAGGTGGGGTGGGGGTGGGGGGAGACCCAGGGAGATAGGAAAGAGATCAATCTGAGACTGGTACAGTTGAGAATAGAAGAGAGTCAAAACACACAGTCAGGGCAGGCAGGGATAAGGTAGGACTAATAAATTAAACTGCATTTATTGCAATGCAAGGGGCCTAACAGGGAAGGCAGATGAACTCAGGGCATGGTTAGGAACATGGGACTGGATATCATAGCAATTACAGAAACATGGCTCAGGGATGGGTAGGACTGGCAGCTTAATGTTCCAGGATACAAATGCTACAGGAAGGATAGAAAGGGAGGTAAGAGAGGAGCGGGAGTGGAATTTTTGATAAGGGATAGCATTACAGCTGTGCTGAGGGAGGATATTCCTGAAAATACATCAAGGGAAGTTATTTGGGTGGAACTGAGAAAGAACAAAGGGATGATCACCTTATTGGGATTGTATTAGAGACCTCCTAATAATCAGAGAGAAACTGAGAAACAAACTTGTAAGGAGATCTCAGCTATCTGTAAGAATAATAGGATGGTTATGGTAGGGGATTTTAACTTGCCAAACATCGACTGGGACTACCATAGTGTTAAGGGTTTAGATGGAGAGGAATTTCTTAAGTGTGTACCAGGCAATTTTCTGATTCAGTATGTGGATGTAACTACAAGAGAAGGTTCAAAACTTGACCTACTCTTGGGAAATAAGGCAGGGAAGGTGACTCAGGTGTCAGTGGGGGAGCACTTTGGGGCCAGCGACCATAATTCTATTAGATTTAAAATAATGATGGAAAAGGGTAGACCAGATCTAAAAGTTGAAATTCTAATTTGGAGAATGTCCAATTTTGATGGTATTGGGCAAGAACTTTCAAAAGCTGATTGGAGGCAGATGTTTGCAGGTAAAGGGACGGCTGGAAAATGGGAAGTCTTCAGAAATGAGATAACGAGAATCCAGAGAAAGTGTATTCCTGTTAGGGTGAAAGGAAAGGCTGGGAGGTATAGGGAATGTTGGATGACTAAAGAAATTGAGGGTTTGGTTAAGAAAAAGGAAGCATATTTTAGGCATAGACAGGACAGATTGAGTGAATCCTTCGAAGAGTATAAAGGAAGTAGTATAGTTAAGAGGGAAATCAGGGGGGCAAAAAGGGGACATGAGATAGCTTTGGCAAATTGGATTCTCCTTAATTCTAAGAGTTTTTACAAATCCACAAAGGACAAAAGGGTAACTAGGGAGAGAATAGGGCCACCCAAATATCAGCAATGTGTGAAGCCGTTGAAAATGGGGGAGATACTAAATAGGTTTTGCATCAGTATTTACTGTGCAAAAGGATATAGAAGATATAGACGGTAGGGAAATAGATGGTGACATCTTGCAAAATGTCCATATTACAGAGGATTAAGTGCTGGATGTCTTGAAATGGGTAAAGGTGGATAAATCTCCAGGACCTGATCAGGCGTACCCTAGAACTCTGAGAAGCTAGAGAAGTGATTGCTGGGCCTCTTGCTGAGATATTTGTATCATCGATAGTCACAGGTGAGGTGCCGGAAGACTGGAGGTTGGCTAACGTGATGCCACTGTTTATGAAGGGTGGTAAGGACAAGCCAGAGAACTACAGACCAGTGAGCCTGACGTCGGTGGTGCGCAGGTTGCTGGAGGGAATCCTGAGGAACAGGATGTACATGTATTTGGAAAGGCAAGGACTGTTTAGGGACAGTCAATATGGCTTTGTGCATGGGAAATCATGTCTCACAAATTTGATTGAGTTTTTTGAGGAAGTAACAAAGAGGATTAATGAAGGCAGAGTGGTAGATGTGATCTATATGGCCTTCAGTAAGGCATTCGACAAGGTTCCCCATGGGAGACTGATTAGCAAGGTTAGATATCAGGGAATACAGGGAGAACTAGCCATTTGGATACAGAACTGGCTCAAAGGTAGAAGACAGAGGGTGGTGGTGGAGGGTTGCTTTTCAGACTGGATTAGCAGAGTGCCATAAGGATCCGTGCTGGGTCCTCTACTTTTTGTCATTTACATAAATGATTTGGATACAAGCACAGTAAGTTTGCAGATGACACCAAAATTGGAGGCATAGTGGATAGCGAAGAGGGTTACCTCAGATTACAACAGGATCTTGACCAGATGGGCCAATGGGCTGAGAAGTGGCAGATGGAGTTTAATTCAGATAAATGAGAGGTGCTGCATTTTGGGAAAGCAAATCTAAGCAGGACTTATACACTTAATGGTAAGGTCCTAGGGAGTGTTGCTGAACAAAGAGACCTTGGACTGCAGGTTCATAGCTCCTTGAAAGTGGAGTCCCAGGTAGATAGGATAGTGAAGAAGGCGTTTGGTATGCTTTCCTTTATTGGTCAGAGTATTGAGGACATGAGTTGGGAGGTCATGTTGTGGCTGTACAGGACATTGGTTAGGTCACTGTTGGAATATTGCATGCAATCCTGGTCTTCCTAACGGAAAGATGTTGTGAAACTTGAAAGGGTTCAGAAAAGATTTACAGGGTTGGAGGATATGAGCTATAGGGAGAGACTGAACAGGCTGGGGCTGTTTCCCTTGGAGGGTCAGAGGTGACCTATTGGAGGTTTACAATATTATGAGGGGCATGGATAGGGTAAATTGGCAAAGTTTTTTCCATGGGGTTGGGGAGTCCAGAACTAGAAGGCATAGGTTTAGGGTAGAGGGGAAAGATATAAGAGAGACCTTTGGGGCAACTTTTTCACCCAGAGGATGGTACATGTATGGAATGAGCTGCCAGAGGAAGTGGTGGAGGCTGGTACAATTGCAATATTTAAGATTAATTTGGATGGGTATATGAATAGGAAGGATTTGGAGGGATATGGGCCGGGTGCTGCCAGTGGGACTATATTGGGTTTGGATATCTGGTCGGCATGGACAGTTTGGACCGAAGGGTCTGTTTCCATGGTGTACATATCTATGACTCTATGACAGTAAACTATTTTAAATGAGAACTTGTTTTCCCTTCTCGCCTGAGGATTTCTGTTTTCCCACCAATTTCTGTCATTTGACCAATCAAAACTGATGATGGAAGTCAAATTTTCCATTTATGAACTAACTTATAATCGTCTCCATTTTTACTGCTAATCTTGTAATTTTAACTCTGCTACTCCACGAGTTCAGGAAGTGACTTTTTGAACTCTTCCAAAAGAACTCAGTCTGCAAGAACATCATTTGATACCCTTATCCACCTATCAAAGCTATTTTGTTTGATCCTTGTGATGATGCTACTGCTTCATCAAGGTTATGTTGTCCTTGGACTTTTTTCAGGAGGTCTAGAGGCTTCACACATGAGATGCAACTCATACACACCAACTTCAGCAAATAGTTAAAGTTTTTTAAAGCTTGTACAAGCTAGGTGACCCTCTTCACAGATGTGTGAAGTCGAAACAAAGTGAAGCACTGAACAAAGGAAAACAATCCACTTTATATGGATCAGTTGGTCATGCTCACTAATATACTAGCCACTCCCCCACAGTCACATGCCACTCAAGACAACCAGAGTCACATGTTACCCCAAGTACAGGGGTAGGAGATCATCCTCAGAGATAATGCAAATGTAAATGCCCTAATCCTGGGGAATCATTATGCAAAGGAGTTCCTGATTTAGTGATTCCCCAAGACAATGCAGGTGCAACATATCTAGCTTCAGGGATGACTAGAAAGCATTTCGGAAGAGATTGAATGATAAGTTAACTTGATAATAGTCAAGGGAGTAGGAGCAAATAACTGTCTAATTGGAGCGGGGGTCATTTGTATTGTTGCATAAATGTCATCCCCAGCCACTTCCAGAATGTTCTCTGTGCAGTTTAACTCTTTAATATTACATTAATATCCAGAGAGATAGTCCCATTTAGTCTTTTAACATTACAGTAAAGACAGATTTGGAAATATCTGGGGTTGATCTACCTGAAGAAACTTTTAAGTTTTAAAAGAATGGGAAGCACCAGTTCTTCTAGTTCAATTTTTCTCTCGTTTGGTTTGGGTTCAGAGCTGCTGGTCAAAGAAACAGCTACATGAAAGATGATGTTCCATGCGGGATCTCTCAAGTTCCTGTGTTTGATTTTACCATTTTTATGAGGATTATTGCATGAGTTTGGAACAGCATCATTAAGTTTGGATAATCTGTTGCATTTCAGATCGGTTAAGTTATTCTTTATTCTGTTCTCTTTTGTTTGTGTTTCATTCCATAATCTTGCAAATACATTTTGTTTAAAATCAAGTTGTTGGGCCAACTGCATCACTCTTGGAAATTCCACTTTTATTTACTTACACTTACTTAAAACAATTAGCAAAGTTAGGACTTGGGCTACTTTCTTGAAATGTTTCTGGGGGATCTGGCCTGGCCCATATCCTTTCAAATTCTATGTACATTTGACCAGGTACCCTTCTTAGCTACCTTAAACATCGTCTATAGGCTTCCGGCACTAAATCATAAGCCATTTTAAGTGCCTATTTCACTTCTCATACTCCCCAGATATCTCTTCTGATAGAGATTCAAACATCTCACTATCTGTACTCACCAATCTTTTTTGAATCAACAATATCCATATGGTCAGTGGCCATTTCATTTGTTTAGCCACTTTCTCAAACGAACCAAAAAAGGCTTTTGTGTCCTTCTTGCCAAACCCTGGCAATGCTTAGGCATATTTAAAAAGATCCCACCAAGCTTCTGGTTACAATGGGTTTGCTCATCACTGTTGTCATCATCACTCCAACTTTTCCCCTTTACCTCTGCCATTTTTGGTTGGCCTTCACTTTCAACTTCTGAAATTCAGATGTTCTCTTGTCTGGTAGGGCTATTCTCATTTTCTTTTCCTTCTGCTTTCAATTATAAACCACTTTTGTTTCCATTCATATTCAAATCGGTTTTAATTCTTTTGCTGTATGTTCCACTGCAGTTCTCTCCCTCTCTCGCCTTAATTGAAGTTTAGCCATTTCCAATTATTCCGATAACGTTTACAATTGCCAGAAATGCAGATATCACTGCAATTACCCCCCCTTTCCTCACAAACACAGATTACCCCAATTTCAGCTTTACACCAATTTCAAAAGCTTTGCCTTCTGTAAATCAAGTAACTGCTTCCACACTCAGGAAACTTAGCCTCTGAAACAGCCTTTATTACCAACGGCTCTCCATATGTAAACTAATGAACAGCCAAAAAGAGAACACCAACAAATCTTTGAGTTAGAATTCAATAATTCAAATCTCAATCTGAAATTAAAGGTTTTGATCTTGGACAAGTTCCCAGACCAGACTGTCTCTCCAAAGTATTGTAAGGTGATAGCCTACACCATATTTAAAGGAAAGTGTAAAGTTCTATATTCCAGATGTGATTCAACTGGTCCACTACTGGGCTTTAATCAAGAAACTGTATTCTTACAACAGTTAAAATACAAAAAAAGGCATAACTCACTCTTGAAATACTGAACAAGATAATATCCTATTTATCCACTAATCATCAATTGTTACAATATACGTGGCATCCCATAAACACATCCTTTAGCAAAAATGCAATTCAGCAAAATGTTAGAATACTCACATGTTGTCTCTTTCCAGTTTGGAAGAAGCAAAACAAGAACAATCTGCTCCCCTTTTGATGTTTAAGAGGAAGCCTCAGTGTCCAGGACTTCACTCCAGCGATCAGAAGCTCCAGCTTTTAGCAGCCAGCATAAATATTAAAACTAACTGAAAGCAATACTAAAAGCCTTTTTGGGTCTGTGTGAGCCTTGACCCCACCCACTCAGGATACTTTTGTCTCCCCCCAAAAAAAACACGAAGAACTCAAAAGCTGTTCACCAACTGCCATCTGAAGGACACATTTTAGTATCACTGACTCAGCTCTCTGCAAAATAAACAGGATAGAACACATCTCTTAAATGCACACAGTCATATTCCTAAAGACTTTTTAATTAACAAATCCCTGACTCTGCCAATAATCAATTCTAGATACTGGATCTATAGCTTAAATGATCTAAGCTTCAATATCCAGAATGTCCTTCTTCAGTCTAGAAGACCAAACTGCATACAATACTCAACGTGTGGCCTCACCAAAGCCCTGTATTATGGCAACAAAACACCTCTTACTCTTATACTCCAATCCCCTTGCTAAGAAGGCCAGCATCCTCACCACCTGCTGCACTTGCATGCCAACATTCAGCGAATGTTCCAGGCCAGGTGTTGTTGCACCTCACCTTTTTCCTATACTGCCATCATTTAGATAATGATCAGCCTTCTTGTTTTTAACTAATGGATAATCTCACATTTATCCACATTATATGGCATTTGCCAAGTATTTGCCCACTCAGTCAGCCTGTCAAAGTCACCCAACAGCTTCTTAGCATCCTCCTCATGGCACACACTGCCACCCAGTTTAGTATTGTCTGAAAATTTGGAGACATGACATTCAATTCCTTCACTAAAATTATTAATGTATATTGTGAACAGCTGGGGTCCCAGCACTGAACCCAGTGGGATCCCACTAGTCACTGCCAATCTGAAAAGGATCCATTTATTCCAAATCTGCTTCCTATTTCTCTATTCACGTCAAGACAATACATTTAATACTATCAGCTTTAATATTACTTGCTCATCTTGTATGAAACCTATTCAACAACTATTGAAAGTCAAGATACACTGATTCACCTTTGACCACTCTACTGGTCCCATCCTCAAACAAAATTAAGATTTCTCAAGCAAGAATTCACTTTTTGTGAATCCATGCTGACTTGGACTGATTTGGTCACTGCTTTCCAAATACTCTTATTACATTTTTATTGAAAGAAAGATCTTTTATAAAATTACAAAAAAAATTACAACACCAACAACCAAGAGGAAAAGAAAACATATGCATATAACAGAAAAAAAACTATACTCGTGCAAAATCGGCAGATCAAAAAAGGTAAATAAATAAATAAATAAATAAATAAAGAAAGCAGCTCAGCACAACAAAACATTAGCTGAAAGCCTTAATTATTACACACTAATTTATTCAAAATTCTTCCTTCAAGGACATCAAGTACACTGGATCAGGCAGTCATGGCTACACAAAAGCCCTAGTTAAAATGGTAGATAAATCGAACATCCAAATACTCTGGATAGGGGTGCCATATCTAATAAAAAGGTTTCAATTTTCTGGTGTACCATATTCATAAAAATGTCCAGAGAAATATGTTCCGCAATAAGTCTCTGCCAACCCAATAGATCTAGGGAGTTTCAGAGATCTAACACATTAGGATAGCTTTCCTTGCACAGAAAGTAAGAATATTAAAAAGATTTTTCCATTAAGTGTCCAGAGAGGCTAGGCCCAGGAGAAAAGAGATAGGTCCAGCTTAACATCGGCCCCCAAGATCCTCTGTATAATTCCTGCCACAGCACTCCAGTATGTAAGAAGCAGGCGACAAGACCATAAACAATGAGCGAGTGTACCAATGCTTGTTTTACACTTAGGAAGTAATGAAGATAATCCGACCTTCAATTTCGAGACTGTCTGGGGCCACTGGATCCTATGCAAAATCTTAAGCTGTATGGCATGGGTCCTATTACAGATCAAAATCTTCCTCACATTTTTGCAAATGTCCCTCCATACCTCCATAGAGATCTCAACCTCTAAATTCTCTCTCCCAGACCCCACAAAGCCACTCAAGGTCTTCTGAAAGATCACCCCCCCACCAAACACATGATAAACAGTACTAATGAAGATAGTACTTTTAGCATGAAGCACCCTCTTTTCCATAAGAGATCTGCAGGGGTTGGTCAAAAATGTGGTTCCCTTTTGAATAAAATCTCTGACCCTTTTTCAGGTCTCTGCTAGCTAAACCATATTAATGGATTATTTGGTCAAATGACATTATTTCACCTTCAAATAAATTGTCCAAACAGGAGATTCCCCAAGCTGCCCAGAGCATTAATCCAGGATCCATTATCCCTGGCTGAAAACCTGGCATATCAGCTATAGGGGTAAAAAAGGATGTTTTGGATATATTATCCTTCCTCTGCCACATTGCCCTCCAAGCCCTAACAGAATAAATAATTAATCAGATTATGGCAACATTCTGTGACAGTCTTCAATTTATCTAAAAACAGGAGATTGATGAGGGTACATTTTGCCTGGGGGGCCTCAATATCCAGACAAATAAAAGACAACACTCACACAGACAAATAAAATTTCCGAGAACACCTCTGGGACACTCGCACCAACCAACCCAACCGCCCTGTGGCTGAACACTAACTCTCCATCCCACTCCGCCAAGGACATGCAGGTCCTTGGCCTCCTCCATCACCAGACCATGGCAACACGACGCCTGGAGGAAGAGTACCTCATCTTCCGCCTAGGAACCCTCCAACCACAAGGGATGAAGGCAGATTTCTCCAGCTTCCTCCAAATCTTGCTTAATCCTGTGAAGTAAATGGGCAAAATTGGCCTTAAACAACTGATCAAAGAAAGGAGTTACAAAGATGCCTAAAGAAAGAAAACCCTCTGGTGATCATCTGAAGGGGAACTGTGATTCAACTTCCACCTCAGCTATTTTCCGAAGACCCCTTTTGAGAAATGAATCTTCTAACCTGAAAAAGGAGCCAAATACATTGCATCAGATGGGATGCGGAGACCAGCGGACTTGACAAAAAAAATCTGCGTACAGTGAGATCTTATGTGATTTAGATCCTACTTTCAGGGTGGCTATATTAGGATCCCTACGGATCACCTCTGCCAGCGGTACTTTCACATTGGTGATTGAAATGGCGAGAAGGGCAGCCTTGCCAACTGCTCCTACAGATATTAAAATTACTAGACCTCACACCCTTGGTGAGAGCCACTGCCAGAGGATCAGTGTAAATACCCACCTAATAAAAACCTCCTCCAATCCAAATTGTTCAAGGGTATAAAAAAGGTATGACCAGTTTGAATGACTTTTCTGCATCTAAGGAGACCACTGAACCGACTGCTGCTGACAAGCTTGAATTATATTTAGCAATTTCTTGACATAAAAGGCTGTAGATCCTCTCATAAAACCAGTCTGGTTGTCTTTAAGGCAGCACAATTTCCAATCTTAATACAAGAACCTTAGACAAAATTTTAAAATTGGAGTTCAAAAGTGAGATGGGCTTGTAGGAGGCACATTCTTCTGGAGTCTTCCCTTTCTTGAAAAAGAAAGGGATATTAGCCTCTCTCAGGGATAGTGGGAGACGACTGTGAGTATGAGTACATGTTGGTCTCGACAGTACACTCATAAATTCTTTCTAAAACTTGCGAGGGAGAGAGTCAGGGCCAGATGCCTTCCCACTCTGCATCTGTTTAACAGTCTCCTATACCTCTTGTACTGTTAAAGGGGAATTAAGAAAACACTCCTGTTCAGAACTAACACTTGGAAGATCCAGGTTCTTAAAGAAAGACTTCAGTGGAGCCCATCCACCCTCACAACACTCAGACTGGTATAATTTAAAATAGAGTTTCTGAAATGCATTGATCTTTTCAGAGTCACAAGTGACCATCCTAGTCCCATCCCTGATTGAGGTAATGAATTAGGGACCACTCTTTTTCCTGGCTAGATATGCTATATACCTGTCTGGCTGGTCACCATTTTCAAACAGTTTTTGTTTCATGAAGAAAAGTTTCTTCCTTGCTGTCTGTGTAAGCACAGAATTCAAGGTGGACCAAAGAGCCATAGCCATAGCCCGCTGCAGTATAACCACTGATGGTTTGTCAAAATAAGTATTTTCAGCAATCTTTTACTGTGCCTCAAGCAGGCAGCTTTGCTCCCCCTTCTGTTGTTTCTGATTGGCAGAGTAAGAAATGATCATTCTCCCTGTCATACGCCTTAGCTGTCTCCCAAGAATAGACAGGTTACTGGGCGTATCCGAATTGATGGATGAGAATAACTCAAATTCATTAAGGAAATATTCAATGAACTTACTGTCCCTCAGAATAAAGGGATTCATTTGCCAGTGCCAAGAGCCCGCAATATTGCCCTTAACCTCAGTCTCTAAATATACTGCAGAATGTTCCGAAATAGTGATATTTACAATTATACAGGATGTTACCAAATCCAAGGATAGTACAGGGGTTTAGGAAAAGATCAATCCTGGTATGACACTTGTGTGGTTTAGAAAAGAACGTAAAGTCCCTTCCTGTGGGATGGAGACACCTCCAGACATCCACCAATCCCAATTCTGCACACAAGTCCACTAGTTGTTTGCAAGGTTGGTGAAGGTTTGTAGCTCAGGTTGAGGTTTAGGATGTAGGTTTGCTCGCTGAGCTATAGGTTTGATATCCAGACGTTTCATTACCTGGCTAGGTAATATCATCAGCGGCGACCTCCAAGTGAAGCAAAGCTGTTGTCTCCTGCTTTCTATTTATATGTTTGTCCTGGGTGGGGTTCCTGGGGTTTGTGGTGATGTTATTTCCTGTTCATTTTCTGAGGGGTTGATAGATGGTATCAAGATCTATGTGTTTGTTTATGGCGTTGTGATTGGAGTGCCAGGCCTCTAGGAATTCTCTGGCATGTCTTTGCTTAGCCTGTCCCAGTCGAAATGGTGTTTTTTTTAATCTGTGTAGCTGATGTTCATGTATCCTGGTGGCTAACTTTCTTCCTGTTTGTCCTACGTAGTGTTTGTGGCAGTCCTTGCATGGAATTGTGTAGATGATGTTGGTTTTTTCCATGGGTTGTACTGGGTCTTTTAAGTTTGTTAGTTTTTGTTTGAGAGGGTTGGTGGGTTTGTGTGCTACTAGGATTCCGAGGGGTCTTAGTCGTCTGGATATCATTTCTGAAACTTCTTTGATGTATGGTAAGGTGGTTAGGGTTTCTGGCTGTGTTTGGTCTGCTTGTTGTGGTTTGTTCTTGAGGAATCTGCGGACTGTATTTTATTTTCCACTAGTTGTTTAGATTGTGAAGAATGTGTTACGGAGCCTTGAGGCATTCTATCCACCATGGCATCCATGAGGCAATTAAAGTCATCTCCTGTAATAATCTGCCATGGTGCAAGAACCATCAATTTGGAGCATGCGTCCATCAAAAACTTAAGGGGGACAATAAACATTCAAGATACCGTACTTTTTTCCATGTATGAGGCCTTAAAAATCATAAGCCGTCCCTACTCATCTTTAATCTGTCCTAGCAACTTAAATGAAAGATTCCTCCTAATGAGTATGGCCACTCCCCTGTTCCTAATATTGAAGGAACAGAAGTACACCCATGCAAACCCACCCTGTTGCAATTTCAAATGTTCTTTATCATTGAGAGGAGTCTCCTGTAAAAGACTGGAAAGCACCTTTATCTTTCAACTGGCAAATGGATCCCTCTGATATTCCAGGTACACAATTTGAGGATACAATTAACCATGCCCTCTATAACATTATTTCATCTCCAAAAAGGAAGAATTCAACTTATCAACTGCTGAGCATAGACAAAATAAAATCATAAAAACTGAAACTACTACATCTAAACATCCTAACAACCACATATACAAAAAACCCAAGACTAAACCAAACAAAACACTTAAGAAGCACTACCCCCTTCCTACAGGGGGCACTTACATATCCCAAAAATACCTTCATATCTCCTTCCACCTTGAGACACATCCCAGACTCAGGCCGAAAGAAAAGCAGGAAAAAAGTGATTTAAAAAAATCTTAAGGAAATTAAAAGTAGATAGTCTACCCATCCCAAAATATAGATTATCACTCATTAATATCAGAAAAAAAAGTTCAGCATCTTCTTTAAAAAAAAAGGGAAAGAGGAAGGGAAAAAAACCCACTATTGTCCACATCCTTTAACTTATCCGATCTATTTTAAAGTGTTCAAATTTTTTTTTCCACTTCTGAATTGTCAAAAGAACACAGACCCATCATAATTAAAGCAAAGCACCACCGGGTACCTACCTGTGAAAGAGTTGAACCTTGTACCAGGATGACCTCTGCAGGGAGGCTTGGGCACAGGTTTGGTTCAGCTACCTCGTTGATCCTGCCAGTAGCATATGTTTGTCTCAAAGATTAAGCCATGCATGTCTAAATACATATGGCTGGTACAGTGAAACTGGAAATTGCTAATTAAATCAGTTATTATTAAATCAATCATCAATGTACTGGATACCAAGGTCCCTCATAAAAGGTCTTCCTTTTATGAATTACCACACGAGGGCGTTGGTCCGAGCTGGGTCTGCACATCGCAACTCGTTGGGCCCTTTCAACTTTCACTTGGTCTGACACAGCCTCCAGGCCTAGAAATCACGGCAGCCAGATTTCAAAGTAGTTCGCTGGCTGTTCACCTTCTACTCCCTCCAGCAGTCCCACAACATGAACATTCTTCTGCCTACCTCTGTTTTCAAGGTCGTTGACTTGCTCCTGTAAGTGCCTGTTTCTCCAGTAGATGTATTCACTCTTTTGAAGAATCAGATCTCGGTTTCTGAAGCCACAGTCCTCCTTTCAACTTCCTTTTCTTGGTGCCTCTCATTTTCCAGCTGCTCCTCATACCTGTGGAGCACGGCTGTGACTCGATCCAGTCTGGCACGAATCTTCAATCAATGACTCTACCTTCTCTCGCAACTTTGCAAACTCTATAGCTAGGGCCTGGATATTCAACGACTCCAATGGGCTAGTAGAGGGAGCTGCAGCTGCAGCTGCAGAAGTGTTCACCTACTCAAATGAGTGTCCCGTATGCTGGGACTTGCCAGAGCCTTTATGTTTTGTCATGTTTCTTTATTAAAGTGGACTTTATAACAGAATTTGTATAAGTTCCAAGTTCAAAAGCTCTTTAAAACACCAAAGTTTCATAGAAGTAATTTAATTGGGGAGGAGAGAGTGCTACTTTGCCTGAACGGAGATACAGAGCTTAGCAAAGCTCTGTATTCCTACAATTCCCCATTTCTCACTTCCTCCTTTTCCAAAAAAAGGGAGTTACATTAGTTACTCTTCAGTCCATTGGAACTCTTCCAGAATCTATAAAATGCTGGAAAGTGATCACTATTTCTAGGGCCACTTCCTGAAGTACTCTGGGATGCTGAGCATCAGACCCTGGAGACTGACAGCTTTAAGCCCATGAACTTGCCCAATACCATTTCCTAACTAATAGGGCTTTCTTCAGTTCCTCCGTCATGCTTGATGCTCTGCTCCCTAGCATTTCTGGAAGGTTATTTGTGTCCTCCTTGGTGATGACAAATCCAAAGAACAATTTCAACATGTTTGCCATCTCTTGTTAATTATGAATTCATCGGATTCTAATTGTAAGGGACCCAAATTTGTCTCCAGTCCTTTTCTATTCCATAGATGTATAAATTTTTGTTTTTTTTACAAGTTTAGTCTCATTCTATTTTCCCCTTCTGATTTAAACTTTTTATCCTCCTCTGCTGAATTGAAAATTTTTCCCAGTTCCTCAGGTTTGCTGCTTTTTCGGACAAAATGATATGCTTCCTCTTTGGCATTAACAGTATCCCCAATTTCCCTATGGTTGAGTCACCTTCCCTACTTTACCATTACACCAGACAGGGATGTACAGTTGTTGAAGTTCATCCATGTGTTCTTTAAATGTCTGCCATTGCCTTTCCACTGTCAACTCCTTAAGCATCCTTGGCCAGCTTATACTAGCTAATGCGTGCCTCATACCATCAAAGTTAGCTTTCTTTAAGTTCAGGACCCTAGTGTCAGATGTAACTGTGTCACTGTCTACCTTAAATGAAGGATTCTACCATATTATGATCACTTTTCCCCACAGGATCATGCACCACAAGATTGCTAATTAATCCTCTCTCATTACACAATACCCAATCTAGGACGACCTGCTCTCTAGTTGGTCCCTTGACAAATTTGTCAAGGAAACAATCCCTCATTTTCCAGGGAATCCTCCTCCATTGCCTTGCTATCCATTTGGTTAGTCCAACTAATTTGTAGATTGAAGTCACCAATCATAACTGCTATACCCATACTGCATACATCTATAATTTTCTGTTTGATGCCATCCCCAACCTCATAACAACCGTTTGGTGGTCTGTACACAACTCCCACTAATAATTTATTTTCCCCTTGCTATTCCACAGCTCCACCCACAGACTCTACATTGTCCAGGCTAATATCCTTCCATATTATTGTGTTCATCTCTTCCTTAACCAGTAATGCTGCCCCATATCTCTTTGCTTTCATCTTTCCTGAAGATTGAATATCCTTGTATATCGAGTTCCCACCTTGGACACCCTCAAGCCAGGTCTCTGTGATCCCAATTACATCAAATGCATTAATAACTGTTTGTACAATTAATTTATCCATTTTATTACAAATGCTCCCTGCATTGAGACACAGAGCCTTCAGGCTCATTTTTTATTTTGACATTTCTGACTTTAAAATCAAAAAGGACAACATTTTACAAAGACTAAAGGGATATATAAAGAGAAAATATCAAAACAGGCAGCACTACCAAAGTGATTTTCATGATGTTATTCCACAGACAGATGATGGTTTCTTTGTTGAATTTTCTGAAGATGTTAATTTTCAGCTCACTCACACAAGGTCAATAAACTTAGTTTCAAATCTCTGAACTTCTAAAGCTGATAAAAGGGAAGGGAGGGTTAGGCTGGGATCTTTCAAATCCTCATGCTGTAGCATCAACAACCAAATTCCTCTTCAGAGGATACAGCCCAATTCTCAATTTAAACTCTTGCCTCTCCCTGTCCAACTGATCATCTCTTGATGAGGTCTCACTTATCATTCAATAAGCCTTCTGTTTGAGCATAACATCTTTCCCAGACTTGCTGGAACTAATTTCCAGTTACTGACGTCATTAATGCCAAACATCTAATTAAATATACTGCTCTCCCCTGCTGTTGAAGCATTTGTGGAATCCTTTTTAAAATTAAGAACCAACCTGCAATTAATTTCCAGGCCTGACCTCACTACACAAGAAAACTCTTTCTTCCCCCTCACGTTTTTAAACACAAGCTACTGCACATTGTCCAAAGGTCATTTTCAACTTTCAGTTCTCAACTCCATAAAATTGATAAATGAAAACAAAAAATAAAAAATGAAAAATCTAACAAATGTAATTCCCTATTCTGCATCAGACTTTCAAGTCATTTTTGATTTCTTCAGTTCTGCACGTAAGAGACTACTTGCACATTGTAATCATACAAAAAAAATCCTCAGTACAATCTGAATAATTCTATTTTTACAGAATTATTTATGGTGTAATTTTTGTATTGGTTGGTCTGTGGAGTAGTAACCAGTTAAAAATGACAGCACTTTTTTTCTGTCAATAGGTGTGTGATCGGTTCTCAAGTAAGGAACAGGTTACATTGAGGAATAAGTGACAGTGTTTGGTTCTTCCCAGCTCAGGAGCAATCTCTGTTGTCTGCAGTCAAGTTACACTAAATTTGAAGAAAACATTTTTTAAAAAAACTGTTGTTGCATGCTGTCACTTTTAATTAATGAGTCAGAGTCATTAATAAGAGAACCAGCTACTTTGTCTCTTATGATCTGGAGAGAGGCAACTGAAGCAACATCTGGCCAACAGAAAAATAACCTCAATGACAGTACCTGGGAACAAAGACTACTGAACAGTCTTTCCAATTCTTCCCTTCTTTCCACAATCTATTTTACTCTGTCTGTGTGTTCAAAGGGGAGTGTAAAAGATTAGAATTTTAAAATATTAAAAACCAACAGTTTATAACTTTTTACATGTAGCTAGTCAAAATATTTATTCTTGGTCAGCATAATTTTCTGATTCAGTATGTGGATGTACCTACTGGAGAAGATGCAAAACTTGACCTACTCTTGGGAAATAAGGCAGGGCAGGTGACTGAGGTGTCAATGGGGGAGCATTTTGGGGCCAGTGACCATAATTCTATTCATTTTAAAGTAGTGATGGAAAAGGATAGACCAGATCTAAAAGTTGAAGTTCTGAATTGGAAAAAGGCCAATTTTGATGGTATTAGGCAAGAACTTTCGAAAGCTGATTGGAGGCAGATGTTCGCAGGTAAAGGGACGGCTGGAAAATGGGAAGTCTTCAGGAATGAGATAACAAGAATCCAGAGAAAGTATATTC
>NC_057718.1:72124103-72133928 GCF_004010195.1 Chiloscyllium plagiosum | reverse complement strand
TTGCACATTCTCCCCATGTCTGTGTGGGTTTCCTCTGGGTGCTCTAGTTTCCTCCCACTTTTTCCCCGGGTGCAACAGAGTTTTACAAGGGGCACTGCTGCCTCAGCGAAGTGTGGAAGGTATAGGGGAGATGTCAGGGGTGGGTTCTTTACCCAGAGAGTGGTGGGGGCATGGAATGCGCTGCCTGTGGGAGTGGTAGAGTCAGAATCTTTGGTGATCTTTTAAGTGGCAATTGGATAGGTACATGGATGGGTGCTTAAGCTAGGACAAATGTTCGGCACAACATCGTGGGCCGAAGGGCCTGTTCTGTGCTGTATTGTTCTATGTTCTATCCAGATGCATCTTAAATGAGTTTACCGAGCCTGCCTGTACTACCTCTGCTGGCAACGCGTTCCGGGCACCTACCACCCTCTGCGTAAAGTACTTGATGCTATATTTCCCTTTAAACCTTTCACCTCTGACCTTGAAAGCGTGACCTCTCATTATTGAATCCTTCACCCTGGGAAAAAGCTTACTTCTATCTACTCTGTCTATACCCTTCATGATTTTGTAGACCTCAATCAAGCTCCCCCTCAATCTCTTTTTTTTTCTAATGAAAACAATGCTAACCCACTCAATCTCTCTTCATAGCTAGCATCTTCCATACCAGGCAACATCCTTGTTAATCTTCTCTGTGCCCTGTCCAAAGCGTCCACATCCTTTTGGAAATATGGTGACCAGAACTGTACACTGTATTCTGAATGCGGCTGATCCAAAGTCTTGTACAATTTTAACATGACCTGCCAGTTCTTATACTCAATACCATGTCCGATGAAAGCAAGCATACCATATGCCTTCTTGACCATTCTATCCATCTGCGCAACACCCTTCAGGGTACAGTGGTCTTGAACTCCCAGATCTCTCTGATCATCAACTTTTCCCAAGGCTCTTCCGTTTACTGTATAATTTGCTCTAGAATTAGACTTGCAAATGTGAGGTGATGCACTTTGGTCTGGATTGAACTCCATCTGCTACTTCTCTGCCTAACTCTCCAGTCTGTCTATGTTCTCTTGTATTCTTTGATAGTCCTCGATGCTTTCTGCCACTCCACCAATCTTCGTGTCATCTGCAAACTTGCTGATCATACCAACAGTGCCCTTTTCCAGGTCATTTATGCATATCACAAACAATAGTGGCCCCAGCACTGATCCGTGTGGAACACCACTAGTCACGTTTATCCATTTCAAGAAACTCCCTTCAACTACTACACTCTGTCTCCTGTTGCTCAACCAGTTCTTTATCTACCTAGTTAGAACACCCTGCACACCATGTGACTTCACTTTCTCCCTTAGTTTATCATGGGGAACCTTATCAAATGCCTTACTAAAGTCCATGTATATGACATCTACACCCATCATGTATCAACTTGGTCACTTCCTCAAAGAATTCTATTAAGTTGGTAAGGCACAATCTCCCCTGCACAAAACCATGTTGCCTATCACTGATAAGCCCATTCTTTTCCAAATATAAATAGATTTTATCCCTCAGTACCTTCTCCAGCAACTTTCCACCACTGATGTCAGGCTCACTGGTCTGTAGTTACCTGGAATATCCCTACTACCCTTGTTGTACAGGGGGACAACATGAGCAACCCTCCGGCACCTCACCTGTGTTTAAGGAAGCTACAACAATATCTGTCGGGGCCCCAGCTATTTCCTTTCTTGCCTCCCTCAGCAACCTGGGGATGGATCCCATCCAGTCCTGGGGATTTGTCCACCTTAACTTCTAACCTACCCAACTCGTCTCCCCTACTTATGTCAATGTGGTCCAGAGTAATCAAACTTCTATCTATAATCTCAACATTCATCATGTCCCACTCCTCCGTGAACACTGATGCAAAATATTCGTTGACAATCTCACCCATTTTCTCAGGTTCGACACATAGCCAGCCTTCCTTATCCTTAAGTGGACCAATCCTTTCTCTAGTTACCCACTTGCTTCTTATATCAGATTAAAATGCTTTGGGATTCTCCTTGATTCTGCTCGCTAAAGCTATTTCATAACCCCTTGATTCCTTCTTTAAGACTGGTCCTACTCTCCCGATATTCCTCCAGGGCCAGTTCTGTTTTTAGCTGCCTGGACCTTTTCCTTCCCTTTTCCTCTTGGCTAGTTGTACGATTTCTCCTGTCATCCACGGTTCACGAATCTTGTCTTTTCTATCCTTTGCTTTCAATGGGACATGCCTATCCTGCACTATTTTTAACCTATCTTTGAAAGCTGCCCACATATCAAATGTGGACTTCCCTTCAAATAGCTGTGTCCAATCCACATTTCCCAGCTCCTGCCTAATTTTGATATAATTTGCCTTTGCCCAGTTTAGTACTCTTCCCTTAGGACCCTCTCATCTTTATCTACGAGTATCCTAAAACTTACAGAATTGTGGTCACTGTTCTCAAAGAAATCCCCCACCACAACTTCTACCACCTGGCCTATTCCCCAACACCAGATCCATTATGGCCCTTTTTCCTCGTCGGACTATTGACATACTGCTCTAGTAAACTCTCCTGGACGCTTCTTACAAATTCTGCCCCATCCAGACCTCTGACACTAAGTGTATCCCAGTCAATGTTTGGAAAATTAAAATGTTTCATCACCACCACCCTAGTGGCTCTACATCTTTCCATAATCTGTTTACCTATTTGTTCTTCTACTTCACGCTCATCGTACCCTTCTTATTTCTCAGGTCTACCCATAATGCCTCACTACTCAAGCCCTCCATAGTGTCCTCCTTCAGCACAGTTGTGATATCATTCTTGACTAGCAATGCAACTCCTCCCTGCCCCTCTTTTACTTTCCTCCCTGTCCTGTATGAAGTATCTGTCCTGGAATATTTAGTTGCCGATCATGCCCTTCCTTCAACCAAGTCTGTCTGATTGCAATAACGTCATACGCCTAGGCACCAATCCAAGCCCTAAATTCATCTGCCTTACCCACTACACTCCTTGCATTAAAGTATATGCACTTCAGGCCCCCAGTTCTTTTGCATTCATCTGCTCTCTGCTTACTCTTCCCCTTATTAATGATAATTTCATGATCCTTACAGTCTCCAGTCTCCACCATGCTGTCTACTTGTCTTCTCTTCTGGTTCCAAGCCCCCTGCCACATTAGTTTAACCCCCCCACCCCTCAACAGCAGTAGCAAAACCTCCTCCAAGGACATTAGTTCTAGTCTGATTCAGGTGTAGAGCGTCCAATTTGTAATAGTCCCAACTTCCCCAAAACTGGTACCAATGCCCAACAAATCTGAACCCCTCCCTCCTACACCATCCTGCTTATGTTCATCCTGCTTATTCTTTCATTTCTATGCTGGCTAGCACGTAGCCCTGGTAGTAACCCTGAGATCACCATACTTTTGAGGTCCTCCTTTTTAACTTCTCTCCTAGCTCCCTGAATTCTGCTTTCAGGACCTCCTCTCTTTTTAGGAGAAAGTGAGGGCTGCAGATGCTGGAGATCAGAGCCGAAAATGTGTTGCTGGAAAAGCGCAGCAGGTCAGGCAGCATTCAAGGAACAGGAGAATCGACGTTTCGGGCATAAGCCCTTCTTCAAAAAGAATGTATGGCGGCATGGTGGCTCAATGGTTAGCACTGCTGCCTCACAGTGCCAGGGTCCCAAGTTCGATTTCAGTCTCGGGCGATTGTCTACGTGGAGATTGCACATTCTCCCCGTGTCTGCGTGGGTTTCCTCCGGATGCTCTGGTTTCCTCCCAGAAGGGCTTATGCCCGAAACGTCGATTCTCCTGTTCCTTGGATGCTGCCTGACCTGCTGCGCTTTTCCAGCAACACATTTTCGGCTCCTCTCTTTTTACTTTTGTCATTGGTGCCTATATGCACCAAGACAACTGACTGTTCACTCTCCCCTTTTAGAATGCTCAGCTGATCTGTGACATCCCTAACCCAAGCTCTTGGGAGGCAGTATACCATCTGGGAGCCTCGTTTTCGCCCACAGAACCGCCTATCTACTCCCCTTACAATATAATCCCCGTTGACTATGGCCCTGTGAGTCTTTTTCCCGCCCTTCTGAACAGCAGTACCAGCTACGGTGCCATGATCTTGACGATTGTTGCCCTCCCCTGGTGAGCCATCTCCCCCAACAGTATCCAAAACAGTATACTTTTGCTGGGCTCCCTCAAGAGCAAGAATATACTTCCTCAGACTGGGAGACCAAAACTGCATTCAACACTCGAGGTGTGGCCTCACAAGGTCCTGCATAACTGCAGCAAGACATCCTTACTCTGATACTCAAATCCTCTCACAATGAAATCCTCCTGCTCTGAAAGCCTGATGTCATTAGCTTTCCTCACTGCCTGCTGCACCTAAATGCCATCCTTCAGTGACTGTTCCGCCATGACACCCAGGTCTCATTGTACCTCTGATTTTCCTGAACTTCCACCATTCAGATAATGTGCCTTCCTGTTTGCGTGACAAAAGTGGATATCCATATTATATTGCATTTCCCAACTATTTGCCCACTCAGTCCAGTCACTCTGCAGCCTCTTAGCATTCTGCTCAAAGCACATGCTGCCACCCAAATTTGTCTGCAAATTTGGAGATATGGCATTTGATTTCTTCATCCAGTTCATTAATGTGTAATGTGAACAGTTGAGGTCTGGCGTTGAACCTTGTGACACCCCACTCATCACTGCCTGCCACTCTGAAAAGGACCCAGCATTCCAACTCTGCTTCCTTTCTGCCTTGCCAGGACATTACCTCCGATATCATCAGCTTTAATTTTTTTTTTACAAATCTCTTGTGTGGAATGATGTCAAAAGCCTTTTGAAAGTCCAGATACACAACATAGAACATAGAACATAGAACATAGAACATAGAACATAGAACAATACAGCACAGAACAGGCGAACATAGAACAATACAGCACAGAACAGGCCCTTCGGCCCACGATGTTGTGCCGAACTTCTAACAACATCTATTGATTGACCATTATGTACTCTACTGGTCACATTCTCAAAATTCCAAAAATCTTTTCAAGCATGATTTCTTTTCAGTGAATCTGTGCTGACCAGGACTGATTCTATCCTCCCCTTCCAAATGTTCAGTTATTACATCTTAAATGATTGATTGACTCCAGCATTTTCCCTGCCACCAATCTCAAGATAACTAGCCTATAATTCCCTATTTTCTTTTTCCCTTTTTTTTTAAAGAATGGAGTTACATTAGGTGCCCTCCAGTCCATTGAAAATCTTCTAGAACCTACAGAATGCTGGAAAACGATCACCAATGCATCCACTATTTCTAGGGCCACTTCTTTAAGTACTCTGTGATGCAGAGCATCAGGCCCTGGGAACTTAGAAAGTTTTAATCCCATCAATTTTGCCAATACCATACCCTGTCTAATAAAGACTTGCTTCATTTTCCTCCTTCATGCTTGACACTCTGTCTCCTGGGATTTCCTGAAAATGATTTCTGTCCTGCTTAGTGATTATAGATCCAATCTATTTGTTCAACTGGTCTGCCACTTCTTTGTCCATTATGAATTCACTGCTTCTGACTGCAATGGACGTACATTTCTCTTCACCAGTCTTTTTCTCTTCACATATCTACTGAAGCTTTTGTTGTCCGTTTTTGTTTTCCACAAGTTTGCCTTCATATTGTTATCCCTTTCCGAAATAAACTCTTTTTCTTCTGAATTTAAGATTTCTCCCAGTCCTCAGGTTTGCTTTTTTTTTGTTGAAATTATATGCCTGTTCTTTAGCTTTGACACTAATCCTGATTTCCTTTATTAGCCATGGTTGTGCCACCTTCCCCGCTTTACTGTTATACCAGGCAGGGGTGTACAATTGAAGTTTATCCATGTGTTCTTTAAATGTTTATCTATCCATTGTCAACTCCTTAAGTATTCTTGGCCAACTTATCCCAGTCAATGCATGCCTCATACCATCAAAGTTAGGTTTCTTTAAGCTCAGGACCCTAATTTCAGATTTAATTGTGTCATTCTCCATGTTAATGAAGAATTTACCATATTATGGTCACTCTTCCCAAAAGGACCAACCATCCTAGTGTTGCTAATTAATCCTCTCTCGTTACGTAATACCCAGTGTTATGAAGTTGAAGGTGTATGCTCTACCTTTGAGAGAGAGAATGTTGTTCTGAACTGAGAGCTTACCAGGACATGCATGTGATTAGTTGGCAGTCCCAGAGTGTACTGGAAATTTGAAAATACTTAACATTTGGCTGTGAAATGGATACCTGAGTTTTAGTTGATTAAGTTTGAATTGTTGTCAAATTCAGCCCCAGGATACTAAAACCCAATCGAGTTTGAATTTATTGTTTTTGCCAACATTGAACCAATTGGACGATCCGGTGTTGGGGGTATAAAATGGAGGACATCTTGAAAATTGGAGAGAGAGAAACTGCTGTCAAGACAGAAATGCCTGGCAATCTAACATCTTGCTCTATAAGAAATTAGGGAATAGTCTGTATCAAAGGTATCTTTTCACTTTTTTTTTTAAGATTCCCTACAGTGTGGACACAGGTCCTTCGGCCCGACCAATCCGCACCGACCCTCCGACCCACCCAGACCCCCATTTCCCCTCTGACTAATGCGCCTAACACTATGGGCAATTTAGCAATGCCAGTTCATCTGACATGCACATCTTTGGACTGTGGGAGGAAACCGGAGCACCTGGAGGAAACCCACGCAGACACGAGGAGAATGTGCAAACCCCACACAGACAGTTGCCTGAGGCTGGAACTGAACATGGGACCCTGTTTCTGTGAGGCGGCAGTGCTAACCACTGAGCCAGCGTGCCGCCCCAATGAAACATAGTCTCAGTAAAAAGAAGACGACAATCCAGGGAGGTCCTCAGCTGGAAGAAGAAAAGCACAGGAGACCACAGTGGCTGTGTAGCTTAGAAATTAAGTTGTTGTAATTTTAGTAAGTGTCTTATTGGAACAGCATATTGTTATAGAGTTGGAGGCAGGTAATAAGCAGTTAAGAGAAAGGTGGCGGGGGGGGGTGGGGAGTGGTCCTTGAAATGTTAATGGTTGTTTAATGTTCACTTTAAAAAAAAAACTTGATAATTTTCTTTAGCTGGTGGAATTTGGGAGTTCTCTATCACTCATGTTTTAACAGATTACGAGGTGAGCTTTTCACAGAACATAGAACATAGAACAATACAGCACAGAACAGGCCCTTCAGCCCACGATGTTGTGCCGAACATTTGTCCTACCTTAAGCACCCATCCATGTACCTATCCAATTGCCGCTTAAAGGTCACCAATGATTCTGACTCTGCCACTCCCACAGGCAGCGCATTCCATGGATCAGGGGTAGGTTCTTTACCACTCTCTGGGTAAAGAACCTACCCCTGATATCCCCCCAATACCTTCCACCCTTCACCTTAAATTTAGTTCCCCTTGTAGCACTCTGTACCCGGGGAAAAAGTTTCTGACTGTCTACTCTATCTATTCCTCTGATCATGTTATTAACCTCTATCAAGTCACCCCTCATCCTTCGCCGTTCCAATGTGAAAAGGCCTAGCGCTCTCGACCTATCCACGTACGATCTATTCTCCATTCCAGGCAACATCCTGGTAAATCTTCTCTGCACCCTCTCCAGAGCTTCCACATCTTTCCTAAAGTGAGGCGACCAGAACTGCACACAGTACTCCAAATGTGGCCTAACCAAAGTCCTGTACAGCTGCAAAATCATGACTCTAGAATTCAATCCCTCTGCTAATAAACGGCACGGTGGCACAGTGGATAGCACTGCTGCCTCACAGTGCCAGAGACCCAGGTTCAACTCCCACCTCAGGCGACTGACTGTGTGGAGTTTGCACGTTCTCCCCATGTCTCCGTGGGTTTCCTCCCACAGTCCAAAGATGTGCAGGTCAGGTGAATTGGCCATGCTAAATTGCCCGTAGTGTTAGGTTAGGGGTATGGGTGGGTTGTGCTTTGGCGGGCCGGTGTTGACTTGTTGGGCCGAAGGGCCTGTTTCCACACTGTAATGTAATCTAATCTAATCTAACGCTAATACACCGTCGGCCTTCCTACAAGCTCTATCCACCTGAGTGGCAACTTTCAAAGATCTATGAACATAGACTCCAAGACCCCTCTGCTCCTCCACCTTACTAAGAATCCTACCGTTAACCCTGTATTCCGCATTCTTATTTGTCCTTCCAAAATGGACAACCTCACACTTGACAGGGTTGAACTCCATCTGCCATTCCTCAGCCCAGCTCTGCATCATATCTAAGTCCCTTTGCAGCCGACAACAGCCCTCCTCACTATCCACAACTCCACCAATCTTCGTATCATCTGCAAATTTACTGACCCACCCTTCGACTCCCTCTTCCAAGTCAATAATAAAAATTACAAACCGAAGAGGACCCAGAACTGATCCCTGGAACTCCACTTGTAACTGTGCTCCAGGCTGAATATTTACCATCTACCACCACTCTCTGACTTCAACCGGTTAGCCAGTTTTCTATCCAACTGGCCAAATTTCCCTCTATCCCATGCCTCATTTTCTCAGCGAGAATCGACGTTTCTCAAGGAGAAAGTGAGGACGAAACGTCGATTCTCCTGTTCCTTGGATGCTGCCTGACCTGCTGCGCTTTTCCAGCAACACATTTTCAGCTCTGATCTCCAGCATCTGCAGTCCTCACTTTCTCCTCTAAAATCCATGTATACTACATCCACTGCTCTACCCTCATCCACATGCTTGGTCACCTCCTCAAAGGATTCAATAAGACTTTTAAGGCAAGACCTACCCCTCACAAATCCGTGCTGGCTGTCCCTAATCAAGCAGTGTCTTTCCAGATACTCATAAATCCTATCCCTCCGTACCCTTTCCATTACTTTGCCTACCACCGAAGTAAGACTAACTGCCCTGTAATTCCCGTGGTTATCCCTATTCCCTGTTTTGAACAGGGGCACAACATTCGCCACTCTCCAGTCCCGTGGCACCACCCCCGTTGACAGTGAAGACGAAAAGATCATTGCCAACGGTTCTGCAATTTCCTCTCTTGCTTCCCACATAATCCTAGGATATATCCTGTCAGGCCCGGGGGACTTGTCTATCCTCAAGTTGTTCAAAATGTCCAACACATCTTCCTTCCTAACAAGTATCGCCTCTAGCTTATCAGTCCGTTTGATACCCTCCTCTTCAACAATACAGTCCCTCTCATTTGTAAATACTGAAGAAAAGTACTCATTCAAGACCTCTCCTATCTATTCCGACTCAATACACAGCCTCCCACTACTCTCCTTGATCGGACCTACCCTCGTTCTCGTCATTCTCAGGTTTCTCACATACGCATAAAATGCCTTGGGGTTATCCTTGATCCTATCCGCCAACGATTTTTCATGCCCTCTCTTAGCTCCCCTAATCCCTTTCTTCAGGTCCCTTCTGGCTATCCTGTATCCCTCCACTGCTCTGTCTGAATCCTGTTTCCTCAACCTTATGTAAGCCTCCTTCTTCCTCTTTACCAGACATTCAACCTCTCTCGTCAACCAAGGCTCCCTCACACGACCATTTCTTTCCTGCCTGATAGGTACATACATATCATGGACACGTCGTATCTGCTCTTTGAAAAAGCTCCACATTTCCACCACATCCTTCCCTGACAGCCTATGCTCCCAACGAATGCTCCTCAAATCCTGCCTTACAGCATCGTAATTCCCCTTCCCCCAATTATAAAATCTACCTTGTTGTGCGCACCTATCTCTCTCCATAACCAAGCTGAAAGTCACAGAATTGTGGTCACCATCACCAAAATGTTCACCCACTAACAAGCCCACCACTTGTCCCAGTTCATTACCGAGTACCAA
>NC_057718.1:72117038-72124040 GCF_004010195.1 Chiloscyllium plagiosum | reverse complement strand
TACCACCCTCCCTAATCTTACTGAAACATCTGTAACCAGGAACCTCCAACAACCATTCCTGTCCCTCTTCTATCCACGTTTCCGTGATGGCCACAACATCGTAGTCCCAGGTACCGATCCATGCCTTAAGTTCACCCACCTTATTTCTGATACTCCTTGCGTTGAAGTATACACACTTGAATCCATCTCTGTGTCCGCAAGTATTCCCTGTCAGTGCTACCTTCTCCACAGCCTCTCTACATTCTTGGACAGCCTGACAAACAGCTACTTGCTGGACTACAAGTCCGAATCCCATCCCCTGCCAAATTAGTTTAACCCCCCCCTAAGAATGCTATGGCACCAATATCCTACCTCCCAGGATATTGGTGCCCTTCTGGTTCAGGTGCAACCAGTCCTGCTTGTACAGGTCCCACCTTCCCCAGAATGCAGTCCAATTGTCCAAATACCTGAAGCCCTCCCTCCTACACCATCCTTGCAGCCATGTGTTCAACTGCACTCTCTCCCTATTCCTTGCCTCACTGTCACGTGGCACCGGCAACAACCCAGAGTTGACGACTCTGTCCGTCCTAGCTTTTAGCTTCCAGCCCAACAACCTGAGCTCCTGAATGACCTCCCCACCCCTCTTCCTACCTATGCTGTTGGTGCCAACGTGCACCACGACTTCTGGCTGCACACCCTCCCCCTTAAGGATTCTGAAGACATGGTCCGAAACGTCTTGGACCCTGGCACCCGGGAGGCAACAAACCAACCGAGAGTCTCGCCCATGTCCACAGAACTGCCTGTCTGTCCCTCTAACTATAGAGTCTGGGTGTTTGATTTAATTAACACAGAGGGTTCACCTCAGTGGTGTAACACCGGTCTAGGATGGCTTGCTCTCTAGCTGGTTCCTCAACATATTCGTCGAGGAGACCATCCCTCCTACATTCCAACAAATCCTCCTCCATTGCCTTGCTACCAATTTGGTTCGTCCATCAAATGGCAGAGTAAATCACCCATAATAGCTGCTGTACCTTTTAATGCATGTACCTGTCCCCAAACGTACACACTGTTGGTCTGTACACAACCCTAGCTACTGTCTTTTTCCCTTTGGTGTTCTGCAGCTCCACCGATACTGGTTTTACACCGTCCAGTGTCATGTCCTCACTAACTACTGTGTTAATCTCTTTCTTAACCAACAATGTTACCCCACCTCCCTTTCCTTTTCATCTGTCTTTCTTGAAAATTGAATAACCTCTGATGTTGAGTTCCTATCTTTGGTGACCCTGGAGCCAGGTCTCCATGGTCCCAATGACATCATATGCATTGAAAACTGTTTGTTTGTGCAGTTAATTCATCCACCTTATTAGGAATGCTCCTCGTACTGAGTCACAGAGCCTTCAGGCTCACTTTTTATTTTGACATTTTTGACGTTTTAGAATCATTGTAAAATGTAGTCTTTCTTGATTTTCGTCTTTTTTTACTCTCTACCTTCCACTTTCAATTTTCACCTGACTGTCCTTTGTTTCTGTCCCCACTTTACCTCCCACCAATGTCTTACATTGGTTCCCATCCCCCTTCCATATTAGTTTAAACCTTCCTGAACAGCACGAACAAACTCTTCCCCCTACGGCATTGATTTCAGTACTGTCCAGGTGTAGACCGTCCAGTTTGTACTGGTCCCACCTCCCCCAAAACTGTTTTCAAATTCCCAGAATTTGAAGCCCTCTGTTGCACCATCCTTCAATCCATGCATTCATCTTGGCTACCCTGCCATTCCTATTGTGGCTAGCACATAGTTACAATTGTGAGATTAATATGTCTTGAGATCTTATTTTTCAGTGTAACTCCTAATTCCCTAGATTCAGTTTGTAGGACCTCAATCAGTTTTTTACCTTTTTTGTTAGCAGTTGGGTGCACTATGAAGCTGGGTGTGCAACCACACCACCCCTGAAGCCAGTATCCTGCAACTGTTCTGAGGCATTCTTGACCCTTGCACCAGGGATGCAACTTCACATCCTGGACTCATTTGCGGTCACAGAAATGCTAAGTGAATCCCCTATCACTATGGCTCTGCCACTCTTTCTGCCCTCCTGTACAGCAGAAACAGCCATGGTGCCATGAACCTGACTGCTGCCAGCTTCCCCTGGTGAGCCACCTCCCTCAACTGTATCCAAAATGGCATACCTGTTTTGGAGGGAGATGATTACACTGCCTTCCCACGCTGCCTCTGTCTGTTGGTCACCTATTGCCTGCCGCCTTCAGTAATTTTAATCTGCAGTGTGACCAATTTACTGAATATGCTATCCATGATTCCCTCAGTCCCATGGATTCTCCAAAGTGAATCCAGCAACAGCTGCAGAGCTGTCAAGCAGTCAGACAGGAGCTGCAGCTGGATACCTGCTACACATGAAGGAGTTAGGGACATCAGAATGGTGTCTGAATTTGCACATCACGCAGTAGGAACGTGACGTGGGTCTGGGATCTCCTGGCATGACTTGACTTTTAAGTTAACAACAGAAACAAAATGAAGAGGAAGTACTCACCAGTCACTCACTCACTTGCTGCCTATGACTTCACAGTTAAACTTCCTTCTAGTTCTCCTTTACCCCCGTGCTTTCATCAGCTGCAGTGGTTTGTTCCTCCTTCAACTGCCTTGCCTTGCTGCGACTCGCTCTTCTAATTGAAGCTTGGTATTCACTTAAGCCTCCAGTAGCACTTCAGCCACAAAGCTGCCCTTCTCAAAATGGCCACTCAGCTATAATTTGTCTTCCTTTTATTAGCTCCTGGGCAGTGACTGAGATGACTCCTCCTCACCAAAGCTTTCAAATAGTTTGCTGACGCCAGCTCTCCTGCACTCCCTTCCTCAGTCGCAATGACTCATTCTTCTGATCACCGATGAGCACAGGAAACCTACTCAACCTCACCTCATAAGGCAGTCCTTTGGATCAGCCCAGTGATCTGTAGGCTCCTTCCAAAGCCAGCATATATTTCATTAGATAAGAAGGCCTGAATTGTTCATAGTTGTGGTCTGAATAGTCCTTTGAACAGTTTCAGTTGAACCTCCATACTTCTATATTCCTTTCCCTTTTGAAGTAGAGGCCAACATTCCATTTCCTGTTGCTGCCAAGTAGTATTTGCAGAGGAATAACCTAATCATCGATAATCACTTTGAGCTCTGCGAGGGTCACTTGGTTCCTGACCTCATTACAACCTTGGTCCAAACATGGACAAAAAGCGTCAGTGATGTGACCTTGACATCAATAAGAATTCAACTGATTGGAGTCGTAGACTTTGTGCATGTGATTATGCCTCACAAATTTAGAGGTCTTTGATGAAGTGACCAGGAAGGTTGATGAGGACATGGCAGTGGACATAGTCTATATGGATTTCAATAAGAGAAGATTAGATCCCCTACAGTGTGGAAACAGGCCCTTCAGCCCAATAAGTCCACACTGACTCTTCGAAGAGTAACCTACTTCCCTCTGACTAATGCACCTAACCCAATGGGCAATTTAGCATGGCCAGTCCACCTAACCTGCACATCTTTGGGACTGTGGGAGGAAACCCACGCAGACACTGTGAGAGAACGTGCAAACTCCACACATTCAGTCAGCCAAGGCTGGAAGCGAACCTGGGTTCCTGGTCCTGTGAGGCTGCAGTGCTAACCACTGAGCCACCATGCTGCTGTGATGATGAAGAAATTATGAAAAATAGTAGTACAGATCGTGTGTCAAAGCTGCAATATGTGGGTGCACAAGGATGCTATCGTGATCTCGGATAAACTTATCTGCAGTAAGTATTTTGAAGTTCAAGCAGCTTTGGCTCAGAGTTTGAGCTGGAGGCTGAACTACAGATATTGTGGTGCATCAGGAAAAGGGGACATTTGCCTGCATTCTTTGTACTAGGAAGAAGACACACCTCTTAGGGTGTTCTGATATGTTCAGTGGTCATCAGGAAGATGTGACTGAGGTGAGACAAATAAAAGGCTGTGTTGTCTGTCTAGTGCCAGGGTTCAGGTAGTCTCCTCTGGACTGGAACATATCTTGCAATGGAAGATGTGGATCCAGAGTTTGCAGAAGCATCAGTATTTTGTGTCACTATCGAATATATGGAAAATCTTTCAAAGGCTAATTGAAATGAAGTAGTGAAAGGGAGAGAGGAACTTACAGCAATTACTGTTGTCAATGTAAAGAAGCTCTTTCTGCATAGATGCTGCTTGACTCCATGTGAATTCTAGTATTCTTTATTTTCAGTACAGATTCTAACATCTGCAGTAATTTTCTCCTAATAAGTACTCATGAAGTATTCAAGCCTTTCCATTGTATAGGCATATAACACACTCTTTGTCAGTAATAGGTATGAACTATTTGTATGCTATTAAATATTTGTGCATTAACTTTTGTATTAACTCTCATTCTATTCTCATTTTCTAATTATCAGTTCTATCTTCTCTTCCCTTCTCAACTTGTATTTTCTCATTCCTGCTTGACAAATTAACACATCATGCATTATTACACCTTTTTTTCCCACCATAAAGTCCTGGCTTTGGTTCACATATGTTTCTTCCTCCTTAGAATATAATTAAGTCTGTACCTAAAGAATCCCCTTAAAGAACCAACATTGTTCTGCTTCAGTTGCTCCTTTCAACCTTTTGCCTTTTTGTGAACCTAAAGCTTGTAATGCAATCCCCCATCTCAGTCGAAGCAAAACGCTCAGAGACACTGGGTGGTTTTACCTCCATCTTTATTCTAGGCCCTGGAAGGAGAGAGAATGATCGCCCATGTGCACAGAGATATGAGTTCACACTCTTGTCTGGAAGAGCACTTCCTTGATGAATTATATAGTCATCTTACAGGGAGGAGCATCCAGATAAGGCAACATACATATTGATTGGGTGACTGTAACAATCAGCAAAGTTTAAGCCATCTGGTGTTACACAATGAACGTTCTTAACCTTAGCTGGCTTCACACCATGACCTTACATACTGAATACTTCCAATATTGTTAAATGGTTCTACATAATGACGGCATTTCAACCTTGTTAACCCATTACCCTTGCCTCCAGCACCCCATTGTTAACTGCAAGTTCTTATCTGATCTGAGTCATGCTCAGCCAAACCTTTTGTTTCATAAAACTCAAGACTTAACTCTTTCCTTACCTGCTCATACGTTTAACACATTCTCCATTCCCTCCTTTTATCATTTCATAATAACCTATGGCATTGTCAGCTTTCATAAGACTCTGACAGTCAATATGTAAGCAATTATTGACACGCACATATAATGATTATAACAACAAAAATTACTAGTCCGTTACAGTAAATAGAGTTTGAAGAATCCTCCCATGTGTAAAAAACATTCACCAGTAAAGTTTTTTTTATAGATATTTTTATTAGAAATTTAACATTTTTACAAGTTTACAAAAATAAACAAAACTCTCAGATATAAACATTGATATACAATTAGCTCAAATATACAATAGCCAAAATTTGACAAAAAAAACAAACAAAACAACAAAAAAAAACCCGGAAAAAAAAACAACAAAAAAAGAACAAACAGACAAAACTCAACTATCTACTAATCTAAACTACAACTAACCAGGGTGTATATTTAAGTCTCTTACATGCTCGGGATGTGTTAACATCAGATATGATAAAACCCGTATTCGTGCGGGATTCCTCCCCCGAGGGGCCGCGGACCAGCCAGGTCTGTAGTCTCAATTAAATAAAAGCCCTTGTTAGGATAGCCGAAATATCTGTATTTATGTAATTCAAAAAGGGCTACCATATTTTATAAAATAATTCGGTCTTTCAGTGCACCATATTTGTAAGGAAGTCAAGGGGAATACATTCCATAAGTAGTCTGTGCCAATTTGAAAGTCCAGGGGGGCCCTCCGCCACCCAGTTCATCAAAATATTTTTCCTTGCACAGAAAGAAAGAATAGAAAATAGTCTCTTCCCGTACGTGTCCAGGGAGGGAAAGTTCGAAAAGCCCAAGAGGAGAGATACGGGGCCCACTTTTATTTCCGTTCCTAAAATTTCTGTCAGGGTACTTGCTACTATAGTCCAATATCTACGGATCTTATGACAGGTCCATAAGCAATGTACAAGAGTGCCCACCTCTATTTTGCATTTAGGACACATTGGAGATGCTCCTGCCTTAAATTTTGCCAATCGAACCGGTGCTATATGGGCCCTATGAAGTATCTTCAGCTGGATAGCCTGGGTTCTGTTACAAATAGTAATTCTTCTAGCATTTTCCCAGATATCATTCCACGTTTCTGTGGAGATTTCTAGTCCCAGATCCTGATCCCATGTTTTAAGCAGATTATCCATATCTCCCGATACTTCATCATGTAATAAATGATAAATATTACTGACGGAAGATACCCCCACTGGTCGTAGGACACTACATTCTCTATCGGATTTATAAAGACTATCTAATAACGTAGTCTTCTTCTGTATAAAATCTCGAATTTGGAAGTATCGAAAGAGGTCTCCATTGGGTAATCCGAATTTCTGACGCAGCTACTTAAAAGACATCAGGACCCCATCTTTAAATAAATCCCCGAGACATGAGATACCCCTGGATCTCCAGAGTTTAAAAGTGGCATCTGTTAACCCCGGTTGGAATCCCCATGCTCCCACTATCGGTGCATAGGGGGATGTTTTATGTGAATTACCCTCATTTTGCCGCATTATATTCCAAGCCTTGATTGTATTCAGTATTATAGGGTTTTTACAGTGATCTGTAATGATCTTCCTCTTGTCTGAGAATAAAAGGTTAATAAGTGGGTATTTTACTTGACAAGCCTCGATGTCCAACCAGATTGATTGTGGATCAGACAAAACCCAATCAGCTATATAACTTAATAGGGAACTTAATTGATATTTCCTAAAATCTGGGAAGTCCAATCCACCCCTTGCCTGTGGAAGCTGTAGCTTCTTCAGCTTAATAAGGGGCCGCCTATGGTTCCAGATAAAGGAACTCAGCCAGCCGTATAATTTACATAAAGCCATCCTC
>NC_057718.1:72108803-72113535 GCF_004010195.1 Chiloscyllium plagiosum | reverse complement strand
TGCTTAAATATAATATTACACCACTAATTCAGTTACTAAACTATTATAAATGATTTATAAATGATTTGGTGAGCTTGGTAGGGGGTAGGTGACCCACTGTGCCCAAGTCTTGGGAGGAGCACTATAGACTCAGTCTTACTGGGTCGCCGCCATCTTGGATCCCCCCACCAGTAAAGTTTTTAAATTCACAGTCCTTGGTGACCCTCCAAGTCAAATGGAAACGAGCCAGTTCTCCAAAATCCCCTTTAGTAAAGTCCAACGTGAAAACAAAATTCAGCCTGTCCTTGTGCATCACTCCACGGAGACATCTGAATTCTTGGATAAGGACAATTCAATACTGAACAAAGCTGACGAGACCTCCATCCTGTCAGAGTTGCTTCAGATGTAGGATACCAGCACATCTGAGTGTGAAGTGCAACAGTTGCAGCTACAGTAGCAGGCTAGGTGGACCCAACATTTGTTTGCTGCTTCTCCTCCTGCCTGCTGTTACATGTAATAAAGCCAATTGGCTATTGTGATGTTAGCTTGATCAGTGAACCTTCATATCTATTAAATGATCGAAAGAGAAGGTAAAGCTCACGTGGTTTAATGTACACAGGAACGCTACTGACAAAAAGCGTACTGACCTCCTCTTCACCGTTATTAGCTTCTTCACTTCTCTTGCTCATGACTGGGGAGCTGATTGTATCAGTCAGATCAGGTTGTGAAGGGGTGGGTGGTGGTCTGAAGATGTGCTTTGCCTGTGAATGGAGAAACTCTGGAGACCATGTTAGCTGCTGAAAGTATCTTTGCATTTCCTCTCTCATTCCTTCCTTGCCAAGGTGGTTATCAGTATGAATACAGTTATACATTTAACTACAGTAAATTGTGTCTGCCTGTTTCAACCTTTGAATTCTTGATGTCTGTTACTCTGTTCACTATTTATTATATTATCAACTTTATTGCAATCCATAAACTTCTAGTCATAGAGTTATAGAAATGTACAGCATGGAAGCAGACCCTTTGGTCCAACTCGTCCATGCTGACCAGATGTCCCAACCCAATCTAGTCCCACCTGCCAGCACCCGGCCCATATCCCTCCAAACCCTTCCTATTCATATACCCATCCAAACGCTTCTTGAATGTTGCAATTGTGCTAGCCTCCACCACTTCCTCTGGCAGTTCATTCCATACACGTAACATCCTGTGTGTGAAAAAGTTGCCCCTTAGGTCTCTTTTATATCTTTCCCCTCTCACTCTAAACGTATGCCCTCAAGTTCTGGACTCTCCCACCCCAGGGAAAAGACTTTGCCTATTTACCCTATCCACGCCCTCATAATTTTGTAAACCTCTATAAGGTCACCTCTAAGCCTCTGATGCTCCAGGGAAAATAGCCCCAGCCTGTTCGACCTCTCCCTGTAGCTCAAAACCTCCAACCCTGGCAACATCCTTGTAAATCTTTTCTGAACCCTTTCAAGTTTCACAACATCTTTCCGATAGGAAGGAGACCAGAATTGCATGTAATATTCCATCAGTGGCCTAACCAATGTCCTATACAGCCACAACATGACCTGCCAATTCCTGTACTCAATTCTCTGCCCAGTAAAATAAAGCATACCAAACGCCTTCTTCACTATCCTATCTACCTGCAACTCCACTTTCAAGGAGCTATGAACCTGCACTCCAAGGTCTCTTTGTTCAGCAACACTCCGTAGGACCTTACCATTAAGTGTACAAGTCCTGCTAAGATTTGCTTTGCCAAAATGCAGCACCTCTCATTTATCTGAATTCAACTCCATCTGCCACTTCTCAGCCTGTCCCTCAGGATTCCCTCCAATACCTTGCCCACCACCGATGTCAGGCTCACTGGTCTATAGTTCCCTGGCTTGTCCTTGCCACCTTTCTTAAACAGTGGCACTATGTTAGCCAACTTCCAGTCTTCCAGCACCTCACCTGTGCCTATTGATGATACAAATATCTCAGTAAGAGGCGCGGCAATCACTTTTCTAGTTTCCCACAGAGTTCTAGGCTACGCCTGATCAGATCCTGGGGATTTATCCACCTTTGTGTTTCAAGACATTCAGCACTTCCTCCTCTGTAACATGGGCATTTTGCAAGCTGTCACCATCTATTTTCCTCCACTCTATACCTTCCATATCCTTTTCCACAGTAAACACTAATGCACTCATTTAGTATCTCCCTACCCCACCCCCATCTCCTCCGCTCCACACAAAAACCACCTTGCTGATCTTTGAGGGGCCCAATTCTCTCCCTTTTGTCCTTAATGTATTTGTAAAAACCCTTTGGATTCTCCTTAACTGTATTTGCCAAAGTTATCTCATGTCCCCTTTTCGCCCTCCTGATTTCTCTCTTAACTATACTCCTACTGCCTTTGTACTCTTCTAAGGATTCACTCAATCTATCCTGTCTATGCCTTACATAGGCTTCCTTCTTTTTCTTAACCAAACCCTCAATTTCTCTCGTCATCAAGCATCCCTTACACCTACCAGCCTTTCCTTTCACCGTAACAGGAATATACTTTCTGTGGACTTTCGTAATGTCATTTCTAAAGGGTTCCCATTTTCCAGCCGTCCCTTTACCTGCAAACATCTGTGCCCAATCAGCTTTTGAAAGTTTTTGCCTCATACCATCAAAATTGGCTCTCATCCAATTTAAATCTTCAACTTTTAGATCTGGTCTATCCTTTTCCATCACTATTTTAAATCTAATAGAATTATGGTAGCTGGCCCCAAAGTGCTCCCCCACTGACACCTCACCTGCCCTGCCTTTTTTCCCAAGTTTAGGCCAAGCTTTACACCTTCTCTAGTAGGTACATCCACGTACTGAATCAGAACATTTTCTTGTAGACACTGAACAAATTCCGCTCCGTCTAAACCCTTAACACTATGGCAATGCCAGTCTATGTTTCGACCATTAAAATCCCCTGCCAAAACCACCCTATTATTCTTACAGAATGAGATATCCTTCCAGATTTTTCTCAATTTTCCTCTGACTATTCTGGGTTCTATAATACAATCCAGATAAGGTGATCATCCCTTTCTTATTTCTCAGTTCACCCAAATAACTTCCCTGGATGTATTTCTGGGAATAACCTCCCTCAGTACAGCTGTAATGCTATCCCTTATCAAAAATACCACTCTCCCTCCTCTCTTACCTCCCTTTCTATCCTTCCTGTAGCATTTGTATCCTGGAACATTAAGCTGCCAGTCCTGCCCATCCCTGAGCCATTTTTCTGTAATTGCTATGATATCCCATCCCATGTTCCTAACCATGCCCTGAGTTCATCTGCCTTCCCTGTTAGGCCTCTTGCATTGAAATAAATGCAGTTTAATTTATCGGTCCTACCTTGTTTTCTGCTTTGTCCCTGCCTGCCCTGTACCAGTCTCAGATTAAAATCTTTCCTCACTGTCTCCATGGGTTTCCCTACCCCCACTTCTCTACTTACTAGTGTAAAACCTCCCGAGCAGTTCTAGCAAATCTCCTGCCAGTATATTAGCCCCCTTCCAATTTATGTGCAATCCGTCCTCCTTGTACAGGTCACTTCTACCCCAAAACAGCTTCCAATGATCCAAACATGTGAATCCTTCTCCCATACACCAGCTCCTCAGCCATGCATTCATCTGTACTATCCTCCTATTCCTGCCCTCAAAGCTCGTAGCCCCCGGATATTCCTACTCTCGAGGACCTCCTTTTTAAATTCCTGCCTAACTCTCTGTAATCTCACTTCAGAATTTCAACCTTTTCCCTTCCTGTGTTGTTGGTTCCAATGTGTACAATGATCATCTCCTGGCCCCTCTCCCTCTTGAGAACATTTTGCACCCTCTGAGACATCCTTGATCTTGCCACCAGGGAAGCAACACATCATTCTGATTTTTTGTTGCTGGCTGCAGAAATGTCTGTCTGTACCTCTGATTAAAGAGTCCCTAAGATCGCTTGGAACCTGACCTATCTCCCATTATGTTAGAGCCAGTCTGAATACCAAAAACCTGGCTGTTCATGCTATGTTCCCCTGATAACCCATCACCCGCTACATTTTCCAAAACAGCATACTTGTTTGAAATCTGGATGGCCACAGAAGACTCCTGCACTACCTGCCTACCTCTCTTACGTTTCCTGTATTTAACCAATCTATGTGACTGCATCTGAGACTTCCGCCCCCTCACTTCCTATTAACTGCTGTCCATCACATCCCCTTGCTATTTGCCTCTTAACTGCCTCTCCAACTGATCCATTCGATCTGATAGGATTTGCAGCCAATGGCATTTACTGCACATAAAATCCTCAGTAACCCATAAACTGTCCCTAAACTCCCACATCTGACAAGACAAGCATATCATTCTACTAAGGGCAATTTTTGCTTCTTTCAGTCTACAGACCCAGAAAATAGCACTCTCTTATTCCTCTACAAAACACTGCGCCAGGTTAAATGAATACTTATGGCTTATACTTTAAGTTTATTCAAGAGACATAGCTCAATAAAACATATAACCAAGAAAGAACCCACTCCACTCACTACTGCAGACTTAAAACATCCACATATCTGTTTCTGTGCTGTGACCTAACCCAAACAAGTTCCTCCAAGATCAGTTGTCAATTTCACTGTTGTTTAATTTTCCCAGACGCACTCCAATGTCCAGCAGTACATGAATTCAACAGCAAAGGCAGTAACCGTTAACTCTGTTAGTTAGCAATGTGGGTTTCTCTCTGTATCTGACTCTGTCTCTCTCTCTGT
>NC_057718.1:72092636-72108303 GCF_004010195.1 Chiloscyllium plagiosum | reverse complement strand
TCCGGTCGACTGCGCCAATATTGTCATCCTGTCTTCCCGCTCCAATCGATGCAAAACGCTGAGACACAGTGTAGTTTAACCTCCATTTTCATTCCAGGCCCTGAAGGGAGAGAGAACGATTGTCCATGTGCACAGAGACATGAGTTCATGGTCTTCTTCGGAAGAGTAGTTTCTTAATAAATTATATTGTCATCTTATAGGACGGAGGATCCAAATAAGGCAACATACATATTGATTGTGTGACCTTTATAATTAGTGAATGCCAATAGCAAAGATTAAGCCATCTGGTGTTAGACAATGAACGTTCTTAACCTTAACTGGCTTCACATCATGAATACTTTTAACCTTGTTAACTGACCTTACATACTGAATTCTTCCAATATTGTTAAATGGCTCTACATAATGACTGCTTTTCCACCTTGTTAACCCATTACCCTTGCCTCTAGCACCCCGTTGTTAACTGCACGTTCTTATCTGACCTAAGTCATGTTCAGCTGAACCTCTTGTTTCACAAAACTCAGAACTTAACTCTTTCCCTTGAGCTTGTAAGAAGGCCTATGGTGTATTAGCGTTCATTAGCAGAGGGATTGAGTTCAAGAGTCGTGAAGTGATGTTGCAGCTGTACAGGACTTTGGTTAGGCCACATTTGGAGTACTGTATGCATTTCTGGTCGCCTCACTTTAGGAAAGATGTGGAAGCTTTGGAGAGGGTGCAGAGAAGATTTACCAGGATGTTGCCTGGAATGGAGAATAGGTCGTACGAGGATAGATTGAGAGCGCTAGGCCTTTTCTCATTGGAACGGCGAAGGATGAGGGGTGACTTGATGGAGGTTTATAACATGATCAGAGGAATAGATAGAGTAGACAGTCAGAAACTTTTTCCCCGGGTATAACAAGGGGACATAAATTTAAGGTGAAGGGTGGAAGGTATAGGGGAGATGTCAGGGGTAGGTTCTTTACCCAGAGAGTGGTGGGGGCATGGAATGCGCTGCCTGTGGGAGTGGCAGAGTCAGAATCATTGGCGACCTTTAAGCGACAATTGGATAGGTACATGGATGGGTGCTTAAGCTAAGACAAATGTTCGGCACAACATCGTAGGCTGAAGGGCCTGTTCTGTGCTGTATTGTTCTATGTTCTATGTTCTCTATTATATTCTTTAGACATTCTCAATTATATCTAAGTGTTTCCTCCTCCCCAAACTTGGCTGATTTATTCTGCCAGAATCTGTTCCAGACATGCAAAGGAAAGAATTGTCAAGGAAACTTTCTGGAATATCTTTGAGATTTTAAAACTATTTTTATTATTTTGCAACTGTTTAGATAATTTGTCTGAATATGGAGATGTATTGTACTAAAAGTTACTTTATTGAATTGTGCGTTTTAAGTTCTTTAATCGTATCCCTCTACTAAAAATGAATCTTTTTAAGCTTCTGATCTTGCAGTTTTCGTTCCGAATTACTCCTGTACTTAATTGTTACTGATTTTGTGTAGGTGGTACTTGTGCGATGGAATGAGCCATTTCAGAAACTTGCAACATGTGATGCCGATGGAGGAATTTTTGTGTGGATTCAGTATGAAGGGAGGTGGTCGGTTGAGCTGGTCAACGATCGTGGAGCACAGGTAAGCATTTTTTTCAAATGAAAAGTGAGAAAATATTTTCTAATATGATCACTGTTGAATTTTATGGATGTGAAACTTGTATCAAAGGGATCAAATTCTGATTCCATGATTTTTCTTAAATAATGCGGTGAAATAGTATGTATGTTTCACTTATTTGTTTGATTCTTTGTATTCTTTTATTTTCAACAAGTAAATGCCGTTAAGTCTGTTCAGACTTGTCTTTTCTTTCATTTGAGTAATGTCGATTAGGTTAAATGGTAGTTTTGTTCATTCAGAAAGAGAAACATTTAAATTACTATATTAAATGGTTCAGTGTCCATCTGTTTCACCATCTCTCATCCTGTTACTACATGACTTAACAATAATAAGAGTTGTTAAGCAGTCCACCTCTTTTAATGCGTAGCACATCCAGATATGACGCAAGAGAGAAGGTGGAAAGCTTTGGGAAACATGCCCAAAGTCAATATGTCCCCTCAAATATTTGTACCTCTCCTATTTCATGTCTTGTATTTTGCATTAGCTGTATTTCATTTCTTGCCAAAAAAAATTAACATTCAGATAATTCACCTATTCACCGCAGTCACACTGAAATAATCTTTACGTACATTTCAAACACAGGATCATTTCTTAGTTCTTGATTAGGTGAAACAGTTTGTCATGATATTAGATAACTCATTCAAAATATTAACTCAGTTTTATTCTCCACAAATGCTGTTGAATCTGCTGAGTTTCTCCATTTTATTTAGTTTAGATTACTTACACTGTGGAAACAGGCCCTTCGGCCCAACAAGTCCACACCGACCCTCCGAAGAGCAACTCCCCCAAACTCATTCCCCTACACCTAACACTACGGGCAATTTAGCATTGTCAATTCACCTAACCTGCACATCTTTGGATTGTGGGAGGAAACCGGAGCACCCGGGGGAAAGCCACGTAGACACTGGGAGAATGTGCAAACTGCACACAGACAGTTGCCTGAGGCGGGAATTGAACCTGGTTCTCTGGTGCTGTGAGGCAGCAGTGCTCACCACTGAGCCACCGTGCCGCCCAGTTTTCTGGGTCTGCAAATCTTGTCTCGATGTAACGTGCTTAAGTTGTACAAAAGAAATTCTGTTGCTTGATTTCACTTTTGAATTGTAATAGTTTAAACCTTTAAAAACAGTAATTGCATTACTTCATTGAGAACATCCCTTGCCTAAATAAATACTACTTGTAATTCAGTTGGCTTCATATCCTAAATCATCCTGGATGTCATCTTCTGATAAATGATGTATCCTTTTTCATTGATCTGTGATCTGATTTGGAACCCAAACTCTATTGTTGTTTTCTTGCTCATAAAGGCAAATTTCAAGTTTTCCACTTTTGAAAACTGAGTTTTCTTTGTCTCCTGGCTAAGTAATTCAAGTTAATCTGAAACCAAGCAGTTTGTAACCAGAAGATGGGTTTACCAGAATCTTCTGCCAATTTGATTTCAGTTCGAGCGTTCCAAATCTGGCTTATAATATCTAGTAGTTTTTGGTTGTGTCATTGCCCAAAGTGTAATAACTTCAAGATTTCAAATTGTTGATCATTCTTTTTGAATTGACCGGGTGCAGCGTTGGGGTTTGCAAGTGGCTGATTCAAACTTGCAGTGTCTGTTTACAGAGCGTGCTGTGGCTTAACTGTTTGAAACACCTGCCTTGTAAACAGGTAATCCTGGGTTCAAAACCCAGCGGTGCTTTTGCAACAGTAGAAACTCGCCAACTTTAAGGGCACACAAGTGTTCATTGGATAGGCCTGTGGATTAGCATGGAATAACATAGATTAGATGGGCTTCAGATTAAATTCACAGGTTGGCACAACATCAAGGGCCAAAGGGCCTGTACTGCGCTGTAATGTTCTATGTTCTAATTATACTGACAGCTGTTTTAAATTGACTTTTCAGTGTTCTGAGCATGTTCCCACTTGTTCTGTTGCTTCAGTACATTTGAAAACACTGATTCCAAATTATTTTCTACATTTTTGTTTGGCATCTTCAGTATTTGCACCCTGCGTCACTGACGTATAGTGTCAGCAGTGTGCCATATACAAGATGTACTATGGCCAACTTACACTGGCCATAGATCCTTTTAACACTGCCTTCTAAATCCACAATCTTTATGACCTGCAAAGAGAAGGGCAACAACTGTATGGTAACACTACTACCTACATGTTCTCAGCCAAGATGCATCTCATTCTGACTAAGCACTCTTCCTTCCATTGTCACTTGGATGGCACCACAAAACAAACAACTGAGCTGGGAGAGGGGGGAGTGGAGGGGAGGTGGTCTCCTGAGTTAATACAGGTATATATACAATGCTCCCGTTCCTTTGTTTGGGAGCTTTGTGCTGAGCATAGCTGTTTTGTATTCTGTTTTTATTTTGGTTTTGTTTTTGCATTTTTTTGAACTATTAGTTATTTGCTTATTCATTTGCACAGTGTTATGGTTTATTTTGTATTATAGGGTAGGTTAGTAGTTAGCTGAAAATGTGTTGCTGGAAAAGCGCAGCAGGTCAGGTAGCATCCAAGGAGCAGGAGAATCGACGTTTCGGGCATAAGCCCTTCTTCCTGAAAAGGGGACATGAGATAGCTTTGGCAAATACAGTTAAGGAGAATTCAAAGGGATTTTACAAATACATTTAAGGACAAAAGGGTAAATTGGGAGAAAATAGGGTATCTCAAAGATCAGCAAGACGGCCTTTGTGTAGAGCTGAAGGAGATGGGGGAGACACTAAACGAGTATTTTGCATCAGTATTTACTGTGGAAAAGGACATACAAGATGTAGAATGTAGGGAAATAGATGGTGACTCCTTGAAAAGTGTCCATATTACAGAGGAGGAAATGCCAGATGTCTTGAAACGCATAAAGGTGGATAAATCCCCAGGATCTGATCAGGTATATCCTAGAACTCTGTGGGAAGTTAGGGAAGTGATTGCTGGGCCTATTACTGAGATATTTGAATCATTGATCGACACAGGTGAGGTGCCGGAAAACTGGAGGTTGGCTAACGTGATGCCACTGTTTAAGAAAGGTGATAAGGACAATCTAGGGAACTATAGACAGTGAGCCTGACGTCAGTGGTGGGCAAATTGTTGGAGGGAATCCTGAGGGACATGTATTTGGAAAGGCAAGTACTGAGTAGGGATAAAAAAGTTTTGCTGGAAAAGCACAGCAAGTCAGGCAGCATCCAAGGAGCAGGAGAATCGACGTTTCAAGCATAAGCCCTTCTTCAGGCTAGTTCAAAACAGATACAGAACTAGTTCAAAGGTAAAAGACAGAGGGTGGTGGTGAAGAATTGATTTTCAGACTTGGAGGCCTGTGACCAATGGTGTGCCATAAGGATCGGTGCTTTCTGTCATTTATATAAAATTATTTGTATGTGAACTTTAGAGATGTAGCTAATAAGTTTGCAGGTGACACCAAGATTGGAGGTGTAGTAGACCGTGAAGATGGTTACCTTAGTGCAATGAGATCTTGATCAGATGAACCAATGAACCGCAGATTGGCAGATGGAGCTTACTTTCGGTAAGTGTGAGGTGCTGCATTTTGGAAAGGCAAATCAGGGCAGGAATGAAACATTTGATGGTAAGGTCCTGGGGAGTGTTGCTGAGCAAGAGTCCTTGGAGTGCAGATTCATAGTTCCTTGAAAGTAGAGTTGCATTTAGATAGAATAGTGAAGAAGGCATTTGGTATGCTTATATTGGTCATAGCATTGAGTCTAGGAGTTGGGAGGTCATGTTGTGGCTGTACAGGACATTGGTTATGCCATTTTTAGAATATTGAGTGCAATTCTGGTGTTTTTCCTGTGGGAAGGGTGTTATGAAACTTGAAAGGCTTCAGAAAAGATATTTACAAGGATGTTGCTAGGGTTGGAGGTTTGAGCTACAGGTAGAGGCTGAATAAGCTGGGGTTGTTTTCCCTCGTGCGTCAGAGACTGAGGCGTGACCTTAGAGGTTTATGGATAGGATAAATAAACAAGGTCTTGTCCTGGGGTGGGGGAGTCGAGAACTAAAGGGCTTAGGTTTAGGATGAAATATTTAAAAGGGACCTAAGGGACAACTTTTTACACAGGGTGATGCGTGTATGGAATGAGATGCCCAAGGGAGTGGTGGAAGATGGGACAGTTACAACATTTAAAAGGAGTCTGGATGGGTATATGAATCGTAAGGGTTTGGAGGGATATGAGCCAAATGCTGGTAAATGGGACGAGATTAGTTTAGAATATCTGGTCGACATGGATGAGTTGGACTGAAGGGTCTGTTTCTGTGGTGTATATCTCTGACTGTATGTGTGATGTGGGTATCGGTGCTGAAGGTTCACAAGAAGGCAGTGCGAAGACAAAGACCTATCTGATGTTTCTCCAGGAAATTGAACGTTCGTCAACAGAAAAATTCAACTATTGAGAAGGAGAATTTGAATTTGGTGTTGGCGCCGAAACATTTCAACACTTATATTGCCAGTTATGTGTCTGATTCAATCATGTATGCTGATCATAACCCATTTAAGTTTTTAGAGAAGTTTAATAGAGTCATAGAGACATATAGCACGGAAACAGATCCTTCGGTCCAACCTGGCCAAGCTGACAAAAATTCAAGACTGTTTCGATGGTGCTTATTATTGCAGCCATTCAGTTTGAAAATTATACATGTGACAGGACGAGAAAACGTAATTGTTGACGTGTTGGCTGAAAAGACTTGGGTGAAGAAATGAATGCATTCGATGGTTGGAGTAAACACTGAAATAGAATGTAGTAGTGCATGTGTGCATGGTTATAGTCAATGTATTTATTGTAGTGTACGAACAGGATAAGCCTAAGCGGTTTTAAAATGAAGCCATTTTTGTACACTGGTTCATTCTTTTAAGGGGGAAGATGTGACAATGTTGCCCCTTTAACAAGGTTATTTTGTCAGGACTTTTTAAAGGCAGAGGGGTGCCGAGATGTCTAGGAAGGAGCCTAGTTTAGCAATAGTAGGGCAGTGACCAGTTCTCAGAGTTCAGATTTTTTTCTAGTTTGGTTTAATTGTAACATTGAGAAGCTGCTTGCAATGGAGAAAGGTTCCAAGCTTCAGCAGATGGTTCCTGACTCGCTTTCTCTGTGAAATCTCTCCTGCCTGTAAGAACCTGTGTTTGAATCAACCTTTTGCCAAGGGGTGTGTTTGTGGGATGTTGTGGGAATTACATCAGCTCCTTATTAAGTTGCAGTAATGAGTCAATTGAGTTTTCAAGCTATTAAGTTATTCTAAATTCTATTTTGTTTCATTCATGTTTCAACTGTATTCATAGAGAGGTATAGCACGGAAACAGACCCTTCAGTCCAACATGTCCATGCCGACCAGATATCTTGACCTAATCTAGTCCCATTTGTCAGGACTTAGCCCAAAGCCCTCTAAATCCTTCTTATTCTATAATCCATTAGATGTCTTTTAAATGCTATAATTGTACCAGCTTTCACCACTTCCTCTGGCAGCTCATCCTCTGTGAAAAAGGTGCCCCTTAGGTTTTTTTAAATATTTCTCCTCTCACCCTGAGCCTATGCCCTCTAGTTCTGAACTTCCCCACCCCAGGGAAAAGACCTTGTCTGTTTATCCTATCCATGTCCCTCCATGATTTTATAAACCTCTGTAAGGTCACCCTACAGCCTCTGATGTTCCAGGGAAAACAGCCCCAGCCTATTCAGCCTCTCCCTATTAGTTCAAAACCTCCAACCCTGGCAACATCCTTGTAAATCTTTTCTGAACCTTATCAAATTTCACAACATCCTTCCAATAGGAATGAGACCTGAATTGCACACAGTATTCTATAAGTGGCCTAGCCAATGTCCTGTAGGCAACAACATGACCTCTCAACTCCTTTACTCAATGCTTTGACTAATAAAGGAAAGCATACTAAACGCCTCCTTTGCTTTCCTATTTACCTGCAACTCTACTTTCAAGGAACTATTAACCTGCAACACCTTACCATTAAGTGTATAATTCCTGTTCTGATTTGCTTTTCCAAATTGCAACACCTCACATTTATCTAAATTAAACTCTATCTACCACTTCTCGGCTCATTGCCAATTAGTGGGCGGCACGGTGGCACAGTGGTTAGCACTGCTGTCTCACAGTGCCAGAGACCTGGGTTCAATTCCCGCCTCTGTGTGGAGTTTGCATATTCTCCCCATGTCTGCGTGGGTTTCCTCCGGGTACTCTGGTTTCCTCCCACAGTCCAAAAATGTGCAGGTTAGGTGAATTGGCCATGCTAAATTGCCCATAGTGTTAGGTGAAGGGGTAAATGTAGGGGAATGGGTTTGGGTGGGTTGCGCTTCGGTGGGTCGGTGTGGACCTTTGATTAGATTAGATTACTTAGTGTGGAAACAGGTCCATCGGCCCAACAAGTCCACACCGCCCCGCCGAAGCGCAACTCACCCATACCCCTACATTTACCCCTCACCTAACACTACGGGCAATTTAGCGTGGCCAATTTACCTGACCTGCACATCTTTGGACTGTGGGAGGAAACCGGAGCACCCGGAGGAAACCCACGCCGACACTGGGAGAACGTGCAAACTCCACACAGTCAGTCGCCTGAGGCGGGAATTGAACCCGGGTCTCTGGCGCTGTGAGGCAGCAGTGCTAACCACTGTGCCACCGTGCCGCCCACCTGTTGGACCGAAGGGCCTGTTTCCACACTGTAAGTAATCTAACCTAATCTAATCTTAAAAAAAAAAAGCTTGCCCACCACCAATGTCAGGCTCACCGGTCTATAGTTCCCTGACTTTCCCATCTTTCTTAAATAGTGGAATCATGTTAGATCAACCTCCAGTCTTCCGGCTCCTCACCTGTGACTATCGATGATACAAGTATCTCAGCGAGGTGCCCAGCAATCACTTTCCTAGCTTCCCACAGAGTTGTAGGGTACACCTGGTCAGGTCCTGTGTGTTTCAAGACATCCATTACTACCACCTCTGTAATGTGGACATTTTTCAAGATGTCACCATCTATTTCATCACATTCTATATCTTGCATGTCCTTCTCCACAGTAAACACTAATGCAAAGTACACGTTTATTATCTCCCCCATCTCCTGCAGCTCCACACATAGGCTGCCTTTCTGATCTTTGAGGGCCCTATTCACTCCCTAGTTACCCTTTCGTCCTTAATGTATTCATAGAAACCCTTTGGATTCTCCTGAACTCTATTTGCCCAAGTTATCTCATGTCCCCTTTTTGCCTTCTTGTTTTCCCTCTTACATATACTCCTGTAGCCTTTATACTCTTGTAAGAATTCGCTATTTTTAAATAAATTCTGTATTGCTTAAAGCTGGGTGGTTTACAATAAGAAGTAGTGAAGATCTAAGCTACTTTGTAAAATATTTGGAGGGTGTCTAACCTGGTCCATAACACCCACTGCCATTTACTTAGAGTCTGTTCTTTTGAAAACTCATGTCTGAACATTAGTTCCTAGCTTTTGTCTCCTTGTAACCATGTCTCAGTAAGAGCTGTAAGATCACATCCATTAAACTCGATTTTATGTTGTTAATTCATTTATTTCAAATACTAGCGCATTCAAATAGATGAACATTTTTTAACATTTGCTTTCCCCTTCGTCCTGTTGCTTTTCTATGATTAACACTTCATCCCTTCCTGTTTCACTTTGGGTATCACTTTCAAAATAGCTGACCTGTAATTATAGCTATTTCATCTTGCATAAAGATTTCCCTACACAACACACTTTATTCTTACCATACAAAAAAGAATTGACATAACTTTAGCTCTGTGGAAATACTTAACAAGGTAATATATATTTAACTACTAACCTGTTCCAATGTAATGGCATCCCCGAAACCCACCTTTGGCAAAGACAAATTCAATAACACTGATTCTCCTCACATGATCTCCAGTCCAGGAGAAATAATCTTGCAGCAGAAAGAGTGCTCAAACGCTTTACTGCGGCAAGAGAAAGAGCTGAAAGAGTTTCAAGTTCAAAACCTCAACTGAAAGTGAGACTAAAACCCTGGGTCTGTATGTGACTGACTCCATCCATTCATGCTTCTTTTGTCTAAATTAAAAACACTCTCGGAGTCTAAGCTGTTTACCCCCACCTCTAAAGCAGACATGTCCGTTCCATGGTGTCAACAGCCCGCTTCAAGAGCACAGGACAGAACACTTCTTTAAAGGCACAGTATTGCCACCGCATCCATGAGGGCATTACATTCTAGTATGTAGCTGCTCCTACTAAAGATGGGGTAGTGCATGATGTAATCCTAGGGATAAAGTGGTTGAAGTGTCAGTGGACAAACATTTTGGTGATAATGAGCAGAGCTTGGTAAGCTTCAAAGCCATTATGGAAAGGGATAACATATTTGTGCAGAAGTTAGGGGAGGGCCAAATTTCTTTATCGTTAGACAGGATCTGGTACACATAGACTGGGAACAGCTACTTGTAGGTAAATCTCCATTTGAAAAGTGGGAGTATTATACATGTAATACAGTGAGAATTCAGAGCCAGCGTGCTTCTCTGAGTGAAGGGCAAGGGTAGAATGTCCAAGGAGCCCTGGATGTCAAGGAATAATTGAGAGTAAGATTAAAAATAATGGAAGCATATATTAGGTACGCAGCATTAAAACAAGGGAGGTCTTTTGGAAATAGAGTGTAAGGGGGGTGTTCTTAGAAAAAAGGACAAAGGGCAGGCAGAAAATATGTTTGGCTGATGGAATAAAGGAAACCCCCAAGGCATTTTCTAAGTATATTTAGAGCGAAAGGACTACCAGGGAATTAGTGGGACCTAATAGTGATCGAAGGAGCAATCTTGCATAGAGCCTGAGGGTGAAGTCTGAAATGAATACTTCTCTTCTATATTCACAAATGAGAGAGACTGGAAATTTGAGTAGGGATGGTGAGGTTCTAGGACGTGATCAGAATAATGCGGAGGTGTGTTTTATCAAGGGTGGCATGGTGGCTCAGTGGCTAGCACTGCTGCCTCACAGCTCCAGGGACCCGGGTTTGATTCCAGCTTTGGGTAACTGTGTAAACTCCACACAGACATTCTCCCCATGTCTATGTGGGTTTCCTTCGGGTACTGTGACTTCCTCCCACAATCCAAAGATGTGCAGCTTAGGTAAATTGGCTGTGCTTAATTGCCCATAGTGTTCAGGGATGTGCAGGTTAGGTGCATTAGTCAGAGATAAATGTCGGGTAATAGTGTGGGGGAATGGGTTCGGGTGGAGTACTCTTTGGAGGGTCAAAGACTTGTTAGGCTGAAGGGCCTGTCTTCACATTGTAGGGATTCTGTGATTCTATGGTAATTCCCCTGGCCCTAATGAGAGAAACCCCACACTGCTATGGAGGCAAGGGAGCAGATCAGAGAATCTCCTACAGTGTGGAAGCAGCCATTTGGCCTATTGAGTCCACACCAACCCTCTGAAGAGCGTCCCATCTAGACACAGCCCATCCCTGTAATTCTACATTTACAACCTAATCCTATATTTACATAATGGGTGGTTTAGCATGGCCAACCAACCTAATGTGCACATCTTTGGATTGTGGGAGCAAACCTCCACAGACTGTGAATGTACAAACTTCACACAGATAGTTGCCTGAGGGTGGAATCGAACCCTGGTGCTGTGAAGCAGCAATATTCGCCACTGAGTCACCGTGCTGCCCATTTTGCTGATGCCCTGACACAGATATTCAATGATTCGCTGGCCACAGGTGAAGTAGCAGATGTCTGGAGGATAAATAATGTGGTTTCTTTGTTCAAGAAGGGCAATAAGGATTGGCCAGGTAATTACAGACTAGTTGCTCTGATATTGGTGATACTGTTGCAGTCCTTTAAACTGCTTGCACAAATCCTGTGAATGCTGGGAAGAAAGATGCACCAACACCAGCATCCTTGACCAGGCCAAAACCTCCAGCGTTGAAGTACTGGCCACCCTTGTTCAGGTATGATGGGCTGGGCATGTCATCCGCATGACCTGCACTAAACTCCCCAAGCAGTACTCCCACCTTCGAAATGGCAGCTGAGCCCTAGGTGGACAGAGGAAGTGCTTCAGTGATAACAAGACCTCACTGGTGAAATGTGGCATTCACACACACACCTGGGAATCACTGACTCAAGACCATCCAAAATAGAGAAGCATCCAGGAGGACATTGAGCATCTCAAGACTTACCACTGGGGAGAAACGGCAACCTAGTGAAAAGAGCGTGCTGCCACTCCAATGGTCCACCGACCCCTTCCCGTGACCATCATTGCCCATGTGTAACAGATGCTGTGGTAGCAGGTCTGTACAGCCTTGTATGGACTTGTCCTGAGAGTGGAAGAAACCGATCCTTGTCTGCGAGGTTCTGCTGCTGCTGATGAGTCTGATGTCATTGGTAGGGAAATTGTTGGAAAATGTTTTGAGGGACAGGATTAATTGATACTTGGAAAGACCGGGATAGTCAGTGGATTTGTTGGATGTTCCTGTTGATGATTTTAGCTGAATCTTTGAAAAGCTGACTAAATATTATGATGAGGATAGTTCAGGGAAGTATTTATACAACTTTATAGACTATTGGTTAGGTCACATTTGGAAAACTGTGTGCAGTTCTGGTCAGATTGCACTGGAGAGGTTGCAGATGAAATTCACTTGAATGTTGCATTGGATGGAAAGTCTCAGTTATGATGAGAGACTGGATAGGCTGAAGAAGAATCTGATTTGAGGTATAGAAAATTAAGTGAGGCATAGATGGTAAGATCATTAGAATCTTTTCATGATGGTGGACATGTCTAAGACCAGATGGCACAAGTTTAAGGTGAGGTCCAATTGGTTTAGAAGACATCTGAGAACTTTTTTTTCATCCAGAGGGTGATAGAAATATGGAACCCACCAAGTGTTGGGTGATGGAGGCAGGTACTATCACAACATTTAAGAAGCATTTGGATGAGCTCTTGAAATGCTAGGGCACAGGTGACTTCGGATTAAGTTCCGGTAAATGGGATTAGTATAGTTTTGTGTTTGTTGATCAACATAGACATGGTGGGCCGAAGGGTCTGTTTCTCTGCTGTACGACTATGATTACAGAAATAGTCATTTAACACCCTGTCCTTCAGCTCCACATGTTTCTTCCTCGGATACTAATGTGCCCTATTCTCGCCTTGGTTATCCTGTTTCCCTTGAAATGGCACCATATACTTTTGTTTCATAAACTTATATTTCCCTTCTTACAATGCCCTGCTGCTTCTGATTGGTTTTAATGCTCTCTCCATACACCTAGTAATGTGATTTGCTAGGATACTGATCACTGCATTGGGGGGAAATAAAAAGGAAAAAGAATCAAGAAATGCATGAATTATTTTACTTCAATGTTTTTTCCCTTTGATTGTTTTTCAGGTGAGCGACTTTACTTGGAGCCATGATGGTACACAGGCACTGATTTCTTACCGAGATGGCTTTGTGCTGGTTGGATCTGTCAGTGGGCAGCGACATTGGTCTTCTGAGATTAATTTGGATAGCCAGATTACTTGTGGAATATGGACACCTGATGATCAACAGGTACTGTAATTGTATGAATTTTAGCGATCATTGTAATGTTTCAATTGAATATGAATAAGTTACTATGAAAGAGTGCTCTCAGATTTTTTATGAAAAAAAGGAAACTGTAAAATTTTATGGTCAGAATTGCATGTTTTGCAGTGTTTAGATCTTTGGGCTTGCCAAAACTTATCATAAATGTGTTGCATCTCGAGATCATCCACTTGCTGTTCCTCAGCGACATCATCCATGAAATTCAGCATATATGTTGATGATCACTTCCATCCAACTACCTCTCTCAATCACTGGTATTTTTTTCAACCAGTTCTGGATGAGCAGAAGTTTCTAGGAAAACTTTAGCCATGTTCCTCAGGCCCTGCTGCAAACTATTTCTTAATCACCGGTCCCTTCCACCTTAGGTAGAGCTAGTATTTCTGCAACTTTGGTGGCATATTTTACAGCAAAGTGAGCTTTGGGCAATATATCCACTCCAAGACGCCCACTTTATGGGCGGCATGGTGGCACAGTGGTTAGCACTGCTGCCTCGCAGCGCCGGAGACCCGGGTTCAATTCCCGCCTCAGGCGACTGACTGTGTGGAGTTTGCACGTTCTCCCCGTGTCTGCGTGGGTTTCCTCCGGGTGCTCCGGTTTCCTCCCACAGTCCAAAGATGTGCAGGTCAGGTGAATTGGCCATGCTAAATTGCCCGTAGTGTTAAGTAAGGGGTAAATGTAGGGGTATGGGTGGGTTGCGCTTCAGCGGGTCGGTGTGGACTTGTTGGGCTGAAGGGCCTGTTTCCACACTGTAATGTAATCTAATCTAAAAAAAAGACCACTTACCTTGACCTCTGTAACATACTATGAATCTGACCCACCACAGGTCAGCTACTCTGTTGCTGAAACCCTCATCTATGCCTTTGTTCCCTCTTGATTTGCCCATTCCATGCTCTGTCTTCCATCTTTACTAACTCTGATCTCTCTATCCCAACTTGTATGAAGTTCATTCACTTGTCACCCAGCGCTCTCTGGCCGACATCAGCTTCAGGTCTGATAAGAACACACTTGTAAGATTTTAATTTGGTTTCACATCACCTCTGTGATCTCTTCCCTCTTTATTTCTGGATCCTCAAACCTTCAAGATTTTAGTGCTTCTCCAATTCTTGACTATAATGCATCACCTCTGGTTTTAATTACTCCCCATATTGAAGGCTGTGCCTTCAGTTGCCTAGGCCCTTACCACTAAAATTCACTCCATTAACCTCTGTTTCTTGAGGGTGTTCCCTAAAATTGATCACTTTGTTCAGGCTTTTAATTGTCTGTTGTAACATTATCTTCTTTAGCGTCATTTCAGATTTTTGATTGGCAATTCATCCTAAGTGCCTTGGTGGTCAGGACAGGGGATGGTTTCAGGCTGTTGAGTCAGGCTTTTGTTATAAATTTCAAATTGTCTCCAGCATTACCTTCTTTCTGACATTTATTAGTCAGACCAATAATTGTAGGGAATCGGAATTCAACTTTCCCAATATTAACTATGATAGACAAAGTGTGAAAGATGCAGTAAGGACAGAATTTTTAAAATGGAGAGCTTTTTAAGCTAGCATATAGAAAGCTAGCAGGAGAGGGAGCACAGATGGGCCTAATTTTCAAGAACAAAACGAGGCAAGTGATAGATGAATCAGTGGGGGAGCTTTTCATAGAATCACAGAATTCCTACAGTACAGGATAGACCCTTCGAAGAGCATCCCCACAGATCCACACTCTGCATTTAATCTCTGCCATCCTGCATTTACCACTTAGATTGCACACCGCTGGATGCTAAAAGGCAATTTAGCTGTTTATTAACTCTGGTCTCTCTATGAGAAAGTGAGGACTGCAGATGCTGGAGGTCAGAACTGAAAATGTGTTAAATGCACAGTCCCTGTACACCTCCATTTCCCCATCACAAAGGACTCAAAGCCCTCCGCTTCTTCCTTTCCCGCCGTACCAACCAGTACCCTTCCACTGACACCCTCCTTCGACTGACTGAACTGGTCCTCACTCTGAACAACTTCTCTTTCCAATCCTCCCACTTCCTCCAAACCAAATGAGTCGCCATGGGCACCCGCATGGGCCCCAGCTATGCCTGCCTCTTCGTAGGATATGTCCATCTTCCGCAGCTACACTGGCACCACCCCCCACCTTTTCCTCCACTACATCGATGACTGTATCAGCGCTGCCTCGTGCTCCCACGAGGAGGTTGAACAGTTCAACCACTTTACCAACACCTTCCACCCCGACCTCAAATTTACCTGGACCATCTCAGACTCCTCCCTCCCCTTCCTGGACCACCTCCATTTCTATCTCAGGCGAATCAACACGGACATTTACTATAAACCGACCGACTCCCACAGCTACCTAGACTACACCTCCTCCCACCCTGCCCCCTATAAAAACTCCATCCCATATTCCCAATTCCTTCGTCTCCACCGCACCTTCTCCCAGGAGGACCAGTTCCAATACCGAACAACCCAGATGGCCTCCTTCTTCAAAGACCGCAATTTC
>NC_057718.1:72072950-72092018 GCF_004010195.1 Chiloscyllium plagiosum | reverse complement strand
CACCTATTGCATTTCCAACGCCCCTCCCCCAAGTCTCTCCTCCCTACCTTTTATCTTAGCCTGCTTGGCACACTTTCCTCATTCCTGAAGAAGGGCTCATGCCTGAAACGTCGATTCTCCTGCTCCTTAAATGCTGCCTGACCTGCTGCGCTTTTCCAGCAACACATTTTCAGCTCTGGTCTCTCTATCCTAACTTGCAAGAAGCAACCTGACCATCTAATCAGCCCATTACTGGATTGTGGAAGGAAGGACATGGGAAGAGCGTGCAAACTCCAGATAGTTGCCCAAAGCTGCAATCTAACCCTGGTCCCTGGCATTGTGAGGCAGCAGTGCTAACCATTGTGCTACCATGCCATCCATTTCACTGTGTTGCCCGTCTCTGAGGCAACAGTACATGCATTGATGAAGATGCATCGGAGAGATTTAGAGCTCTATAAAACACTATTAATTTATTCATTACTTGACCAGAAACACACTTTTGACATTAAAGATATTGTCTTTCACTACTCTGATGTCCATAAACAAGTCCAAATGTTATTACCTGGGAGAGTTGGCCGTTGGCCAGGCTGAAACTCTGCGTGGCGTCCTCACCATGCCTTGTGGTACCACCATGTGGTACCTTCTTACAATGTGAATCTTTGAAGTGTTGCTGAACAAAGGCTGTTTATGCACAAGTCTCTGTGCCAAGTGTATGCCTTATTTGGACTAATCTATGCATGTGAGCGATCACAAATATTTTGTCCAAATACATGGCTTATCTGGTAGAGACAGCAGTTACTGGTTTCCTGCAGTTTTAACTGTTGGCATACCAGCATGATTCATTCACGTTCCATTCACATAAAAACAGTCCATTGTTAAGCCTATTATCTGTTCCTGTCATCTTCAGCCTTATCCAACATCTCCCCTCTTCTGACCCAAAGATTTATCTGAGGATCATCTCTACTTAGTTTTCTACATCTTCCAGGACACCTCCAGACAGTGGTGAGCATTAGCCCCTTACAGCAATGTCTGCTCAATGTAGCATTACTTCTGCTGTGCAGTCTGAAATGCCATTTAGATCATTATATTTCTCAAAACTATAGACATTGCATAAACAAAATTACAAATCCGTTTCACTTCGCACAAATATATTGTCCATATCTTGTAAAAATCACGTAACACCAGATTACAGTCCAACAGGTTTATTTGGAAGCACTAGCTTTCGGAGCCCTTCATCAGGTGGTTGTGAAGTATAAGATTATAAGACACAATTTATAGCAAAAGTTACAGTATGATGTAACTGAAATTATATATTGAAAAAGACCTGGATTTTTAGTTAAGTCTCTCATCTTTTAGGATGAGCATGTTGGTTCCAGTTCTTATGTAAATTACAGAACTTTTTTTAAAGTTACATTCTCATGTGAACTTTAACAATTGGTGTCATGTTGGCTCAGATAATGCTTTGAAGGTGTGAGGTGCCCTATGTGAGACTGTCTGTGCCACAATGTTCAGACTGATTCTAATCTAACAAAACAGATTTATGGAATCTTACATGGATTCATGCAGTTTTTGAGCAAAATAAAATGTAATTCTACAAGTACAAATTCAACCCACAAACTTGTGTGTGAGTGTAAAGGGATAAAAGTCTGTGAGAGGATGTGTGCAGGAGTGTATGTGTGAGCATATGAGAGAGGGTCTGTAGGAGTGCGTGTGTGTATGTATGTAGTGTGTGTAGTGCATTCGGGTCACCTGTAGTGTGACATGAACCCGAGGTCCCGGTTGAGGCCATTCCCATGGGTACTGAACTTGGCTATCATTCTCTATTCGGCCACTTTGCGTTGTTGCCAGTCCCTTGGAGGATGGTCACCCGAAGGTCCGAGGTTGAATGTCCCGATCACTAAAGTGTTCTGCGACTGGGACGGAACTCTCCTGTCTGTTGATTGTTGTGTGGTACCCATTCATCTGTTGCTGTAGCCTCTTCTCGGTCTCTCCAATGTATCATCCAAGGTTTGTGAAGGTTTGTAGCTCAGGTTGAGGTTTAGGGTGTAGGTTTGCTCGCTAAGCTATAGGTTTGATATCCAGACATTTCATTACCTGGCTAGGTAACATCATCAGTGCTTCATCCACAAACTCCATCAACAAACACATCGACCTGGACCCAATATACCAACCACTACAGCGGACAGCTGAAACTGACAACCGGAAGCGGCAGGGACAGACCACTATAAACACCGGAGGAAACATCAAAGAAGCGCTTCACAGGAGGCTCCCAAGCACTGATGATGTCGCCTAGCCAGGGGACGAAACGTTTGCAACAAAAACTTCCAGCTCGGCGAACAGAACCACAACACAGATCTAGATACCATCTATCAACCCCTCAGAAAATGAACAGGAAATGACATCACCACAAACCCCAGGAACCCCATCCAGGACAAACCTATAAATAGAAAGCAGGAGACAACAGTTTCGCTTTACTTGGAGGTCGCCACTGATGATGTTACCTAGCCAAGTAATGAAACGTCTGGATATCAAACCTATAGCTCAGCGAGCAAACCTACACCCTAAATGTATCATGCCTCAGGGAATCCTTGCCTGCAGTGTAAAAATAGACAACATTGGCTGAATTGCATGAGTACCTACCACGTACACAGTGGGAGGTGTCCCAACGTGTAATGGTGGTATCCGTGTTGAGACACTTGCACATCTTGCAGTGTCTATCGTGATATGGTTGTATGACGTTGTTTGTAGCAAACTGCCCAGCTTTCAGGACAATGATCTGCTTGAGGTTTGGTGGTTGTTTGAAGGCGAGAAGTGGAGGAATGGGAAAGGACCACCTGATGAAGGAGCAGCGCTCTGAAATCTAATGCTTCTAAATAGATCAGTTGGACTATAACCAGGTGTTGTGTGATTTTTAACTTTGTACACCCCAGTCTAACACTGACATCTCCAAATCATATCTTCTAAGATATGCATGATATCAATGTAAAGAACAAATAGTAGGAAAGACTATTAACTAGCTATGTTTACAATATTCCTACCCTATAATAAGTAACCATTACAAACTCTCTTCTATATGAGCTATCTTTTTGGTATCTGAGACCAATCCTTGTTGTCAGTCCCTTCCGTTTCTTAACTTTGCTTTTTCACAAACAAAATAAGACTATCACAACAATAAGTATAACAAATTGTAATCTAACAATCACATGAGACACAATTCTGATCTACGGATGGACCTGACAGTTCAGTCCCCAATTCCCAAACTTTACTCTCGAAGCTTGGAACCTGTAAGTCCTAATTGCCTCCTCAACATGAGTTTTAATTTCCATCTCGTGCATAGCCCATTTATGGATATCTTCCTTTGCCTCAGAAATGATCTTTACCCAATCTGCAGTGGTGTGGAATAAGTGGAAATTCCATTGCTGCAAATCATTGTAAATTGTCGTCTGTCTCATTTGGGTGGATGTGTAGAGTTGTGCGCAGTTTCTCTTTGGGTTCTGGGTTAAACATAACTTTGTGGCTAATGGTCAAGTCAGAAGAGATATTGCTGATTGCCACATTCTGTTCATTTGAGGTACACCACAACCTATCCTGAGGCTGCTGTGGCGACATAATCGGTATCTCTGACTAAGGCATATTTGAGAAAAATCCAAGTACACATAATTTTCGACCCAAAGGAAATTTTTCCTTGAACCTTTCAAGTCACCTGTGAATTAATTTTTTCACAGACCGTGTAACTGATAATGCTGCTTTCTTGGCCACTGGAGCAAAGATTTGAAAGTAGGGTTCTAATGTCCAGGGACAGGCCATGGCAACACAAAAACCCACATTTCTTGCCAACATGTGACCATTACCATGACATTTGTTTGAATTTGTAATATGTGCCACTCACAACAACTAATGTTGCCCCTCCCATTCATTAAAAAATATCAGTCAAAGTATTCACTGGAAAGGATCCTTATTCCAATGAAAACAATGGTAATGATCTTCCATGATTTTATGGTGATTCTTCATACAAAACAAATGTAGTTTCTGCTGTTATGTGCAGTCAATCTGATTTTATTCCTTTTATTGTATTTATAGTGCTAATGTCTTCATACCCTCAGCCAATTCATGTGCTGATTCTAGCCTTCCTTCCATCCCTTCACCTCATCCATTTTGGTTGGCGAGTAAATGTTTTATCGATTTTATTTTTTGCCCTTTTCCTTTTTCCTTCATTTTCATTTCTATTGGTGAGCCGGAGGAGTCCATCTGACCCCTTTGGCTTTGTCTTGGAACCAAAGTGGACCTGACTTTGATGTTTCTTCCTTCTCCATGGCTGCAAATGATATGAGTTCATTTCTTTTACACTCTCAAACAGCCGTTGTACCCACCTATCTTTCATTATTCCATCTACTTCTGGTTCAGACAGATCTAATCCTATCAGTGACTCCAGGTCATATATCACTCGACCCGTCATCAAACTTTAAGGGGTAAATTTTGTAAAGGAAACTACAGTTCTTATTATCATTAGGACATAAGGAAGCACTGTGGGCGGCACGGTGGCACAATGGTTAGCACTGTTGCCTCACAGCGCCAGAGATCCGGGTTCAATTCCCGCCTCAGGCGACTGACTGTGTGGAGTTTGCACGTTCTCCCCGTGTCTGCGTGGGTTTCCTCCGGGTGCTCCGGTTTCCTCCCACAGTCCAAAGATGTGCAGGGTCAGGTGAATTGGCCATGCTAAATTACCCGTAGTGTTAGGTAAGGGGTAAATGTAGGGGTATGGGTGGGTTTGCTTCGGCGGGTCGGTGTGGACTTGTTGGGCCGAAGGGCCTGTTTCCACACTGTAATGTAATCTAATCTAATCTAATCACTGTCACCCAAGTGGTCTGCTACTGCTGCACCATTTTGGCCAACATTGTCTTCAAGGTTCAATTAATTCTTTTTGACTATCCGACTGGACTGTAGCCTACTGAATATCTGGAACCTTTGTTTTATCCCTAGCAGTGTCATGACATTCTGCATCACCTGGGCTTTAAAATGTGTCCTTTGATTTGACTCAACCCTCCTTGGTAAATCCCAACAAGTAAAATCATTTTCTAACAAGACTTTTGCTATGATTTTAGCAGTATCATTTTGAATGAAACATTTCTCTACCCATTTGGTGAAGGATCTACTATCACCAGAATACACTTCTATCGTCCCATAGCTGGGAATAGGGGACTCATAAAGTCTATTTATAAATTTGTCCAGGGCCTCTCTACTGGCCTTATGTGTCTAAGGAATGCCTTCTTTACATTTTTGTCGGGGTTATTTTTTGCACATCAAGCAATTTTTCACATGATGTTCCATGTCCCCTTTCATTCCTTCAACCGCTCCAAGGTGTTTTCCAACTCTTGGTGTCCATATACATGGTGGTACTAATAAATCATCTGATTACTTTATCTCGATGGTACTCCAAGATTTCCTTCACATAATATGGCTCCCTCTTTTACATGTATGCCTTTTCATTCCTTGTATTCCTCTGACTCCTGTCCTACTAATTTTTTTTATAATTCTCTATGCTTCCTTTGTTCTCCTGTTAATTCGATTGGGGCTGCTTCTTTCTATTTCTATGCTCCTGTGTTCTCCATCTGCAGCTGCCATTCTCCTCCAGCTATTGTCCTTCATTTGGCTAATTCATCTGAGGAGCAAGAAAATCTCCTGCCCGAAACATCAATTTTTCTTCTCCTTGGATGCTGCCTGACCTGCTGTGCTTTTCCAGCACCACTCTAATCTTGATTCTGATCTCCAGCATTTGCAGTCCTCACTTTCGCCTGCCTTTCTATTTCCCTCTAGTGATAATTTTGAATCATTTTCTTTAGTATTTTTCTTCACTAACATCATTCGTAGTGCTGCCTTTGTGGCGAAGTATCACTTTCATGACTCTACATTCTTTCCCTTGCACCTTTTCAAAAATGTATCTCAGCATTGAGGTGGAAGGTAGGACCTTCCCATCTGTCAATGCAAAGCATCTAGCCTTTTACAAGGATAGGTAGTCCATCAAACTGTTGCACATGTACATACTTTCTGAATAGATAATAGATTCTAGGTGAATTTATCTGGTTATCTCACATATATATGCCACTGCTGCCAACTCAGCTGCTTGAGCACTCATGGCCTTTGGCAAATTGAGGGCTATACTATCCACTTCTCACCCTAGCTCATCTGCCATGTAGATAGTACAACTAGTTCTCCATTCTCCAACCTGGACAGAAAAAAAGCCGTCAACAAACATTTTTAAGAGTGATTTGTTTTTCTCTTTATTTTCTCCTGTTTCAGTCTCTTTCTCTCTCTTGTCTTGGGTATTCTCTGTCTTCTGTTTACCGGTATTTCCTCCTTTCTCGTTTTGATACAATTGGAATCATTTGCTATCACCACCTTTCACTCATGGGGTGTCTCCTGGTAAATTAAGTTATTTTTTTTTTTACAGTTTTTTACCTCTATATTCCTCCCTTGTAATAACAGCATCCATCTAGCAATTCTGTTTTGGCTCGCTGTGCCATACGTCCATCCAGCAACATCTGAATGGATGCATGTTCTGGCAAAATTGTCAATGGGTTCAACCATCTAAGTAGGTAAAATGTACTACCCAGAATATTGCCAATAAATGCCTTTTGCATGCCATGTGCACTTGATATACTGGGCATGAGTGTGCGTGATACATAAGCTGCTGGTCTCAACTGACCATGTACCTCTGCAATAAGATCACTGATATTGTGAACTCCGTTGCAGCATTCTCCATGGAAAATAGTTTAGCTGGATTTGAGATTTTTTTGGGCAGGAGCAATCGCCAAACCTCTTTTCAAAACTGTTATTGCTTGTGTGTACTGGCTTCCATTCCCATGTGGCATTTTTCTTCAGTAATATCATTAGTGGTGCTGCCTTTGTGACAAAATCATCAATATAGTCTCTGTAAATACCCAATCAAGCCCCCCCAAAAAATCTTTAATCACTTCTCATTTGTGGGGATAGGGAGTCTAGCTGCTGTTTCAATTCTTTATTTGTCTAGCTCTCTTTTTTTTTCTGGTGTTAACACCACTCCTAAGCAACTCACTTGCTGCCTCGTTATCTGAACCTTTTTTGGATTCATTTTTAACCCAAGCTTCTTTAGTAAGTTGCAACAACTCATTTCAGGAGCTGATCATGCTCCTGATTGATTTACTTCTGCAAACAGAAACCTTCAACATACTGTATGAGGCAGTCTGGCCTAGAAAAGTCCTGCAAACCATTACTTAACCATTGAGGGGGAGTTGTGAAATGGCTGTGGCAAAGCTATCCACATATATTGCTGTCCTTTAAGGGTAAATGCAATTTTATACTGACACTCCTTGGACAAGGGGGATTGACCAAATCTATTACTTATATCAGGACTGTAAACCACTGTGCAGATTCACTCTGTTTAATCATGGTTTCGGGGCTAGTAACCATGCTGTTAAGGGTGTTATTTATTTTTCGATAATCAATAGTCAATTGGATTCTTTAACGGCCAAAAGTGAATTGTTCGTAGAGACGATTTGCCTTAACATCCCTTGTACTACCAGTCTTTCTACTACTATTTCTGTATCACCTTCCACCTACTTGGGGAATCCATACTGCTTTTGGGGCTTTGGATCTGGGCCTGAATGCACACCACCTCTTGCATCTGTCCACAGTCATGTTTGGGAAACGCTTTCTGGTTTTGTCCAATAATCTTTGTACTACCAGGTCCTCGTTCAAGTCCATATTTCTCCCACCAGGCACGTGCTCTCCTTCTACTGTCCTGCAAGGATTTCAACAAAAAAACTACTCACTTATTCCTGGCATTTGCCACCTCATGCAGTTCACTGGGCCAAAGCACAGTCCTGCTGTGGCCATATAATCATTTCCCAGGATATGCTGTCGATTTGCTGGGAGTTTTCTAAATACTATCACGTGCATCAACCCGACCCCTCCTCCGTGTCTATTTAAAGGGCGAGTCACATGTCCTTCTTTACACTCAAGATTATTTCTGTTTCTATTTTCCAATCGTCACCTGTTTACAGCAGATATGTTCAGGGTGGTGCGGGATCTCTCATGTCCCAAAGGAAAGTGATAGGGTGGCCTCCAACCCTACCATCCACTAAGGGCCTCCCTGTCCCATCCTATGTTGCATCACGCATCCATATTTGAGAGGTCTGAGACTGTCATTGAGGATTGGAGTACAACCCACTTGGACTCAATTCTGTGGCATGGACTGGGCCCTCTTATGGCAAGAGTTGGACCTGGATCTGTTTTGCTCTGCACCTCCAGGGCTTTGGACAATCTCTGTCATAGTGCCCTTTCCCGCAATTAAAACATTTTCATGACCCCCTACCACTCCCTGTGACCATGAGCAGGGCTCATCATCCATTTCATGCCCCCTCACAACCATTTGATAGGCACTAGTATTCCCGTTGGGACTGGTCCCTTTCTTTAATTTCTTCATGCTGCCTGTTGATCTCTAAGAGATATCAATCTTCCTCTCTGAGACTTATACCCTCTCATTTCCTTCTCCTAAAGCTCTGACCATTTTCCTCCGTACACATGTATGTGTGTTTACACGTTGTCAGAGATCTTTTACAATGACACTGTGCCCGTGGGATGCCAGTGTATGGACTCACCGATTGTCAAAAGGTGCAGCCAGATTTTGTTAGCCCTGCGTCATATACACTCTGCAGCGATACGTATAGCCTTGCAGCAAACACACTTGAATGCTTTACTTTCCTCCGTCTGCACTTATTCAGGGCGTCCACTGAGTCCTCTCTATTAGCTCCCATGGCCTCCCTTAACTTGCCTGATGTCCCGCTGGTGCATTCTGTGGCTCTGGCAAAGCTGAATGTGTATTGGGATGGAGATACATCAGTATTAGTTTCTTCTTCTCCTTATTATCTAACCCATGTACGGTTCGGTACTTGGGACAGCTCCCAGGGTTCGTTGCCTAACTGATAATCCCCTATGGCTATGTTTCTTAGCTGTTGAACTCTTAAGAGGTGGTATATGTGATGTTGGGTGGTTATTGTTGCTCTCTGAGACTACTGTCTGTTGTCTCCTAGTGATCGGGGGACTATTGGGGAATAGATCTTTCCCCTGCCCTCCATCCAGAGAGGGACGCCATTCCCCTGGGTCTTTCTTTCCATATCTGGCTACTTCATCTACTAGACCTCCCCAGGTTCCTCCCATACCTTCTCAAAGAGTCGTGTCGCAAATATACATATTATCCCTCTTTGTGCAGATATCTGACTTTATATGATTGCCTGAGGTCCCTTTTCGCTCCTGTGCTGCCTTATGTACTACATTCACAGGTGTTTTCAAATCATTACACTTCCTTCAGCTCTTCTGTCTGTACGTGAGCCCTTTTTCTCGTTTCCTCTTTATTTTTGTCCTTTTCTCTTAATCAATTTTTCACACTGCATTTGATACTGGCTCACAGGCATGATTTCTGTATCTGTCTGGTTTTTTAAAATCCCTACCTTCTCAGTCAGTTTGTTTATCTCTTCTCTATGCTCGGTTACCTGTGTTCGCAGACTCCGCATTCGCTGCTGCTTTTCTGCCTAGTCTTTTAACATGCAGCCTATTTCAATAGCTTTCTGCACTTGAAAAGTGCCTGTTTTCCTAAACATCCTTTGTCGTATTCCAAAGAGTTCCTGTATCACCACTATACTCACTGTACTTTGGCCATTTCCCAGTCATGTACTATTTGCGAAATCCTCTCCAGTTAGAGTCCCCTAGACCCACCATTCTCTGTTAGTGCTAACCTTTTTAGTGTGTCCTTTGTCTTTCTTGCGACCAAATTTCTACCTCGTCCATCCGGGTACCCACTTAATCCTGGCCATCATATGTGGCAGTTGCATTCTTAATTCAGGCTCAGACTGGTTGTTGGAAGAGTCTGAAGTTACCTGGTCTAATGTAGGAGTAAAAGAAAGCTCCCTCTTATTGACGCCCACCAAGGGACGCCAAAATTAGCTTGCCTGTCTCTGAGAGACAACTGTACATAGATGAAGATACATGGTGACACTTAGAGCTATAAAACACAATTCATTTATTAAACATTTAAACAAATAATACATACTTCTAATTATTGGAGATATCTCAATCTCTTGTCTTTCACTTTCTGCAACTCAACCCGAACATTATTACCTGGGAGAGTTGGCAACTGGCTGAAACTCTGCTCGGGGTCTTCACCATGCCTTCTGACGTAAGGTACCTTCTTTAAAAAATCAATCTTCGAAGTGTTGCTGAAGAAAGTGTATTCTTCTGGCTCTTTATACACAAGTCTCTGAATCAAAGTGTGTGCCTTATTTAGACTTATCTATCCACATGAGTCGTTCTGAATATTTTGTCCAAGTGTATGCCTTATTTGACAGGATGTGGAGCTGTTAAGTTCTTTTTCCTGAGATTCGTACACACATGATGCAACTGCAAACACCAATTTATGTGAACAAGCAAAATTTTATTAAGCACAGTACAGTACAAACTTTCTGGAGGAACTTCTAACACACACCTTGCAGGGCTTGCAGAGTCGTGTCAAAGCTCTCCCTGAACAAAACAAAAGTCCAACCTTTATACAGAATCTTTACATCACAGTCAGTAATGCCTACAAGACAACCCACAGCTATCCCTCCATAGTCACATGCCACTCAAGACTCAAGACCTTCTCCAGAAACAATATAATGTAAACATCCCTTAATGGTCAAATCTGTTGCAAATCAATTTTTTAAACTACAGGAAGTAGTCAACTCCAACTGTAATGTTCTTATTGATTTTCTGAATAGGGGATAAAAATGTAAATAGTAGGAGATGACAATGTAAAATGGATTGTGAAGAACTAGAAAATGGCCAAGCAAATGGCTATGAATGCCAAGAGATGGGAATATAACTTCCTTACAATCTACCTGTAAGTCGGAGTTATCCCACCCTAGCCTCATGATATCGAATTTCCTGCAGGTCAGCAGGGCAAGTTAACTCTTTAATATTACATTCCCTCCTTTTATCATTCCATGAGAACTATTTGGATGGAGGATGAAAAAGGTGCTACCAATTTATTCATAAGTATCTTACAGCCAGTACTTAAACAAGTTTTTGACACACAATAGACAGTAATTATAATAACAGAAATCACTAGCCCATGGTGTACATAGAATCCCCAGGATCCTTCCAGTAGCCATCCATCTCCATTCTTATGGCCTTGTCTGAAATGATTCAGTTGGTTCTAAATAGACTGAATGACACGGGTTGTGCTATATGATTCATCCATAACCCGGGTGATGCATTTGTAGGAGTAATATTGTGGGCACTGCTGCCTCACAGCGCCAGAGACCCGGGTTCAATTCCCGCCTCAGGCGACTGACTGTGTGGAGTTTGCACATTCTCCCCGTGTCTGCGTGGGTTTCCTCCGGGTGCTCCGGTTTCCTCCCACAGTTCCAAAGATGTGCAGGTCAGGTGAATTGGCCATGCTAAATTGTCCGTAGTGTTAGGTAAGGGGTAAATGTAGGGGTATGGGTGGTTTGCGGGTCGGTGTGGACTTGTTGGGCCGAAGGGCCTGTTTCCACACTGTAAAGTAATCTAATCTAATCTATTGTACACACACCCTCTTGTTGGGCCAATAGATAGTCTACTGCATATCTGGTCAGTTGCGTGTATAGCCTTAACTCCGCCAATTCCCGATTAACTGCATCTAGTCCCCTCACTGTACTGTTTCCCAGGATGGTTAACAAATGAGGTAATTTCAGTTCTTTGCTGTCATTGTTCCTGCTAATCCCCGAGGGTAATGTCCCCAGGAACCTGTGACCAAGGGAAGAGCCCAGAGTCACTGGATCCTTCCAATCTGCACAAAACTCCTGACCAATAGCTCATGATACTACTCTGCAGTGGGCAGGTGCCTTCTGTGGGCATGGGACAGTGAGTGATCCTACTGTCCCTACAGCAAACAGGGTGGGTAGAGTCAGAGTGGCCATGGTGAAGGTCCCGTTGAGAAGGAACACACGCCCTCTTTCGGATGTTGCATTTCACCACTTGGTTATTGGCAGTCGCAAATTGTTTATATCTCCAGTTTCTCTCCTGACTGGAGTTTTCTTCTGATCCAATCAATTGGTAATCATAAAAAAGATATTAGCAACTTTTGAGAAGATTTGTAGCTCAGGTTGAGGTTCTGGATGTATGTTTGCTTGCTGAGCTGGAAGGTTCGTTTTCAGAGGTTTTGTCACCATACTAGGTAACATCTTCAGTGAACCTCTGAATGAAGCACTGGTGGTGAAGCCTGTTTTCTATTTATATATTTGACTCAAGGAAACTTAAACATATAAATAGAAAGCAGGCTACACCATGAGTGCTTCATTAGAGGCTCACTGAAGATGTTACCTGGTATGTTGATTAAACGTTTGAAAACAAACCTTCCAGCTCAGCGAGCAAACCTACATCCAAAGAAAGGATATGACCCAAGGCTGAGCTCACATGGGTTCCATTGCAATGCCCACTAATGAACTGCCTTCCTGCAGTTCCTTGTCACAGATTCAGGTGAATATTCCATTGCACACCTGGCAGTCCTATGCACACATTGCTTTTGGGCACAAGGTATTTGTGGGAACCAAAGCGTAAGGACAGGCCCCCCGTCCTGACAAGCAAAGTGGATAGCTAATAGGATCATAGCAAGTTGTACCATATCTTCCCCGCGTCCCTGTGCAGCTAGGGGACTGAGTCTTATCTGAATTTATCAGCTCTATGCACTGTCCCGATGACATCCTTATAAACTTCCAGCTTTGACCAATACAGCGGGTGTTTGAAGTATCTGTGCTGTATAGCTTGAGGGGGAGGTCCACCCAAGAATGGCTACAAATGCTGTCTCTACTGACTGGGCAAATGGGTAACACACAGTTCAATTACCATGCAAAAGTGTGTGTCTTATAAAACAAATTGTCCTCTAGGCCTAATGTAGACTGTAAGTGTAGTCTTTAGACTACTTGAGGGGACCATCGTTTACAGTCAGTCAGGTGGAGTGAGCGACTCTGTCCTTGGACTTTGTCATTGGTGTCTACAGGAGCATCTGGAATGATATTTTCCATCTGTGTCCAAGCTTGATCAGCATGAGTTCTCCTGTTTATGGTCTGGGGGGCTCGCTCTGGTCATCTGAATTTTGATCCATTGGTGGTCCGAAGGCGTGCTTTACCCATGAGTGGAGAAACTTCAGCAGCGATGTTAGCTGCTGAAAGTATCTCTGCATTTCATCTCCCATAATATTTAAGTTTACGTGGGTGGGTGGGTCTGTGTTTGCATCCCAAGGGTTCCTACTGGTTCAGTCATAAATTATTCCTGCTGCTGATAGTGTAGTGGTCGAGTATGGGGTAAGCGTCATGTGATACAGGGCTAAAGGCAAGGCCTGTTTCAGACATTAACTTAGTCAGTTTGGTTTTAAGAATCCAGTTTGCTCTTGCCCCTATTCCTGCCACCAGAGGGTGATAAGCGCAATGGAATTGCTGCTGGATATGCAGTGCCTCACATAGGGAAACTCAACAACAAGCCACAAAGTGGGGGCCATTGTCTGAACTAAGCTGCCGAGGCACTCCAAACCTCTGTATGATCTCGGTCAGGAGTAATTTTACCACTGTTGAGGCTTTATTATTAGTGATCAGAAAGGCTTCAATCCATCTACTAAATATGTCAATAATAAAAAGACAATACTTATAACAACGTGGCAGTTAAATGAAATCAAGCTGGATACATTCAAATTTACCTCCTGGCAAGGGTGTTCTCCCTGTTATGCAGTGTACCCCTTGAACGGCATTGTTTTGCTGACATGTTGAACATGATCTGACATGCTTTTGGCCTGCCTCAACCGGAGGTGCCATCAGGTACACAATATGATATTACTCATTCCCTCCTTGCCAAGGTGGGTATCAGTATAAAGACAGTCTATCAGTGATAAATATATAAAACATGTTTACTGAAATGGTGGTGGAGGCATGAACTCATGCAACATTTAAGAAGCATTTGGATGAATATGTAAAATGCCAAAGCGTCGTAGGTTATGTACCAAGTGCAGGTAATTGGGATTGTTATATTTTGGTATTTGTTGGTCGGCATTAACATGGTGGGCTGAAAGGCCTGCTTCTATATTGTATGTACACTCTCGCACGTTGTTCAAATCATGCTGTAAATTCTTGGCATCCTGTTCACAGCATACCTTCACATCTAATTTGTCATCTGAAATCACCAAAAATAAATCAAATGGGAGACACTGTTTGTAGTTGGTGGGCAGGTCATGTGCTTCGTTTATTTGAACATCCACAATTTCAGATGAGCTGCCAAATAAAATTTCATCCAGGCATTGTTTATGAGGCCTTCCTGTTAAGTTATTTTTCCTGACATTCTTTCACACTTGATGCAACTGCAATACACCAACTTCTGTGAACAACAGCCAAATTTTATTAAGTCAGTACAGTAAGCTTGAGAAGCATGTCGAGTGGTTTCCCTGAACAAAGGAACAGTCCTTCCTTTATATAAAATCTTTACATCACAGTCAGTAATGCCCACAAGACAATCTAATGTAATGTAATCTAATCTAATCTAAACCCACAGTTACATGCCCCTCAAAACACAATTTAGTGACCACATCATTTCCAGAAACAGTACAACGCAAATCATTCCTTAATGGCCAGATCTGGTGTGAATTGTGTTTTTTTGTAACTGTAGGGTGCAGTCAGAATTTCAATTGTAATGTTCCAGTTGACTTCTGAATAGGTGATGATGATACAAATGCTCTGAATGGTAAGGAATTACAATGCAAAATCACTTAAATTCTACCTCTAGAACAGAAATCTCATCCTGCCCCCAGGGTATTCAATTTCTTGCAGGTCAGCAGAACAAATTAACTCTTTAATATCTCATTCCCATGCAAAGTACAGTGTGAAAATTAATTCAAACTCGAATAAGAGCATCAAGTAGAATTTGAGGGAAACAACAAGAGTATTTAATTTAAGAAAGTTAAAAATCACACAACACCAGGTTATAGTCCAACAGGTTTAATTGGAAGCACACTAGCTTTCAGAGCAACGCTCCTTCATCAGGTGATAGTGGAGGGCTCAATGTTAAGACGGACCCGGAGGGTCCCGTCTTTGCGTGTTCTTTTGGAAGGAGAGACTCACACTGGCAACTATGATTAGACGCAGACAGCAGTTTATTCACAGAATCTTAACTGATACAACGAATCTACAAGCATGCATTCGTTGGAGAAGGCGTTCTCCCTTCCCGTTCAAAGTTGACACAATTATACTTCGCGCTGCCTGGAGTCCCCGGTCAGTTCGCCTTCCCCATTGGTCCATTCATCTGCGCGCGCTGGGGATCCGTCCTCCTATTGGCCGCATCGAAGTGCCTGTCCAGCTCCTGCTGTGCTTGACAATGGCTCAACCATCCCTGGGAGCGGTTCCGATCCCGTATTCAATAGTCCATTGTGTCAAGGAATTACTATGCGTCTGACAGGCTAGCCATTTTCAATAGTTTTAGTTTAACTAAATTGTCAATTACACTTATCAACTTTAGACTTAAATAGAGCCATTCAAACTCACTAGTTACAGGTTCCGATAGAGCAATTCACACTTGTCTAACAGTTACAGATTCCGATCAGTTTCTTTATTAATCCCGAGTTTCGATGGGGCAATTGATACTGGCTGGTATTTACAGGCTCCAAGATTTAATTAACATTATGCATATCCCTTACAAGCTCCAGCAGTCATGCAATCGCCTGCAGCAGCTCGCTTGGCTGTTGTTAACCATTTCAGGGCTGGAAGTGTCACCCTCCCTAGCCCTACATTAAACACCGCAGTGAAATCTCCCCAACACCAGGTTATAGTCCAACAGGTTTAATTGGAAGCACACTAGCTTTCAGAGCAACGCTCCTTCATCAGGTGATAGTGGAGGGCTCCTTCATAACACAGAATTTATAGCAAAAATTTAGTGTCATGTAACTGAAGTTATACATTGAAAAATTGATTGTCTGTTAAGCCTTTCAACTGTTAGTGATAGTTTCACTTCTTTCATGTGTAAATCACAAAACCTTTTTTTTAAAGTTGCATTCTCGGGTTAATTGTTAACAATGGTGATAGCTAGACAATATGTTGAAGGTGTTGGCCCCCGTGTTCTCTGTCTATGCCATGATGTTTAGATTGATTCTAATCTAAAAAGTGAGATGACAGAGTGTTACATAAACTCATGCAGTTTTTGAGCAAAGTACAATGTAACTCTGCAAATACAAATTCACCCCACAAAATATATGTGTGCATGTGGGTCTTTGTCTGTGTATGTGTCTGTCTGGGGTGGGGGTTGTGAGTGTGAGAAAGTGAGTGTATGTGTGTGTGTGTGTGTGTGTGTGTGTAGTGAGTGCAGAGTGTCTTAAGTCTGTGAGGGGGTGCATGTGGGAGTGTGTGTGTCTATAAGGGTGTGTGTGGGTGTCTGTGTGCGTGTCTATGTGTACCTGTGTCCGTGTGTATGTGACAGTGTGTGTGTAGTGCAATGGTGATCACCTGTAATGTGACATGAACCCAAGGTCCCAGTTGAGGCCCTCCGTATGGGTACCGAACGTAGCTATCAGCCTGTGCTCGGCCACTTTCCTCTGCTGCCTGTCCCGAAGTCCACCTTGGAGGATGGTCACCCAAAGGTCCGAGGCTGAATGTCCTGGACCACTGAAGTGTTCCCCAACTGGGAGGGAACCCTCCTGTCTGTTGTTTGTTGTGCGGTGCCCATTCATCCGTTGTCATAGCCTTTGCTCGGTTTCCCTAATGTACCATGCCTCCAGGCATTCTTGCCTGCAACGTATAAGATAGACAACGTTGGCTGAGTCACATGAGTACCTGCCATGTACAAGGTGGGAGGTAATAGTGGTATCTATGTCCACAATCTGACACGTCTTGCAGCGTCCACCGTGACAGGGTTGTATGGAGTTGTCCTGAGAGCTGGGCAGTTTGCTGCGAACAATGATCTGTTTGAGGTTTGGCGGTTGTTTAAAGGCAAGTAGTGGAGGTGTGGGGAAGGTCTTGGTGAGGTGCTCATTCTCATTGATAATGTGTTGCAGGTCACGAAGAACATGGCGTAATTTTTCAGCTCCTGGGAAGTACTGAACAACGAAGGGTACCCTGTCAGTTGCAGCACGGAACTGGCGGTCAATGAGTTGAGCATCGTACCCCGTTCTTGTGAGGGCAGCCTTGAGTACGTCACGTTCCTCCTCATCTGAGCAGATCCGGTGTATGCGTAGGGCTTGTCCATAGGGAATGACTGTTTTAATATGTTTTGGGTGGAAGCTGGAGAAGTGTAGCATTGTGAGGTTGCCTGTGGGTTTGCGGTAGAGTGTGGTGCTGAGGTGTCCATCCTTGATGGAAACATATGTGTCCAAGAATGAGACAGATAGTCGAGAGTAGTCCATGGTGAGTTTGATGGTGGGATGAAACTTGCTGATGTCACTGTGTAGTTTTATCAGTGACTCCTTGCCATGGGTCCAGAGGACGAAAATGTCGTCAGTGTACCTGGTGTACAATGTTGGTTGGGGATCGTGCATAGAGAAGAAGTCTTGTTCGAACCTGTGCATAAAAATGTTGGCATATTGGGGTGAAAATTTGGTCCCCATGGCTGTTCCGTGTGTCTGGATGAAGAATTGGTTGTCAAAGGTGAAGACGTGATCGAGGATAAAGCGGATGAGTTGTAGGATGGTGTTTGGAGACTGGCAGTTGTTGGTGTTGAGTACTGAGGCTGTTGCCGTGATGCCATCATTGTGGGGGATGCTGGTGTAGAGTGTGGGAACGTCCATTGTGACGAGGAATGTTCCCGGTTCAACTGGTCCATGGGTGCTGAGTTTCTGTAAGAAATCCGTAGTGTCGCGACAGAAGCTGGAGATCGCCTGTACAATAGGTTTCAAGATGCCTTCCACATAGCCGGAGAGATTCTCACATAGGGTCCCATTGCCCGACACTACTTTTGGCTTTGTGTACCTTTGGAAGGCAGCAGAAATCGCCTACACGAGAAGTACGTGGGATGAGGGCGCGTAGGGAACTCTGAAGGACTGGATCCAAAGTTCTGGTCAGTGTGTTTCATTCTCGGGTGTGTTCTTTGGTCGGATCAGCTGGTAGTTGCCTGTAGTGTTCCTGGTTGTTCAGTTGTTGGTACACTTCCTTGCAGTAATCTGTTCTATTCTGAATGACAATGGCTCCTCCTTTATCTGCTGGTTTGATGACAATGTTGTGATTGGTTTTGAGAGCCTGGATGGTATTGCGTTGTGAACGGGTGATGTTTTGCTCTACCTTGTGGGTACGGCTGATGAATCTGGCATTTATATATTTCCCGACAATTTGAGCATACATATCAAGCCCAGGGCAGCGGCCCTCCAGTGGGGTCCATGTTGACACCACCTTTGGTCGCTCTTCTACAGATCCCTGTGATGACTGTTCCAGTTCATCAGTGGGATCACTGCCGGCACCTTGAAAGAATTCTCGGAGTCTCATTCATCTGATGAACTCCTCTGTGTCTGCTGCCAGAACCAACGGGTCCATTTTAGTGGTGGGGCAGAAGTTGAGACCTCTACTCAGGACTTCAATCTCTTCCGGTCGAAGGATGTGGTCCGATAAGTTGACAGTAGACTTCCTCGCAGTGATAATGTTGTCTACTGTGGTTCCAGGGCTATTACTGGTGAGAATGCCAAGTTTCTCCAGTCTTTTGTTCTTGGTGTGCATGTACGTGGTGTAGTTTTGTCGCCTTGTCTGTTTGGCAATGTCACATAATTGTACTGATGTATCCTGTGTGCAGGCTGAGAGTGTGGACTCCATCTGAATTTCAAGGTTGTGGCGCCTGCTGTAGAGTTGGTGCATGAGATGATTGAGGAGTTTACGAGAGGTGCGGTGGCAAAGTCTCTCTGCATAGTCTGTGTTATAGGTCGACCTAAGTGGGTTCGTGATCCGTAATCCTTTCGGGATCTTTCCTGCTTGCCTGCATTCCTGTAGAATCTTCATGTCTGTGTCGATATGTGCAATCTTCTTGGAGATCCTCTCCACTTTAAGCTGGCGGTTAGTGGTGTCGATAGTAGTCATGATTTGGAGATGC
>NC_057718.1:72069468-72072234 GCF_004010195.1 Chiloscyllium plagiosum | reverse complement strand
GTGGGGGTGGGGAGAAAGTAGCATAGAGTACAATAGGTGAGTGGGGGAGGGAATGAAGGTGATAGGTCGGGGGTGGGAGTAGGGTGGAGTGGATAGGTGGAAAAGAAGATAGGCAGGTAGGGCAAGTCATGGGGACACTGCTGAGCTGGAAGTTTGGAACTAGGGTGAGGTGGGGGAAAGGGAAATGAGGAAACTGTTGAAGTCCACATTGTAGCCCTGGGGTTGAAGTGTTCCGAGGTGGAAGATGAGGCGTTCTTCCTCCAGGCGTCTGGTGGTGAGGGAGCGGCAGTGAACGAGGTCCAGGACCTCCATGTCCTCGGCAGAGTGGGAGGGGGAGTTGAAATGTTGGGCCACGGGGCGGTGTGGGTGATTGGTGCGGGTGTCTCAGAGATGTTCCCTAAAGCGCTCTACTAGGAGGTGTCCAGTCTCCCCAATGTAGAGGAGACCGCATCGGGAACAACAGATACAATAAATGATATTAGTGGATGTGCAGGTAAAACTTTGGATGTGGAAGGCTCCTTTAGAGCCTTGGATGGAGGTGAGGGAGGGGGTGTGGGCGCAGGTTTTGCAGTTCCTGTGGTGGCAGGGGAAGATCTAGCTATCACCATTGTTAACAATTAACCCGAGAATGCAACTTTAAAAAAAGGTTTTGTGATTTACACATGAAAGAAGTGAAACTATCACTGTATTCTAACAGATGAAAGGCTTAACAGACAATCAATTTTTCAATGTATAATTTCAGTTACATCACACTGTAAATTTTTGCTATAAATTCTGTGTTACGATCGAGCCCTCCACTATCACCTGATGAAGGAGCATTGCTCTGAAAGCTAGTGTGCTTCCAATTAAACCTGTTGGACTATAACCTGGTGTTGCGTGATTTTTAACTTTGTACACCCCAGTCCAACACCGGCATCTCCAAATCATAATTTAAGAAAGGTTGTAGGAAAATGCTTAGGACCTGCAGACTGGTAAGCCTAATGTGAAAGTGGGCAAGTTGTTAGAGTGGATTGAGGATCAGGATCTACAGACATTTGGAGAGGCAAGGACTGAGTAGGGATAAACAACATGACTTTGTGTGGGAAATTGAGACTCAGATTTGAACGAGAGTTTTGAAGGGGTGACCAAAGAAGTAGATGAGGGCAGTGTGGGAGATGTAATCAACGTGGATTTTACTAAGGCCTTTGATGAAGTGCAGCATGGCAGATTGTTGAGTAAGGTTGAATCTCACAGGATTCAGGGAGAGCTAGCCATTTGGATACAAATTTGGCTTGATGATAGAAGACAGAGGGTGGTGGTAGAGAGCTGTTATTTAGATTGGAGGCCTGTGCCCAATGATGTACCACAGGGATTAATGCTGGGTCCACTGATATTTGTCATTTATGTAAATGATTTAGATGAGAATTTAGGAGGTATAGTTAATAAGTTTGCAGATGACTTCGAGTGGTGGTATCGTGGACAGTGAAGAAGGCTATGTGGGAATGACATAAGGTCTTGATCAACTGGGCCAGGAGGCTGAGGAATGGCAGTTGGAGTTTAATTTAGATAAATGCAAGGTGTTGAATTTTAGTGGGTCAAACCAGGGTAGGGCTTACACAGTCAATGGTGGAGCTTTGGCGAGTGTTATAGAACAAAGAGATCTCTGGGTAAAAGTTCATAGCTCCTTGAAAGTGGAGTCACAAGTAGACAGGGTGCAAAGATGCTTTCGGCATGCTTCCTTTCAATGGTCAGGGCATTGAGTATAGGAGTTGGGATATCTTATTGCAGCTGTACAAAGTATTGGTGAGGCCATATTTGGAGTACTGCATGCAATTTGCTCGATCAACTATAGAAAAGATATTATTAAACTAGAAAGAGTACAGAAATCATTTATTAGGATGCTACCTGGGCTGAAAGGCTCGAGTTATAAGGAGAGGTTGGATAGGCTGCAACTTTCTCCTCTGGAACGTAGGAGACTGAGTGCTCCCCTTATCGAGATCTATAAAATCATGAGTCATAGATAAGGTTCTGGATGTAGGTTTGCTTGCTGAACAGGAAGGTTCTTTTTCAGATGGTTCATCACCATACTAGGTAACATCATCAGTGAGCTTCCAGATGAAGCACACTTCATCCAGATGTGGCCCATTTTTTTATTTACGTGTTTAAGTTTCCTTGAGTTGATGATGCCATCTCCTGTTCCTTTTCTTCGGGGTGGTAAAAAGTGGTGTAGGGGATTTCCTCTGCTCTGCATAGTTCCTCTGTGCTGCCAGTGTGTGGTGACTCGTTCGAATAATGTTCTGACGCAGCTTCATTTGTGGATGTTGAGGTGATTTCTTCTGTAGTTCAATTTGGTTGGTATGTGTTGTTTTCCTGTAGACGCTGGTTTGAAGTTCCCCATTAGCTGTTCACTCTAATGTGACATCTAGAAATGGCAGTTTGTTGTTGGTTTCTGAAATTGAGAAGCATGGACAGAGTAGATCATGAGAATGTTTCTCCATCGGCCTCCGAAACCAGTCTGGCACCATTACACACGCGGCCGCTACAGCGCCCGCGGCAATAGCCGCAGACGCCGCCGCCGATGACGTCACTTCCGCCCCCACCGACCTCGCAACCTTCATGATCGCGGCCCAAACAACCGCCTCCAGGATCGCCGCACAGACAACCTGCTCTGCGATCGTCATGAAGACAATCGCCAACAGATTGTCGACCTCCGCGGCTACGGGGAAGAACTCTGTCTCCGTGGTCGCCGCAGCTACTTCCGCCCCCAGTGACGTCAGCGACCTGCAT
>NC_057718.1:72061817-72066655 GCF_004010195.1 Chiloscyllium plagiosum | reverse complement strand
AAGTGGGAGGATTGGAAAGAGAAGTTGTTCAGGGTGGGGACCAGTTCGGTCAGTCGAAGGAGGGTGTCGGTGGAAGGGTACTGGGTGGTACGGCGGGAAAGGAAGAAGCGGAGTGCTTTGAGTCCTTCGTGATGGGGGATGGAGGTGTACAGGGACTGGATGTCCATGGTGAACTTGGGCTTCACCAGTTTCTTCATCCCCCCTCCCCCCATCTTGTCTCAGCCGAATCCCTCCCGCCCCGCACCGCCTTCCTGACCTGCAGTCGTCTTCTTGACCTCTCCGCCTCCATCCTACTCCGACCTATCACCCTCACCTTGACCTCTTTCCACCTATCACATTTCCAACGCCCCTCCTCCAAGTCCCTCCTCCCTACCTTTTATCTTCTCCTGCTGAACACTCTCTGCTCATTCCTGAAGAAGGGCCTGTGCCCGAAACGTCGAATCTCCTGTTCCCTGGATGCTGCCTGACCTGCTGTGCTGTTCCAGCAATAAAGTTTCAACTTTGATCTCCAGCATCTGCAGACCTCACTATCTCCTCAATGTTTCTCCATGGCAGATGTGTTTCAGACCAGGGACCATACGTTTAATGTGAAGAGTAAATGGTTTAGAGGGACTATGAGAATTTGTTTTTCACCTCGAGAGTGGTAGCAATATGGAACATGATGATGGAGGCAGATACTATCTAACTTGTTAACATCCATCTGGACAGGCAGTTAAAATGCTACTACATAGCTTATGCGCCAAGTGCAGGTAAATGTAATATTGTATTTTGGTATTCATTGGTCAGCATAGACATGGTGGACCAAAGGACCTGTTTTTATGACTGTATGACTATGACTCTGTATGGACTTCAGCAAAACTTTTGACTCCGACAGCTGAAGAAAGTAATAATACATAGAACCCAAGACAAAGTGATACATTGGATCCAAAATTGACTGAAAGGCAGGAAGCATAGGGTGTTTTTGTGACTGGCAGTCTGTTTCCAGTGGGGTTCTGCAGGGCTTGGTGCTATGATATTTCCTATTTGTGTTGTACATTTATAATTTGGACTTAAGTATAGGGAGTGTGGTCAAGAAATTTACAAATTTCTCAAATTGGTAATGTGGGAAATGGTGAAGATCTATAAAACTGCAATAAGATATTCAAGAGAGGCATCAGGTGGTCAAAGCTGTGGCAAATGATATTCATTCCTTCATGTACTGTAATTTACCTGGGGCAGGTTAACAAGGCAAGGGATTACAGTATGGAGAAAGTGAGAACTGCAGATGCTGGAGATCAGATTTTAAGAGTGTGGTATTGGCAAAGCAAAGCTGGTCAGGCAGAATCAGAGGAGCATGAGAATCCACATTTCAGCATAATTCCTTCATCAGGATGAAGGGCTTATGCCCGAAAGAGATCACAGTACAAATGGTAGAATCCTGGAAAATACTGAAGATTGCTGGGCCAGTGCTGGCAGCTGGGACTAGATTGGGTTGGGATATCTGACTGGCATGGACAAGTTGGACCGAAGGGTCTGTTTCCGTGCTGTACATCTTTATTACTCTATGACTCTATATACTTATCTGCAGATCCTTGAAGGTAATAGCACAGGAAACCAGGCATATGGGATACCTACTGTGTAGAATGCAAGAGCAAGTATGTTGTACTGGAAATGTATAAAATGCTGTGGTGCATGTGGTCATGTCCCTGCCTCTGAGCCAGAATCCCAGGCTCAAGTTCTGCTTGCTGCAGAGGGTGTGTGATCACATTGCTGAGTAGGTTGATTAGTAAATATCTGAAATGCTTGAAGGATATGATTGCAATAGAGGAGTTGGAGAGGAGGTTTACCAGGCTACTTCCTGAGCTGGAGGGTCTGAGCTATAAGGAAAGATTGGGTATATTGAGACCAGACCTTTCAGAGATGTACAAGATTGAGGGACATTATTAGACTGGATAGGAAGGTATTTCTTCAATTAGTAGAGGGGTCAAGAACCAAGGAGCATATATTTAAGTTAAACACTAGAAGGCTCAGAGGAGAATTGAGGCATTTTTCACTTAGAGGTTGTTTGTATTCTGAAACTCATTGTCTAAAAGTGTGGTTGAGTCAGAAATTATTGTAATATTTAAGCAGTATTCAGATATTACTTGGCATTGCCAAGTATGATTGTGCTATGTGCCAAAATCTGTAAAATGGATAAATAGATCTTTGACAATGCACTGGATGGACCTGCTACATTGTACATGTTTATAGCTCTATGAATCACACTGCAGAGAGCAGCTACATTTGTTCCTGGACAGATATAACATCAAAATGAAAGCCTTGTACAGGCCAAAAAGATAATTGACATGCAGCAGTCGGTTGGTTGTGTACACAAAATTGTTGTTAACCGAATCAGCAAAAATTAATGACTCGGAGACTCGAACATGAAGACTCTGTGAAAGATATGTTTATTTCCATTATTGCTTCAGTATTATACTTTAAATAGTTCGGCAATAATTTTCTATGATAAAGAAACCTTTGGTTGTTTGGTATCTTGCTGTCTGTTCATTATTTTTGTATCTTCTTATAGGTGCTGTTTGGTACAGCTGATGGACAAGTAATAGTGATGGACTGCCATGGACGTATGCTGGCTCATGTATTGCTTCATGAATCTGATGGTATCCTGGGAATATCTTGGAATTACCCCAGTTTTCTTGTGGAGGACAGTAGTGAAAGTGACACAGACTCTGATGATTACTCACCACCACAAGGTATTTGTGCAAAAACTTAATAGATAGCAATTGTGATTGCAAACTTCTAGAAATTAAATTGCTGTTTACTAAATATTGTATTAAAATTGTAAGGGTGGAATTAATTTGACTAAGGGTTTTCACAGTAGTTGTCCTCGCCTTGTCCATTATAGCCTCGGATGTGCCCTACCCCAACAGCAGGACATACTCCCCTGGGTCGTAAAACTGCAATTTGCAGTCAGGAGGGGATGGCCCTGGGAATCCTCGTGATATTTAAAAACATTTGGACAGATACATTGATGAGATGGGTTTACAGGGATATGGGCCAAATGTGGGCAATTGGAACTAACTGAGTGAGCACCATGGTCAGTATGGACCAGTTTGGGCTAAAAGGCCTGTTTCCATGCTGCATTACTCTGACTCTACGATGAAGTCAAAAACAGCCAAAGAAACCACGTACTTTTGTCATCCTCCTAATTCCCTGAGCTAATGAATCAGACTTCTCCTGAACAGTTCTTTCAAAAAGCAAGGGCATTGCTAGAAGGTCTTTAATGTCAATAATTAATTAGTAATCAGCACCATCGTCTCATGCTTCATAAAGAAGTGTCCCATTTTTTTCAAAATTTGTTCTGACATCCTACTTAGGATGAACGCAAGACAAAAAGCTTTGGCTTGAGTCCTTTTGGCACTGCTGAAGAGGCACCATTGCAGACAGCACCATTGCAGACAGCACCATCTGCATCCCTGGCTAAGTCCTGCCCCCCTTCCAAGTACTAGCAGAGCAGCATGCATTTGGGAGGAAATTGGCCTGAGACACTTAAGTATTTACCCTGGACCAATGACGTTTCAAGCATCAGTTCAAACCTGGGTAAAGTAACCTCCTGGTGATTAGCGCGCATGGCTCCCTTTAGTTAATGAGTTTGTGTTGCGTAGTACTTCGATGAAACACTGAAGATAGAAAGGGCACAAAATATGCAATGACTTGGAGCACTGAAGTCCACCATCAAGAGCAGCTTGCTACTGAATGAACTGGTGGAGTTGTAAGGGGTTTGCCTACTAGATTAGGCTTACAGCAGGTGGTGAGGGAAAAACATACTTGATGACTCTATGACTTCTTCATTGCCAGTCTGTGCATTGCAGTTGCATCGCTCCATGTATCAGTAAGAGTGACCACCACACATTCCTGAGGAGCCCAGGCCCTATCTTCACAGTGACGATGCTTTCTATCCTGTTGTCTGGTGCTACCACCATGTGGAATTGGCTATATTTCAAATGGACTGTGCAACTCAACTGGACGAGACATCTATCAGGTGCTGCATGGCATGAGATGCAGCAAAATTACTCAAACAAAATCTGCAATTTCTGTGGACCAGACCAAGCCATCCTTCAAAACTATCATTGGGGATAACCTTTCAGGAAGATAAAAGTTAGGTTAAGATGCTGTGTTCCAGATGTAATTTGATTGATTGCACTATCCAACTTTAAGCAAATCACAAATTATTCTTACCCAACAGTTAAAATACAAACAAAGTAAAGATTTGGTACAATGTTTGCACAAAGCCATGTTGACTATCCCTAATCAGTGCTTGCCTTTCCAAATACATGTACATCCTGTCCCTCAGGATTCCCTCCAACAATTTGCCCACCACTGAGGTCAGGCTCACCGGTCTATAGTGCCCTGACTTGTCTTTACCGCCCTTCTTAAACATCGGCACCCCGTTTGCCAACCTCCAGTCTTCCGGCACCTCACCTGTGACTATCGATGATACAAATATCTCAGCAAGATGCCCAGCAATCACTTCTCTAGCTTCCCAATGAGTCTCGGGTACACCTGATCAGGTCCTGGGGATTTATCCACCTTTAACTGTTTCAAGACATCCAGCACTTCCTCCTCTGTAATCTGGACATTTTGCAAGATGTCACCATCTATATCTTCCATATCCTTTTCCACAGTAAATACTGATGCAAAATATTTAGTATCTCCCCCATTTTCTGTGGCTCCACACAAAGGCCGCCTTGCTGATCTTTGAAGGGCCCTATTGCCTCCCTAGTTACCCTTTTGTCCTTAATATATTTGTAAAAACCCTTTGGATTCTCCTTAATTCTATTTGCCAAAGCTATCTCATGTCC
>NC_057718.1:72050221-72061794 GCF_004010195.1 Chiloscyllium plagiosum | reverse complement strand
TCAAAATTGGCCTTTCTCCAATTTAGAACTTCAACTTTTAGATCTGGTCTATCCTTTTCCATCACTATTTTAAAACAAATAGAATTATGGTTGCTGGCCCCAAAATGCTCCCCCACTGACACCTCAGTCACCTGCCCTGCCTTATTTCCCAAGAATAGGTCAACCTATTTTGAACCTTCTCTAGTAGGTACATCCACATACTGAATCAGAAAATTGTCTTGTACACACTTAAGAAATTTCTCTCCATCTAAACCTTTAACACTTTGGCAGTCCCAGTCGATGTTTGGAAAGTTAAAATCCCCTACCATAACTACCCTATTATTCTTACAAGTCTGTTTCTCAATTTCCCTCTGACTATTGGGGGGGTCTACAATACAATCCCAATAAGGTGATCATCCCTTTCTTATTTCTCAGTTCCACCCAAATAACATCCCTGGATGTATTTCAGGGAATATCCTCCCTCAGCACAGCAGTAATGTTATCTCTTATCAAAAATGCCACTCCCCTTCCTCTCTTGCCTCCCTTTCTATCCTTCCTGTAGCATTTGTATCCTGGAACATTAAGCTGCCAGTCCTACCCATCCCTGAGCCATTTTTCTGTAATTGCTATGATATCCCAGTCCCATGTTCCTAACCATGCCCTGAGTTCATCTGCCTTCCCTGTTAGACCCCTTGCATTGAAATAAGTGCAGTTTAATTTATTAGTCCTACCTTGTCCCTGCCTGCCTTGACTGTTTGACTCACTTCTATTCTCAGCTGTACCCATCTCAGATCGATCTCTTTCCTCACTATCTCCCTGGGTCCCACCCCTCACCTTAGTAGTTTAAATCCTCCCAAGCAGTTCGATCAAATTTCCCTGCTCGTATATTAGTCCCCTTCCATTTAGGTGCAATCTGTCCTTCTTGTAGAGGTCACTTCTACCCTAAAAGAGATTCCAGTGATCCAAAAATGTGAATCCTTCTCCCATACATCAGCTCCTCAGCCTTGCATATCCTCCTATTCCTGCCCTCACTAGCTCGTAGCACTGGGAGTAATCTAGATAATACTACCCTTGAGGACCTCCTTTTTAAATTTCTGCTTAACTCTCTGTAATCTCCCTTCAGAATCTCAACCTTTTCCCTTCCTATGTCGTTGGTTCCAATGTGGACAATTACTCCTGCTGGCTCCTCTCCCCTGTAGAACATTCTGCACCCTCTGAGACTTCCTTGATCTTGGCACCAGGGAAACAACACACCATTCTGCTTTTTCTCTGCTGGCCACAGAAATGTCTGTCTGTACCTCTGAGTACAGAATCCCCTAACACAGTTGATCTCTTGGAAGCTAACGTACCCCTCGTTGCATTAGAGCCAGTCTCAGTACCAGAAACTTGGCTGTTCGTGCTACGTTCCCCTGAGAATCCATCACCGTCTACATTTTCCAAACCAGCATACCTGTTTGAAATGGGTATATCCACAAAAGACTCCTGTACTAGCTGCCTACCTCTCTTACCCTTCCTGGAGTTAACCCATCTATGTGACTGTATCTGAGACTTTCCCCCCCTTCCTATAACTGCCATCCATCACATACTGTTGCTGTTGCAAATTCCTCATCGCTTCTATCTGTCTCTCCAACCGATCCACTCGATCTGATAAGATTCGCATCCAACAGCATTTATGGCAGATATAATCCGCAGTAACCCTTAAACTCTCTTTAAACTCCCACGTCTGACAAGAAGTACATATCACTGCAAAGGCCATTTTTGCTCCTTCACAATCTACAGAACCAGAAAATAACACTCTCTTATTCCTCTACAAACACTGCCCCATGTTAAATTATTAGTTATAGCTTATATTTTAAGTTTAATCAAGAGACTTATCTCCAAAAACATATAATCAAGAAAGAACCCACTGTACTCACTAATACAGCCTTTCTCTTGGACAGACTTAAAACAACAAATTAACTTATCTGATTCTTGGCTGTGAACTTCACCCAACAATTCCTCCAAGATTAGTTGTGAATTTCACTGTTAGTAAATTTTCCCAGATGCACTCCGATGCCCAGCGATACACGAATTCAAACAGCAAAGGCAATAACTGTGCAGGTTTTCTCTCTCTCACTCTCTCTCACTCTCACACACTCACACTGCTGCTCCTGGAATTCGAGGAAATCACCTCCAACACCTAAAATACCTGAAAAAAAGGAGCAGCTCTTACAGCCAGAAATTTTTCCCATCCTTCATCTTGGATTACCCATGTCTCTCAAACTTGATTGAGTTTTTTGAAGAAGTAACAAAGAAGATTGATGAGGGCAGAGCAGTAGATGTGATCTATATGGTGTTCAGTAAGGCATTTGACAAGGTTTCCTATGGGAGACTGATTTGCAAGGTTAGAGCTCATGGAATACAGGGAGAACTAGCCATTTGGGTCAAAGGTAGAATACAGAGGGTGGTGGTGAGGGTTGTTTTTCAGACTGGAGGCCTGTGACCAGTGGAGTGCCACAAGGATTGGTGCTGGGTCCTCTACTTTTTGTCATTTACATAAATGATTTGGATGCGAGCATAAGAGGCACAGTTAGTAAGTTTGCAGATGACACCAAAATTGGATGTGTAGTGGACAGCGAAGAGGATTACCTCAGATTACAACAGGATCTGGACCAGATGGGCCAATGGGCTGAGAAGTGGCAGATGGAGTTTAATTCAGATAAATGCGAGGTGCTGCATTTTTGGAAAGCAAATCTTAGCAGCTCTTAATGGTAAGGTCCTAGGGAGTGTTGCTCCTTGAAAGTGGAGTCGCAGGTAGATAGGATTGTGAAGACGGCATTTGGTATGCTTTCCTTTATTGGTCAGAATATTGAGTACAAGAGTTGGGAGGTCATGTTGTGGCTGTACAAGACATTGGTTAGGCCACTGTTGGAATATTGTGTGCAATTCTGGTCTCCTTCCTATGGGAAAGATGTTGTGAAACTTGAAAGGGTTCAGAAAAGATTTGCAAGGATGTTGCCAGGATTGGAGGATCTGAGCTGCAGGGAGAGGCTGAACAGGCTGGGCTGTTTTCCCTGGAGCGTCGGAGGCTGAGGGGTGACCTTATAGAGGTTTACAAAATTATGAGGGGCATGGATAGGATAAATAGACAACGTCTTTTCCCTGGGGTCGGGGAGTCCAGAACTAGAGGGCATAGGCTTAGGGTGAGAGGGGAAAGATATAAAAGAGACCTAAGGGGCAATCTTTTCACTCAGAGGGTGGTACGTGTGTGGAATGAGCTGCCAGAGAATGTGGTGGAGGCTGGTACAATTACAACATTTAAGAGGCATTTTGACGGGTATATGAATAGGAAGGGTTTGGAGGGATATGAGCCAGGTGCTGGCAGGTGGGACTAGATTGGGTTGGGATAACTGGTCGGCATGGACAGGCTGGACGAAAGTCTGTTTCCATGCTGTACATCTCTATGACTCTCTAACTTTAACTTTATTGGAAAATTTAACAGAATAATAAATTATTTAATGATTAAACAACAACTGTTCTAATATAATAACTTCTCATAAACACACCCTTAGCAACGGCAAATTCAGAAAAATAAGTTGTCTCATGTGAGATTCTAGCAGCAGAGAGAGAAAATTCTGGGGGAGAGAGACAATTTCCACAACGAAATGCAAGACTGTAACAGCTGAGAGCTAAACTAAAATCCTGGTTCTGTGGGAGCCTGACTCCACCCATTCATGCTGCTTCCATTGTTCCAATTTTCAAATAAAATCTCCAAGGCATCTCAAGCTGTTTATTGGCTTTGCATAGATTGCTTAGTTACTCTGTCTTAAAGCTGCTCTTCAAAAAAAAGGACAAAATGCACCTCTTTATCGTCACAAACCTCATGACCTAGCACATCCCCACTGTCCGGTTGCCATTAAGCCAGGAAATCATTCTTAGTTCAACAAACCTAAAAACAAGGTGTCAACCTGGTGAAGCTCCAACACTGTATTGCATGCATGGCAAACAGTATAAGCAGCAAATGATAGAACAAAGAGATTCTACAGCCAACAGGTTAGATCTAAACTCTCCAGTCCTGCCACGTCAGTTATCATGTTGGTGGACAGTCATTGAAGGAGGAGGCTCCAGAAATATTCCCAATAATGCAGAAGGACTTGCATCGATTTATAGTAGGAAGTGTTGAGTTAATGATTCCTCTCCGTCTTCTCTGGTTATTACCAGCATCATAGGTGCCGAGGTTCAGCCATTTCAATTCATTCCATGGAGTATCAAGAAATGTCTGAAGGACTGCAGAGGGTATAGCCATTGAAACATTCTGACAATAGTACTGAAGGCATGTGCATCAGAACTTGCTACAATACTTGCACCTCCCTGACAGTGTGAAAAATTGCCCAGGTTTCTTCCTATGCAGAAAAGAAAGGACAAATTCAGTCTGGCCAATTGCCTGCCCGTCAGTCTGTTTTTCATTATCCAGTGAAAGCGATGCAGAGATCACCAACAATGCATTCAAGCAGCAATTGCTTGACAATAATCTCCTCACTGATCCTCAGTTTGGGTTTTTCCAGGCTACTCAGCTCCTGACCTTGCTATAGCCTCTGTTCAAATGTAGATACAAGAGCTGAAGTCCAGAGGGGAGATGAGAGTGACCACCATCTCAATGTTACCAAGTTTAACATTGAGGAGCCCTAACAAAATTAGACTGACATGGGTACTGCAGACACAAGAGATTAGCGTCATGATTAGAGTGGTGCTGGAAAAGCATAGCAGGTCACCCACGTCCGAGGAGCAGGAAGTAGACGTTTTTGGGCAAAAGCCCTTCATCAAGAATCCTGATGAAGTGTTTTTGTCCGAAACGTCTATTTTCCTGCTTTTCCAATACCACTCTAATCTTGACTCTAACAAAATTAGTCAGTAGGAATTGAGGAGTTGTAAATCTCTGCTGGTTGGAATCAAACCAGTTACAGAGTGAGATACTTGTGGTTAATAAAAATGATGATGGAGAAGCTCATCAGGTCTGGCAGCATCTGTGGAGAGAGAAACAGTTCATGTTTGAAATCTGTTGTGACTCCTGTTCAGAACTGAAAGAGACTGAAAAATGCTGTTTTTTATGCTGCTGGTGTGAGGAGGAATGAGTAGAACCAATGAGGATGCCTAGAAAAGAAGACAAGGAATTGTGCTAATGTTGATAAACCTCATGATAACCTTAGTCCAAAAATGGACAAACTAGCATAGAGCCAGAATTGACAGCAAGGCAGGATTTGACTGAATGTGGCATCAACAGCCTGAGAAAAATCGAAGTGAATGGGAATTGGCAGAGAAAGGTCTCAACTGCTTTGTTTGCTATTCAACATTAGCAAAGTTTTTGTGATTGCTAAAGGTTAGTCACTTTGGGCATTTCTCAGTGTGGTGTCCTGGACTGAACCATTTTTAGTTACTTTATCAATGATGTACCCTTTATCAGAAGTTCACCAATAATTGGCCAGTGTTCAGTACATTCACAGTTTGTCAAATTTTGAAGCAACCCCCATGTGGGAAGACCTTGACATTATAAGTCTGGGAGCTTTTGAAAATGGAAAAGCTAGTTGGGTTCACAGATGATTCTGATTACATTATTGTATTTCCAGGAGCTTCTGAACCCCCTGCATTGTATACACAGTCCAATTAAAGCGGATTAAACATAACTGTACACCTGTTAGTCTGACTTCGGTTGCAGGTAAATTGTTCGAGGTGATTATAAGAGATAGGATTTATAGATATTGAGAGAGGCAAAAATTGACTAAGGACAGTCAGCATGATTTTGTGCGAGGAAAATAACGCTTCACAAATTTGATTGCGTTTTTTGAGCAAGTTATCAAAAAGATTGATTGCAGAGCGGTGAACGTTGTTTATTTAGATTTTAGTAAAGCCTTTAAAGGGGTTCCATATAGTAGACTACAGGTCGACCCCCGTATCCACAGAATCGTTTTCCATGGTTTCAGTTACCTGCAATTTACTACGGCCCAAACATATTATAGGGAACGTTTCAGAAACAGGGAACAGAGGGCTGCTGGGAAGCTTCCCATTTAATTGAATGGGTTTACTCCTATCTGTCATTTTGGGCTTCCGTGGTAGGTCTTGTAACGTATCCCCCATGGGTACGGGGAGCACTACAATAATTAGTAAAGTTGGGATTCAGGGTGAGCTTGCAAATTGGATGCATAATTGACTTAACAGCAGGACACAGACTAACGGTGGAGATTTGTTTTTTGAAATCAAGGCCTGTGACCAGAGATATTCCATGGGTATCAGTTCTAGGTCCTCTTGTCATCTTATGGGCTTTTTTTTGTCATTTATATTCTCATCCAATTAATTTAGATAAAAGGCATGGTTAGTAAGTTTACAGACGACACCAAAACAGGTGATATTGCAGATAGTAAAGAAAGTTTTCTCAGATTACAAAGGAATCTTGATCAAATGGGTCAATGGGCTGAAAATGGCAGATGGTGTTCAATCTGGATAAATGTGAGGTATTACATTTTGGTGTAATAAACAAGGATAGGTCTTACACAAGGTAGGGCCTTGAGTGGTGTTGTAGAACAGAGGAACCTGGGGTGCAGGTACATAATTCTTTGAAGGTTGCACCACATATAGGCAGGTTAGTTAAAAAGGTATTTGTCATGCTCCCCTTCATTGTTCAGTCGTTTGAGTGTAGGAGTTGAGACATTATGTTGAGGCTGTACAGAATATTGGTGAGGAATACTGTGTACGGTTCTGGTTGCCCAGTATTAGGAAGGATGTTATCAAGCAGGAAAGGTTCAGAAGAGATTTACCAGGATGTTGCTGGGTATGGAAGGTTTGAGTTGTAAAGGAAGACTGAATAGGCTGGAGCTTTTCACTGGAGGTTGAAGGTTGAGAGGTGAACTCATAGAAATTTATAAATTAATGAGAGGTATAGATAGAGTTGATGGTAGTTGTCTTCCCCCCAGAAAGGGGCATTTCAAGACGAGGAGCACATTTTTAAGGTGTGAGGAGAGAGATTTAAAAAAGACATGAGGCAAGGTTTTATTGCACAGGGTGGTTCGCATGTGGAATGAAAAAGTGGTAGATGCGGGTACAGTTACAACATATAAGACATTTGGATAGATACGTGAATAGGGAAAGTTTGGAGGAATGTGGGCCTGGAGCAGGCAAGATGGGACCAGTTTTGTTTGGGATTATGTTCGATATGGACTGGTTGGATTGAAGGGGGTGTTTCCATGCTGTATGCCTGTATGAGGCTGTGAGCTGTCTGCCTTTGGACAGCTGTACACAAAGGAAAAACTTCAAAACCATCTTATTGAAATGGTTAAAAGAAATTTACATCTTCACCTTACAATGGAAACTTGATGGAGAGGTAAAGCAAGACTATTAGATGAATAATTAGCTCCTGAATTAAAAACAAAAATTGATGGGAAAACTCAACAGTTCTGACAGCATCTGTGAAAAGAAAGCAGAGTTAAAATATTTCTGGTCCATTGACTCCTTGGAATAGATTGTGACTAGGAAAAGGTTGGTAATTATGCTGAAGATGGGGTGGGGGATGTGGGAAGGAGTAAATGATAGGTGGAGGTTAAGCCCAGAAATAAAGAGAAAACGACAGTTGGACAGTCAAAGGAATGGGTAAAAGTCAGCCTTGGGGGAATCAGCAGCTGCTAATGGGACCACTAGCAGCTGACAATGGGATGGTTTTGGTCACAGCCCATGAAATGACGAGGCCTGTTGTCTGGAGGTTGTGGTAAGGACTTGGAGGAGATGCTCAGGCCCTAAAATCATCAGACTTGATATTAAGTCCTGAAGGTTACACATTCCCTGGCAGAAAATGAGATGTTGGTCTTCCAGCTTGCACTGAGCTTCGCTGGAGCATTACAGTAAGCTTGAGACGGGGCTGTTGGCCAGGGACCACCAAATATGTTGAAGTGACAGATTCAGGATCATTTATGCAGACAATGTGAGTGTTTCGCAAAGTGGTTGCCCAGTCTGTGTTTTGTCTCTACACTGTAGAGCAGACCGCATTGTGAGTCGTGAACGGGGATGAAGATGGTGAAGAGGGAGGAAGTAAAAAGGCAGATGTTATACCTTCCGCAGTTCAATGCGTTGGAGAGTTGTTGGGAGTAGAGGAAGATTGAATCTGGATGGAATGATCCCTGCAGAAGGCTGACAAGGGAGGAGAAGGGAATATGTCACAGAGTCATAGAGATGTACGGCACAGAAACAGACCCTTTGGTCCAACTCGTCCATGCTGACCAGATATCCCAAACTAATCTAGTCCCATTTGACAGCACTTGACCCATATCCCTCTAAATGCTTCTGATTTATATACCCATCCAGATGCCTTTTATATGTTGCAATTGTACTAGCCGCCACCACTTCCTCTGGCAGCTCATTCCATGCAGGCACCACCCTCTGTGTGGAAAAAGTTACCTCTTAGGTCCCTTTTATATCTTTCCCCTCTCACCCTAAACCTATACCCTCTAGTTCTGGATTCCCCCATCCCAGGGAAAAGATCTTATCTATTTATTCTATCCATGCCCCTCATGATTTTATAAACCTCTGAGGTCACCTCTCGATCTTCGCTCTAGGGAACACAGCCCCAGTCTATTCAGCCTCTCCCTATAGCTCAAATCCTCCAACCCTGGCAACATCCTTGTAAATCTTTTCTGAACCCTTTCAAGTTTCACAACATCCTTCTGATAGGGGGGAGACCAGAATTGCATGCAATATTCCAAAAGTGGCCTAACCAATGTCCTGTATAGCCGCAACATGACCTCCCAACTCCTATACTCAATGCTGTAACCAATAAAGGAAAGCATTCTCAACTCCTTCCTCACTATCCAATCTACTTGTGACTCTACTTTCAAGGAACTATGAATCTGCACTCCAAGGTCTCTTGTTCAGCAACACACCCCAGGACTATACCATTAAGTGTATAAGTCCTGCTAAAATTTGCTTTCCCAAAATGCAGCACCTCGCATTTATCTGAATTAAACTCCGTCTGCTACTCCTTAGCCCATGGCCCATCTGATCAAGATCCCATTGTAATCTGAGGTAACCTTTTTCACTGTCCACTTCACCTCCAATTTTTGTCATAGAACATAAACATGGAACATAGAAGAATACAGCGCAGTACAGGCCCTTTGGCCCTCGATGTTGCGCCGATCCAAGCCCACCTAACCTATACTAACCCACTATCCTCCATATACCTATCCAATGCCCGCTTAAATGCCCATAAAGAGGGAGAGTCCACCACTGCTACTGGCAGGGCATTCCATGAACTTACGACTCGCTGAGTGAAGAACCTACCCCTAAATTCAGTCCTATATCTACCCCCCCTTAATTTAAAGCTATGCCCCCTCGTAATAGCTGACTCCATACGTGGTAAAGGAGACCAAAACTGCACACAGCACTCCAGTGCGTAACTCAAGGGCAGTTAGGGATGAGCCTGACCTGGCCATGAAAGAAAAAAGAAAAACATTACCAGCACAGATCATAGAATCCCTTCAGTGTGGAAGTAGGCTATTTGGCCCATTGAGTCCATGCCAATCCTCACAAAGACTATCCCATCCAGACCCACTCTGTTACCCTGTCCCTGTAACACTGCATTTCCCATGGTTAATCCACCTGGATTGCACATCCCTGGACACTGTGGAGCAATTTAGCATGGCCATCGAACCTGCGCATCTTTGGACTGTGAGAGGAAACCGGAGCAGCAGGAGGAAACCCACGCAGACATGGGGAGAATGTGCAAGCTCCACATTAGCCTGAGGCTGGAATCGAATTCAGGTAGCATGATCATATACTTGGTTAAAGAGGTAGCTTTTAATAACTCTGAGTTTACCATTGATCAGAAACTGAACTGGACTAGCCATACAAATACTAAGCAGATCGGAGCTTAGGAATTCTACAATGAATAACTCACCTCCTGACTCCTCAAACACTATCCGGGACAAAGCTGCCTGCTTGATTGACACCACATTCACAAACACCCACTCTCTCCACCAGTGACACTCAGTGGCAGCAGTGACATCTACAAGTTGCAATGTAGAAATTCCCCAAGACCTATTGGATGGTGGACCACGCATGAGTGGCCAAACAGCCTCCCCCGTTCCTATTTCTTATGGTCTAATGGCCCCTTAGTCAATACCTTCCAAACCTAAGACCACTTCCCTCCCAAATGATGAGCAGATACAGAGGAACATGACCACCTGCATGTTCCCCTCCAAGCCATTCACCATCCTGACTTGGAAATATATCACTGTTCGTCCAGTGTCACTGGTTCAAGATCCTGGAATTCCGTCCCTAATGGCATGGCAGGTGGCCTTACGAAATAGACTGCATCTACAAGAATATAGCTCAACGTCACCTTCTCAAGGACAACTAAGGATAGGGGGAGCATGCTGGCCCAGCCAGCGATGCCCATGTCCCAGGAGCAAATATAAAAATATTCCTTAAAGGTGGAGGGATTCATAAAATGAATTGTGGAGCTAATGACGCAAATTGATGGCAATGCAACCAAGTATGGTAAAACAATGGAAATTGGGATGGACAAGAAACTAGATATATAAAAATTCAGTGATCTCAAAGGAATGGCCATAAGGTCAATTGAAATCAGTTGGGACTGATGGTTTTGGAATAGAACATAAAACAGTATAGTACAGAAACAGGCCATTCAGCCCACTATATCTTTGTTGACAATGTTGCCATTTGAAACTAATCCCATCTGGTGCATGTAATCCATGTCCCTCTAATCACTGCCTGTTCATGTGTCTATCTAAATACCTCTTAAACATTGCTATTGTATCTGCTTCTAACACATCCCCTGGCAGCACATTACACCAATGTATAAGCAACTTTGCCTGTTACATCTGCTTTAACCTTTTCCTCTCTCCCCTTAAACCTATGGTCCTAACATTTGACATTTCCACCCTGGGAAAGACACTGTGACTATCCACCCTACCCATGCATCTCATGATTTTATATGCTTCCATCAGGTCAGCCCTCAGATCCTGTCACTCGAGCAGTAACAATTCAAGTTTGTCTAACGTCTCCTTATAGCTAATACACTCCAATCCAGGCAACAACTGTTTTGAACCTACAACTTTTGAACTTAAAACTTTGAAATCTCATTCTAGATTGGGCCGATCCCTGTTAGGATCTTATATACCTCAATTAGATCTCCACTCATCCTTCTAAATCATAGAGAGTGTAGGCCTAAACTGCTCAAGCTCCCCTGAAAAAAACAAAGAACAAAGAAGAAAGACAATTACAGCACAGGAACAGGCCCTTAGGTGGGCGGCACGGTGGCACAGTGGTTAGCACTGCTGCCTCACAGCGCCAGAGACCCGGGTTCAATTCCCGCCTCAGGCGATTGACTGTGTGGAGTTTGCACGTTCTCCCCGTGTCTGCGTGGGTTTCCTCCGGGTGCTCCGGTTTCCTCCCACAGTCCTAAAGATGTGCAGGTCAGGTGAATTGGCCATGTTAAATTGCCCGTACTGTTAGTTAAGCGGTAGATGTAGGGGTATGGGTGGGCTGCGCTTCGGCGGGTCGGTGTGGACTTGTTGGGCCGAAGGGCCTGTTTCCACACTGTAAGTAATCTAATC
>NC_057718.1:72042970-72048297 GCF_004010195.1 Chiloscyllium plagiosum | reverse complement strand
CCTTTGGATTCTCCTTAACCTGATTTGTCAAAGCTATCCTTTTTGCTGTTCTGATTTCCCTCTTAGATAGTACTCCTACTGCCTTTATACTCTTCTGAGGATTCACTCAGTCTCTCCTGTCTATACCTGACATATGCTTCCTCCTTTTTCTTAACCAAACCTTCAATTTCTCTAGTCATCCAGCATTCCCTACACCTACCAGCCTTTCCTTTCTCCCTAACAGGAATATACTGTTTCTGGACTCTCATTATCTCATTTCTGAAGGCTTCTCATTTTTCAGCCGTCCCTTTATTTGCGAACATCTGCGCCCAATCAGCTTTTAAAAGTTCTTGCCTAATACCGGCAAAATTAGTCTTCCTCCAATTTAGAACTTCAACTGTTAGATCTGATCTATCCTTTTTTCATCACTATTTTGAAGCTAATAGAATTATGATCACCCCAAAGTGCTCCCCCACTGACTCCCCAGTCACCTGTCCTGCCTTATTTCCCAAGAGTAGAGAAGAAAAAAAGAGAAAACCTGAAAACTTAGCGAGTTTGCGGACTCTTAGTAAGGTTAGAGGAGGTGGCTGAGAGGGAGGCCCTAAGGTGTAGGGTCTCGGGTTTAGATCTCACCCACTTAAAAATTCCCGGTAGCCCTCGCTTCTCTCCATCCTCTCTCCTCACCGCTCAGTTCAAAAAAGAAAATGTTTTTTACTCCCCGCACCTCCACTCTTCCCTCGTACCTATCGGCAAATGGAGGCCCCGACGCCTGAGGGAAGTATTTATCAGTTCTATCTTATTCTCTGCTTTGTTCCTTTCTGCCCTGACTGTTTGACTTGCTCCCTTTCCCAACTGTAAGATTCATTACTTACCCCACTATTCCCATAGGTTCCACCACCAACCCTCCACCCCCAACTTAGTAGTTTCAATCCTCCCAAGCAGGTCTATCAAATCTCCCTGCTAATATATTAGTCCCCTTCCAATTCAGGTGTAATCCATCCTTCTTGGAGATCACTTCTACCCAGAAGAGATTCCAATGATCCAAAAATGTGAACCCTTCTCCTATGCACCAGCTTCTCAGCCATGCATTCATCTGCTCTATCTCCTATTCCTACCCTGACTAGCTCATAGCACAGGGAGTAATCCAGATCTTACTACCTTCGAGGACCTCCTTTTTAAATTCCTGCCTAATTTTCTATATTCTCCCTTATAATCTCATCCTTTTCCCTTCCTATGTTGTTGGTACCAATGTGTACAATGACCTCTTGCTGGTCCCTCTCCCTTTGAGAACATTCTGTTCTCTGAGACATCCTTGATTCTGGCATCAGGGAGGCCACACACTATTGTGATTTTTCGCTGCTGGCCACTGAAACATTTGTCTGTGTCCCTGACTAGAGACTCCCCTCACACAATCGATCGCTTGGAATCTGATATGCCCCTCATTACATTAGAGTAAGTCTTGATATCAGAAGCGAGTTTTGAGAGGATTTGCTATCGGAAACTTGGCTGTTTGTGCTATGTTCCCCTGATAGTTCATCACCCCCAATATTTTCCAAAACAACATACTTGTTTGAAATGGGGATAGCCACAGAAGACTTCTATACTACCTGCCTACCTCTCTTACCTTTCTTGGTGTTAACCCATCTGCCTGACTCTATCCGTGGCTTTTCTCCCTTCCTACGACTGCCATCCATCAAACCCCTAGCTCTTGTAAATTCCTCATTGCCTCCAACTGTTGCTCCAATTGATCCATTCGATCTGACAGGATTCGCAACCAGCGACATTTAATGCTGATATAACCCTCAGTAACTCTTACTCCCATATCCGACAAGAAGAGCATATCACTGTACTCAAAGGCCATTTTGCTCCTTCCAATCTACAGACCCAGAAAATAGCACCGTCTTTTTTCTCTACAAAACACATGCTCTACAAAACAGGCTAATGTAATAGGTATGGCTTATATTTTTGAAATTTAGTCAAGAGATAGATCCCAATAAAAACAGATGATCAAGAAAGAACCCACTCGACTCATTACTGTAGATTTACAGCAAGGCTATACTTAAAGCTATTTACTTATCTGTTTCTGTGCTGTGACCTCTCCCAAACAGATTCCTTCAAGATAAGTTGTGAATTTCACTTTTTATGTTTTTCTTGACACACTCCGATTTCCAGTGATACATGAATTCAAACAGCAAGGGCAGTAACTGTGCCAATTCACTGCTGAGTCAGTTAGCAATGTGGGTTTCTTTCTCTGATTCCCTTACAGACTGTGTGCTTGTTGCCTTTGTCAGTCTTTCTCCCTTTTAAAAGTGCTGTTGTTTTGTCTTTTTTTCAAAGTTCCAAAACAATTGCAACAACATATAAAACAGTATTTGCTGCTCCTGGAATTCGAGGAAATCACCTCCAGCACCTAAAATACCTCAAAAAAGCAGCAGACTGTTACAGCCAGAAGTTTTTCCCGTCCTCCATCTTGGATTACGTGATGGCATCCTGCTAGAGTTGTTGGACATGGTAGCTGATGATCCTTTAGATGTGGATGCTGGTGGGGTGATAAGTGAGGACTGGGATATCGCATTGTTGTGGGAGTGAAGAGTAGGGGTGAGGGCTGACATGCAGGAGATATATTGGGAACAGATGAGGGCCCTGTCAACCTCAGTGGAAAATCCTTGGTTGAGGAAGAAGGTGGACATATTGGAGGCCCTGTTGTAGAGGCTGGAATCATTGGAAGAGATGTATCGGAGACTGAGAAACTGAGGGAATGAAATAGTATCTTGATAGAAAAGAGTGTGAGGATGTTAAGGTAACAGAGTCAGTAGATTTGTAGTGGATGTTGGTGGCCAGCCTCTTCCCTGAAATATCTGTCTTTGTCACAAGACTGAAATTAGAGCTTGTTGAATAACTTCAATATAGAATTCTGGGATTTTAAGTCAGTTGCTGTTTAACCTTAAAAGGAAAAGCAGGACTGCAGGCTGTGTTGGCAGCATGCCTTGAGCCGTCCATTTCTATCTTCAAGTTGCCTGCTAGAGAGAAGCCAGTACATTGATGAAATTGTTGTCTGGCCTACTAAGGAAAGGCACAGCTTTGTAATATGATTTTGACTACCATCGTGCTAATATAACTGATTTAAGTCGCATCAGACTCTCTAACCTGCTTCAGTGCCATGGAGCAAAAGCTAGGGCACAATTTGTCAGGTCCTGCTGTTGATCATTGTTCCAAGATTCATGCAAGTGTGAATGAGTGAGTGAGAGAATATGCAATCATCTTTGCCTGTTCGAAGAGTTGTCACCTCCTAAAGCTGTGGTGCTCTTTCCTGGAACTGTTTGAATCTACCCCTTTAGATTTCTGCCCCAGCATAATATAAGAAGGGCTCTTGCCAGGGTTACAAATGATATACAGTACAATATGATTATGACAAATACAAATATCCTATATTGAGCATCTCCATCTATCAGTGGTCTTGTGCTTGGTCACTTATCCCATTCATTGCCACCTCCATACCACTGTACCTAAGAAAGCACATGCAATGTGCCTTCATGACTACTGTCCAATAAGTGTGACCTCCATAATCATGAAGGGCTCAGAGAGGTCATGGCCAACATCAACTCCAGTCTCCCTGCCTGTCTCAATCCCCTAGACTTTGCCTACCAACAAAACAGGTCCACAGCGAATGCCATATCTCTAGCCCTGCACTATCTCTGGAACATCTGGGCAATAAGGACACCTACATCAGACTCCTGCTGATTGACTACAACTCTGCCTTCATTACGATTATCCCCTCCAGACTGATCTCGAAACTCTGTCACCTAGGTCTTGGCTCTCTTCCCACTGCAACTGGATCCTCAACTTTCTGACCCATGGATTGCAATTAGTGAAGATAGGTAACTTCACTTCCTCATTACAATAACACTCCAACCTGGAGCCCTCCAAGGATGTGTCCTCAGTCCTCTACCATACACCCTGTATGCCCACAACTGTTGGCAAATTCCAAATGCCTTTGACAAGTTTGCTGGTAACATCACCATAGTGGGACGGATATCTAACAATGACGAGTCAAAATACAGAAGGGAGATAGAGGACTCGGTGACTTGGTACAATGAGAACAATCTCTCTCAACATCAGCAAAACTAAAGAACTGATCATTGACTTCAGACAGAAAGAAGGAGAACATGCACCCATTGACATCAACGGAACTAAGGTTGAGAGAGTGGAGAGTGTCAAGTTCCCCGGAGTGACTATAACCAATGACTGGTTCTGGACTTCCCATGTAGATGCAACGCCCCTTTCTTCCTAAGGCGGCTCAGGAAATTTGGCGCGTCTGTAAGGCTTCTACAGATCTACCATTGAGAGCATGCTGTCCAGGTTCATAATGTCTGTTGCTCTCAAAGTGGGCTCCTCTACACCTGACTCAATATGGACATCTATTTCAAACCTATCGACACCCACAGCTACCTTGACAACAACTCCCCTCGGCCCCAGCCCCATTACTCCCAATTCCTCCACTTCCACCGTATCCACAGGAGGAGAAATTCCACTCCCGAACATCCCAAATGACCACCTACTTCAAGGACTGTAATTTCCCCTCCCACGTAATCAACAATACCTCCAGCGCATCTCCTCCACTTCCTGCATCTCCACCCATGAATCCCACCCCTCCAACTACAACAAGAATAGAACCTTCCTTGTCCTCACCTTCCACCCCACTACTCTCCAGTTACATTGCATTATCCTTTGCCATTTCTCTCACCTACAATTAGACTCCACTACCAAAGATATATTTCCCTCCCTACCTCTAAGTGCATTCCACTGAGGCCACTCTCTCTATGACTCCCTCATTAGGGGTATATTCCCCTCCCCACCTCACCCATCTCTACTCCTGGTGCCTTCCCTTTCTGCAGCAGGAAGTGTAATACCCCTCACCTCCATCCAAGGCCCCAAAGCATCTTTTCACAACCAGCAAAGATTTTCTTGCATATCCACCCACCTCTTCTATTGTGTCTGTTGCTTTTTTTATAATATTTTTATTAAGAAAAAATAGATTTTTAAATATTACAACAAATACAAAACAATGCAATTCAAAACAGTACAAAATAGTATAAAACTAAACCCGAATAATAAAAAAAATTCCCCAACCCACCCTCCTATATGAATGTATAAACATATATAGAGAAGTATAAAAGTAAAAAAAAAACCCTAAACTAGCTATTTAACTAACTAAATAAATACCTAACAACAAACAAATAAATAGTAATAACTCAGCCCAGCCAAACAAAACACTCATACATTCGCAGTTCCTCCTCCCTGGATATTGGACTCATGAAACACAATCGTTACGGCTATATAAAAGCCCT
>NC_057718.1:71977621-72039892 GCF_004010195.1 Chiloscyllium plagiosum | reverse complement strand
GTGAGCATGGAATTTAGTGCAGACCGCAGTGCCGTAATCCTCTGTCGTTTGACCGACGAGGGTCTGAAATAGGCCTCCTTGGCTGCCTCCAACCGTGCTTCAAGGAGACGTTGCTGCTCACCCTTCTGCCGCTTCCTATTGGTGGAATATGAAATAACTAACCCTCTGGCATAAGCTTTGGCAGTTTCCCAGAGAACAGAGGCTCAGTTGATAGCTCATATGTTGATGTCTAGGAATGCCTGAAATTCCCTAGAGAAATACTCCACAAACTTGCTGTCCATGACAATAAAGGGGTCCATTCGCCAGTACCTTGAATCCACTGTAACATCCTTAATTTTAACCATGAGGTACACTGGAGCATGATCAGAGATGGCAATATTACCAATCGTACAGGATGCCACCAGATCCAGGGTTACCGCAGGGGTCAGAAAAAAAATCAATCCTCGTGTGACATCTGTGTGGATTGGAGAAAAACGTGAAATCCCTACCTGTAGGGTGGAGACACCTCCAGACGTCCACCAATCTTAATTCCCCACACAAACCCAATAACTGTTCAGTTTGTGCAGAGGGTATCGAGGGACCTTTAGGCAACCTGTCTATTGTGGGGTCCATGAGGCAGTTAAAATCTCCCCCTATAAAGATGTGCCGAGGCTTGAGACTTATCAGTTTAGAAAAAGCATCTACCAAGAATTTAAGAGGATGAGCTGGGATAAACATCTAAAATGCCATATTCTTCCCCATTTATCAAGGCTTTAAGAATTACAAACCTCCCGTATGTGTCTTTAACACATTCCAACAATTTAAATGAGAGATTTTTTCTTCCCAATATAGCCACTCCCCTACTTCTGATATTAAATGATGAAAAATGAACTCGGTCAAAGCCATTCTGCTGTAATTTCAGATGCTCCTTGTCATCCAAATGTGTCTCCTGTAACAAAGCAATATCCATCTTCTCCTTTCTAAGATTCAAGAGTACCTTCTTCCTCTTAATTGGTGAGTGACTTCCCTTGATATTTCAGGTACACCATTTAATCAAATCATTAGCAATTATCAAATCTTCTGCAATTCCATTTAAATTCCAGAGAGGAGGAACCCGAACCACAAATTGCTGAGCCTTAGTGTTGCATGGTCCACCAAATATAAAAACTACATAAACTAAAACCACTACATTTAACAAACATACAAAATTATTAAAAATAAAAAACAACAAAAACCAGAAAACAAACCAACATATAAAGCGCCAATAGCGCTGAGTAGGGGAACTTACCGCCTGCCCGGAGGGGCAACTACCCGTCCCGAACTGCCCATAAATAGGCATCAAACCATCTCAACCATCTTCACTTCTCCCAGCTAGAGCTGCATCGTAAGCACAAGCTAAAAAGAATAAACATCCCATAGAATATCAATATAAATAAAAAAACATTTTTTATAAAAAAAAGGAATAATTACCCTACCCATCCTTTGGTATGTCCTAACTTAGAAATTTAAAACGTACATCTTAACCACTGCCAAACATAGTTTGAATCAAATTATCATCAATAGAGGAAAAAAAAGGGGAAAAACAAAGCTCCAACCGGATTTCCTCCATTTCTTTTACAGAATGATAAACACATACCCAAGCAACAATATTTATACATACTACAATTGTTTAAGTTAGGTTAGTTTGTCCACAAAGTCTCTTGCCTTCTCTGATGTGTCAAAGAGATGCATGGATCCTAAGGTGATCCCAAGCTCCTTCAATCTTCTCTTGATACCATCATACGACTTTCGTTTCTGGATCACCGCCGCTGAAAAGTCCTGAAAAAACATGATCTTAGACCCCTCGTAAATTAGGGCCTTTGGATCCTTCCCCTGGAATCTGGAAGCCTCCATGACTCTCTCCTTATCCCGGTAATGATGGAACCGCATCAGGAAAGGACGAGGGCATTGACCCAGACCCGACCTCCGTGCTGCGACCCGGTGAGCCCTCTTTATCTTCAATCCTCTCGTGTCAGTCTCCAAGTCGAGGAATTTCAGAAGCCAATCTTCAACAAATTCCGCAGGCCGCTCACCTTCCTTACCCTCGGGCAGACCGATGATCCGAATGTTTTTTCTCCTGCCCCTGTTTTCAAGATCATCCACTTGGTCACGCAAATTATGAACCTGCGTCTTCAGGGCTTGGATCTCTTCCTTGAATGAACTAGCATCAGCTTCCACTACTGTGACTCTGTGCTCCATCTCATCCGTCCTCTTCTCCAGGTCTCCCAGCTGCTGCTCATGCTTCTGCAGCGAGAGAGAGACTGGAGCCAACTTCTCTTCAATCTGTTTCCCCAACATCTCGCGAGATTTCAAAAGCTGGCTCACCAGGTCCTGGAGAGTAATCGGCTCCGAGGCTGCTGCAGACTGAGCTGCAGGCCTCAGATGCTCCTCCTCCCTTTTTAGGCATTTCTGGACAGCTGAAAATACAGGGAAGTCAATTTTTAAATGTTTCTTGGGGCTCCACAATCTTTCTAATGCCCCAAGAAATCCTGATGACCTGGTTTGGGTGCGTTAAAGGACCGCCCTGCTCCTGCTGCGATTTGAAGCTCTGCAGTGTGATCTTCTCAGATCGCGCCATCTCAGATCCCCATGTCTGTTGCTCTTGATGCGGTCTCTTCTGCATCGTGGAGACAGGGTGCCAACTTGTGGAGCATTTCAGAGAACATCTCTGGAGGACATGCACCAAACAACCTCATCGCCCTGTGGCCAACCATTTAAACTCTTTGAAGTCCTGGGCCACCTCCATCACCAAATCAAAGCCCTCTGCCAACTGGAGAAGAACATCTCATCTTTCACCTTGGGACCATTCAACCATACTGCATCAGCATCGACTTCACTAGTTTCCAAATCTTCCCTCCCCCTCCCACCTCATCTTAGATGCAGCCCTCCAACTTGGCACCGCTCTCTTGACATTTCTGACCTGTCCATCTTTCTTCCCACCTATCTGCTCCACCTCCTCACTGCCCTATCACTATTACCTCCCACCTGCATCCACCTATTGCCTTCCCAGCTATCTTCTTCCCCCCCCCCCCCCCCCCCCCCCCCCCCCCCCCCCCCGCTCCCCCCCCCCCCCCCCCCCCCCCCCCTCCCCCCCCCCCCCCCACCTCCCTGTCTGTCTCTTAGCTTCTTTCCCCCTCCATATTCCTGATGAATGGCTTATGCTTGAAACATCGATTTTCCTGCTTCTCGGTTGCTGTCTGAATTTTTGTGCTTTTCCAGTGCCACACTTTTTGACTCACTCTCTAACTTCTGCAGTCCTCACTTTCTCCCAGGTACGCAATGCCTAGTGTGGCGACTACCCTGCACAGGACCATAAGAAACTACAGAAAGTGGTGTGCACAGCTCAGACTATCATGGAAGCCAACTTTCCATCCTTGGCCTCTATTTACATGGCTTATTGCCGCATAAAGGCTGCCAACATCATCAAAGACCCGTTGTGAAGATCTGGTCCCCCAAAAGGGGCCTCTCAGTTCCACGATTGGTTAAATAAACATGAGCAGCTTGGCCTGTTTCAGCAAGTTTTAACAATTTATTACGATGCCAGACATAGGTTATCCAGCAACGTAGGGGTTAAGCACCTCTGTGTACTCTGGAAAAGCTGCACACAATCTTAAAACTCAAGCAACTTTTATAGGTCTCTTAACAAATAGAACAATCTTAATTAATCCAATAAAATGAAATAAAATGATAAAAAGACATGAAATTAAGCCAATGACTTTTCCTGGGAACTGACTTGTTTGCAAGTTTTTATCTCTCTCCACCTGTGTCTGCAAGGCCAGCTTAGATATTTTAATAATGTCATATCTTGCTTATTTAATTCATACTATGAACTGAGCGTTGTTTGCTAATCTTTTTCAATTAGTTCAGGAATGCATTTTTTCGGCAGAGTTAGATGCCATTGCTCCTAGAAGCAATTTTGTTATGTTATTTTATGTTACTTACATTCAGACACCATTTTGTAGTTAGTGAAATCGTGCATTAAATGGTTGCTCCTGACAACAACCTAAATCCAGATTTTAGATCCTCATCTCCCCCCTTTGTCATTTCATAACCACACATAGGATGTGAGGGCATAAAGTCCAATCGAATGGAAGCCAGAAACTGCCACACTTCTTCCTCTACCAGGAAGGAAGTAGGGGTAGGCAATGGCACCTCCTTATCTTCATCTGATTGGAGAAGAAGCATTTTCTGGGTAGAACCGATGCTGTCAATAGAAGTTAATATTTTGCAATCATATGCTTAACAATGCCATCAAAAAGACCAACTAAAACAATAGCATCATACATAATCATATTGATCAGCCAGTTGTACCATGAACTGAAAACCCAATCTCCCCATCCTGTGTCTCGATGAGGTTAGTGACCCCCATAATGCATTTGCCTTTGACTATGGCGCAAACTCCATCTTCCTTTGCAAGTATGTAATCGAGGACGTACCGGTTTCATAGGGAAAATAGGTGCAATTCTGAAAGCATGGGATAATTTCGGTTTTGATGGCTAATAATTCCTGCAGATCCTCCTACAGAAAAAAACCTAAGAAATGCATACCCCAGAGAATGAGCCTTAGTGGTGCTCAAAGCCTTTGAATTCTTCCAATTTGCGCAGAACTCAGGTGAGATTGAACACTTGACAGAGAAATCCCAATCCTGTTACCAGGTAATTGGACAGGAACCCGTGGTCGGAAAAAGTGTTCCTACAGTTACAGCGCGGGGAGTACCTATTTCATTAAGGACAAGGAAATTGGTTGCTTTGCCTTGGTTTAAAAAAAGTAACCAGGTTTAGTATAAATGCTGGAGGGAGCTTCCCAATAAGATGCGGGCCTGGCTTTGTGAACTCCTGGAACATATGGATAGTCCATGGCCTGAGCACTTGGGATGAAAACTGTTCAATAGAAAGCGATGAGTTTTCTGGAAAGAGATATGGTTATTGTCCCAGAATGGTTCCTTCCATCCTGCAATTGGGAAGATGTTGAAATGCCCATCAACCATGATTAAATGGCGGAGTGGACTCGATGGGCCGAATGGCCTTACTTCCACTCCTATGTCTTATGGTCTTAGGGGTGCCAATAGTGGTCTTAAAATGAAGGTGGGTGCTATTATCCATTCCACACAGGGTCTGAATACCAGCGATAACCAAGACACACACTTCCCCGCAGCATACGCATGAGATGCGAGGTCCGATAGGGGAGCAGTCGTGACTGGCACATTTAATCATTGAGCAGGGAATATTCTTGGTCACATTAACATAAGTACCTTCATCCTTTACCATTGCAACAATTTGGATAGGCTACTCTGGACTTATTGGAAGAAGTCCATTAGCATCTAGCAGGTGGGGATAGGTAATAATAAAAAGAAATGCTATGTCCAGTGAACGCTTTAGTAGCAATCCATACTCCTTCGTTAGGATTCAAGAGGAGAAAAGAGGTCAAAGAGTCTTTTGCTGAAGTCAGGACATAACAGACCATTTCATCCCTGCCAAATATTCTATTGTCACTTTGGAGAAACAAATTGTTAGTGAAAGGTAACATTTCCCTATCTTCTTTTTTGCGACGTGATCTATTTGAATGGGGGCAAGGCTTACCAGGATCGTCCATAGTACAACTGAAATCAAACTGGCACACAACACCTTGACAGGGTAAAGACCATTTAGAGTTGTTCTGTAAATGAGCTTTTCAATCTCTTTGATGCAGTTTACCACTGCAACAGTCATCCTTGGTAATGTTCAGTCTCTTGGCATGCAATGGTATTTTTTTCGGCATAATTGATACAGACTCTCTGGTTGCTCAGGATCGCACAGGTAAACTGTCCCTTCTTGTGCACTAATGCTGGCAATGGCAAGTCCACAATGACAAGTTTGATCATCTTCATCTCCCCCCTTGCAAGGGGCTCGTCTGATGAACTTGCAATGATGGAGATGAACCCAGGCAGAACGTTCGGCGACCTTAGCAGCAGTTGAGGTGATGAGGAGGACCTGGAAGGGTCCTTCCCAATGAGGTTGGAGGCTGCAGAGTGTCCACTGGGCGGTGTGTGGGGTTTGCACATTCTCCCCGTGTCTGCGTGGGTTTCCTCCGGGTGCTCCAGTTTCCTCCCACAGTCCAAAAATGTGCAGGTTAGGTGAATTGGCCATGCTAAATTGCCCATAGTGTTAGGTAAAGGGGTAAATGTAGGAGAACGGGTCTGGGTGGGTTGCGCTTCGGCGGGTTGGTGTGGACTTGTTGGGCCGAAGGGCCTGTTTCCACACTAAGTAATCTAATCACCTGATGAAGGAGCGTCGTTCTGAAAGCTAGTGTGTTTCCAATTAAACCTGTTGGACTATAACCTGGTGTGTGTGATTTTTAACTTTGTACACCCCAGTCCAACACCGGCATCTCCAAATTATAATCTAATCTAATCATTGTAATTAAGTATAAGCCGTTTCCTCATTGTCCATGTGTATGCAAAATACACAAAATCAATTAAAATAGGCAGCAGCAAAGAAGGAACACAAACCTTTCCGCTAGGGGTCACCCACATTCTGGTTTGAGTATCGAGAAAGTACCCTATTTGAGTCCATAGTTTGTGCTCTTCTGCAGGGGCTTCCCCTGTGATTTCTGTACCTTACCCAGGTCTGGCATACCCGTTCTTATCCTGTGTCTGACCAGGTTTTGCTGGGCATGAGAAATTTGGGGTGTAAGGCTGCCTGCTTGGCAGCTGCACCTACTTGCCCAGTACTTTGGAAACAGTATCAGTTTCCTTGGCACGAGCCGAACATCTTGATAGTTGCCAGATTGATTGGACAAACAGCCGTACTATAACGCTGCCCCTTGGGCATTAAAAATCTTCAATGTTTCCACAAGGCTCTAAAATTGTGGATCCTACTAAGAGCATAATGAAGAGTCAGTGTATATTAGTAGATTTTCCTTTTGCTAGGACGAAAGCATGTTGATTCCCCTTGTCAGCTCAAAGGTAACATTAAAGACACATCACTCCCCAGTGGCCACATTACAAAAGTTAAAGCAAGGACTAGCCATTTGTCCCTGGGGGATTTTACTGTCTTGTTCCCAGTCTCAAAGGTAAAATGCTGGGGTCTGCCTATCCCCATTTTCAGGGTCCCCTCAGGAAAAGGTTGCTCAGCAGTGGTTGTCGGGTGGGCACCTGAGGTAGGTTCCGCCTCTAGTGGAGAAGGGCATGTGCCCGAAACGTCGAATCTTCTGTTCCCTAGATGCTGCCTGACCTGCTGTGCTGTTCCAGCAATAAAGTTTCAGCTTTGATCTCCAGCGTCTGCAGACCTCACTTTCTCCTCCGCCTCTAGTGGGTATCCTGTTTCCAACCAACCATATTAGGGCTGGCGTTTGGTATTTGGGATCGGGAGGGCACTAGATATAATCTGTTTTACCTATAACTTGCATTGTGGTTCAGTATGGTTCTGCCCATCCCAATAGAAAACCACCGCTCATCTCATTTGTGACTAGAAACTCGTGGACTGGTTTGTATTGTTGGTCTGGATCATGTCAGTGACTCCAGCTGGAAAACATTGCAAAAGCATAGGGTTAAATAACGGTAATTGAGCTTCTTGTTTATTGTTCAATTATATATCACTTCCGAAGAGAGAGTCACATCTTTCAGTACTGTAACACAAGCCATTCGTCTTCAGGCTAATCCCAGCATTTCACTGCATTTATATTCGTATCGCCCTTGGACATATTGAGCAAAATGAGCAGGTTTGGTCTTGCGGTAAGGGGCATGCTTCATTAACATTACTCTAATTCCTGGGATGGGACCTGGTTTAGGATGGTGCAGACCACTCATCACCATGATATCGGCTATGAAGACTGGATGCTTCATTTTCAAAAGAAGGAGAGGTTTGTAATAAGTGGCTGGTGTGCTGGGGACAATCAGGAGATGTTAGGGGCTCAGCGGGTATCCAGGAACAAAACCCCCATTCTCAAAAAAAGGGTCATATTGCCAGACATAGATTCCACTCAGAATCCCGAGCCTAAGTCTTTATTTTACAGCATTGTTGCTTTAACCCTATTTGTATATTCCTCAACCTTAGTGGCCTCACACTGTTTCTCATGTCCGTTTTATTTTTCATATACCCATTCACAGTCACCTCCCAGCTTTTGGGAGTTGCATCTGCTACACATATCTCTATCCCACAATCACATGCAGAATTCCTTATACTGGCCAGTAAGGTATCTTCCCATTCTATAGTTAACAACAAATTAATGCAGCCATGCTTCAAATTAACCATGAGGCAATGAGACAGGTAAAGGAATAAAACCAACGATCCTGCCAATTAATTTTGATTTTGTGATTCGGGCTAATACAATATGGCTGCTAAATACAACAAAACAAATTCCTTTTAAAGCTATGCATTTCTTTTTTCAAAATTAACACCCTCTTTGAGAATGGCTGTAAGCCTGTCCCATGTGAAATAAACTAGTTGCAGGTATAGTTCTAATATAGTTAAGGCAGTTTCACAAAGTTTGACAAAGACACATCATTCAGAACACTTAAGGCTGTTTTTAAGTAAATTAACGTTTTGAAATGACATAACTTAAACTGTTCCTTTTGCCCTTTTATTTTTAAATTGGATGTGGACTAAAAGATTAAAAAGGAACTTTAATGATCATTTTATTTTGAAAAATATGCAGAAAGGATATTTGGAAATGCATGGGGCAAAATTCAACTTTGGTCAACTTTGTAAGAAACAAATTGGGCAGAGTGTACAGCTGGTGGTTAATTTGATATTGTTCGTTTTTCATCTCTGCTGAAGTTAACTTTCACTCTCTAAGTCTGTACTAAGGCAATACCAAGTATTACAGTTAAACACTTTAAGATGTCTTGAGTTGTGACTTCTCCAAACAAATATTGTAGGTTTGTTACAGTTTTGAATTATTTAATGCTGTCAATATTATTTTAATGTTAAACTGTATGGTGTGGAAATGTAAAATTGGTGTGTACAGATCCAGGCTTTAGGGTACTGTTGCATGAACTGGTGAAATTATTGATGCTGTTCTGACACCTGTTAACTCAATTTTTACTATGTTGACATATGTATAGTAATTCTAAAAAGTAAGAGTCCACTTGCATCTCTAGATCCTTTCTGTAACTTGTATACGTTATTTTATCATTAGTTAATAATTGTATTGTTTCTTGTTTTGTTGACTGTTGTCATTTTCAAAGAGGTAATAAGTAGTCAGGCACTAATAACTCAAGTGAATTTTCTTTGTGATCAAAAGTTAGTTTATGATGCTGTTGATGCTCCCTTTGTAAATAGTTGTTAGAAGTTCTCTGATTAAACCAACAGGTAAATCTATAGGCTGGCAGCTAATTTTGGTACCTCATAATTTTATATCTGTGTGATAAGACATAAGTTAAATGTTTCTTCCTTCCTAACCCTCCTGTCTGAACTCACATACCTAGTCCTTAGTTCAGCAGTATCTTTCTTGGCCCAAATTAAACAAAATAGGTTGATATGTTTCAAGCTTTTTTTTGTATATCCCTAAACAGATAACTCAGAAATTAGCAAAACAACATGTTTTGCAGAAATTAGCAAAACAACAATTATCAGTGATTATCAGGCTGCTGTATATAGAAATATAAAGTGGATATAGGAAATTTGGTATCAATTGAACACTTTATGTGCTTTCTCTAATGCCAGAGTTTCAGATTTGAAATGTGAAGATGTAATGCCTTAATCCCTGATGTTTCTGTATTTATGTATAATTCTATACTTTGCCTCAGAACTTTTCCAACTTTGAAATCCACTATAATTACAATTGTAGTCCTTTAATTTAAATCCAAGATTAGGTTCCTTTAGCGGTCCTGACTAGTCATTGCTCATTTACAATACTATAGGTTGTGAAGTGACTGCAGCTGCCTTAATAGGGCTTGTCTACTCACATGGTAACAAAAACTTCTAATGCACGAATAATGGCCAAATCTAAAGACACAGATATTAACCATAGGATGTTAATTTTGTTACATGATTTATCACAACCGAATGTTGAACTGAAACTTCAATTGTCATTGATGGAGGGGACTCCCTCAATAAAGCTATGACTGGTACATTATTATCACCAATGAAACACAGCAGTCTTAAAATTAAGTGAAAACAAATGCGTCTGAAACAAAAAAAAGTTTACAATGTTGTCTTCCTCTGTATTAAATTGTTTTGAAATTGAATAAAGTTGGCTTTCATGTCAGGATAAAAGAGATTAGTTAGAAATTGACAGTAGGGCAGTCATGGTTTGTAAGGGGGTTAATATTTCATTTCATAATCATTGAAGGATCCTTAACCTTAAAAGAAATCATGTTAAATTTCCAAAATGCAAATCAAATCCAAAACAGTCCCGATCTCGAACTCCAGGCAACAAAACACAACATTCAATCACCAACAAGCAAATGTGCATCCGGACTGAATCTGAAAGGGTTAAACTCTCTGCAAGCTGCAAGGAACAGTATGTTGAAAGGCCGACAAGAGAGGAGGCCACACTGGATTTGGTGCTTGGTAATGAACCAGGCCAGGTGTTTGATTTAGTTGTAGGTGAGCACTTTGGAGAGAGTGACCATAATTCAGTTACGTTTAGTTTAGCGATAGAAAGGAATAGGTAATGCCACAGGTCAAAAGTTATTGAGGGGGCAAGGGCAATTATAATGCGATTAGGCAAGAATTAGGATGCCTAGAATGGTGTAGCAAAATGCAGGGGATGCAGACAATGGAAATGTGGAGCTGGTTTAAGGAACAGATACTGCGTGTCCTTGATAGGTATTTCCCTGTCAGGCAGGGAGGAAGTGATAAGGTAAAGGAACCGTGGTTTATGAAAGAAATTGTATCTCTTGTTAAGCAGAACAAGGAGGCTGATGTGTTGATGAGACAAGATGGTTCAGATGCAGCGATGGAGAGTTACAAATTAGCTAGGAAAGATTTAAAGAGAGAGTTAAGAAGAGCAAATAAAGGACATAAGCAGTTTTTAGCAGGTCGAATAAAGGAGAGCTCTAAAGCTTTCTATAGGTATGTGTGGAATAAAAGGATGACTAGAGTAGGAATAGGGTCAGTCAAAGACAGAAGCGGGAAGTTGAGTGTGGACCCTGTGGAGATCGGAGAGGTGCTCAACGAACATGTCTCATCAGTTTTCACTCAGGAAAATGAGAATATTGTAGAGGAGAAGAATGAAATACGAGATATTAGACTAGAAAGGATCGAGGTTAGTTCCAAAGAGGTGTTATCAATTCTAGAAGGAGTGAAAGTAGACAGGTCCCCTGGGCCGGATGGGATTTATCTGAGGATTCTCTGGGAAGTTAGGGAGGAGATAACGAAATCTTTGGCTTTGATATTTGAATAGTCATTGTCTGCAGGTTTAGTACTGCAGGACTCTTGCTTAGATATTTATATCATCGATAGTCTCAGGTGAGGTGCCAGAAGACTGGAGGTTGGCAAACGTGTGCCACTGTTTAAGAAGGGTGGTAAAGACAAGCCAGGGAACTATAGACCGGTGAGCCTGTCCTCAGTGGTGGGCAGGTTGTTGGAGGGAATCCTCAGGGACAGGTTGTACATGTATTTGGAAAGAAAATGACGTCTGCAGATGCTGGAGATCAGAGATGGAAATGTGTTGCTGGAGAAGCGCAGCAGGTCAGGCAGCATCTAGGGAACAGGAGAATCGACGTTTCGGGCATTAGCCCTTCCCTGAGGAAGGGCTAATGCCCGAAACGTCGATTCTCCTGTTCCCTAGATGCTGCATGTATTTGGAAAGCCAAGGACTGATAAGGAATAGTCAACATGGCTTTGTGCGTGGGAAATCATGTCTCACAAACTTGATTGAGAGTTTTGAAGAAGTAACAAAGAAGATTGATGAGGGCAGAGCAGTAGATGTGATCTATATGGACTTCAGTAAGGTGTTCGACAAGGTTTTCCCATGGAAGACTGATTAGCAAGGTTAGAGCTCATGGAATACAGGGAGAACTAGCCATTTGGATACAGAACTGGCTCAAAGGTAGAAGACCGAGGGTGGTGGTGTGGGTTGGTTTTCAGACTGGAGGCCTGTGACCAGTGGAGTGCCACAAGGATCGGTGCTGGGTCCTCTACTTTTTGTCATTTTCATAAATGTTTGGATGCGAGCATAAGAGGTGCAGTTAGTAAGTTTGCAGCTGACACCAAAATTGGAGGTGTAGTGGACAGCGAAGAGGGCACTGTTGGAATATTGCGTGCAATTCTGGTCTCCTTCCTATCTGAAAGATGTTGTGAAATTTAAGAACACAGAACATAACAGCGCAGAACAGGCCCTTCGGCCCTCGATGTTGCGCTGACCTGTCATACCAATCTGAAGCCCATCTAACCTATACTATTCCATGTACGTCCATATAATTGTTCAATGACGACTTAAATGTACTTAAAATTGGTGAATCTACTACCGTTGCAGGCAAAGTATTCCATACCCTTACTACTCTCTGAGTAAAGAAACTACCTCTGACATCTGTCCAAAATCTATCACCCCTCAATTTAAAGCTATGCCCCCTTGTGCTCGCTGTCACCATACTTGGAAAAAGGTTCTCCATGTCCACCCTATCTAACCCTCTGATTATCTTAAATGTCTGTATTAAGTCACCTCTCAACCTTTTCCTCTCTAACAAAAACAGCTTCAAGTCCCTCAGCCTTTCCTCGTAAGACCTTCCCTCCATACCAGGCAACATCCTAGTAAATCTCCTCTGCACCCTTTCCAAAGTTTCCACATCCTCCTTATAATGCGGTGACCAGAACTGTACACAATACTCCAAGTGCGACCGCACCAGAGTTTTGTACAGCTGTAGCATAACCTCATGGTTCTGGAACTCGATCCCTCTATTAATAAAAGCTAAAACACTTAACAACCCTGTCAACTTGGGTGGCAACTTTCAAGGATCTGTGTACCTGGATACCGAGATCTCTCTGCTCATCAACACTACCAAGAATCTTACCATTAGCCCAGTACTTTGCATTCTGGTTACTCCGATCAAAGTGAATCACCTCACATTTGTCCGCATTAAACTCCATTTGCCACCTTTCAGCCCAGCTCTGCAGCTTATCTATGTCTCTCTGTAACCTACAACATCCTTCGTCACTATCCACAACTCCACTGACCTTAGTGTTGTCTGCAAATTTACTAACCCACCCTTCTACGCCCTCATCCAGGTATGACGAACAGCAATGGACCCAACACCGACCCTTGAGGTACACCATTAGTAACTGGACTCCAGGATGAACATTTCCCATCAACAACCACCCTCTGTCTTCTTTCAGCAAGCCAATTACTGATCCAAACTGCTATATCTCCCACAATCCCATTCCTCCACATTTTGTACAATAGCCATTTTGTGGGGAGCCTTATCGAATGCCTTGCTGAAATCCATATACACCACATCAACTAGTTTACTCTCATTTACCTCTTTGGTCACCTTCTCAAAGAACTCAATAAGGTTTGTGAGGCACGACCTACCCTTCACAAAACTGTACTGACTATCCCTAATCAAATTATTCTTTTCGAGATGATTATAAATCCTATCTCTTATAACCTTTTCCAACACTTTACCAACAACTGAAGTAAGGCTCACTGGTCTATAATTACCTGGATTGTCTCTACTCCCCTTCTTGAACAGGGGAACCACATTTGCTATCCTCCAGTTTTCTGGCACTGTTCCTGTAGTCAATGACGATTTAAAGATCAATGCCAAAGGCTGAGCAATCTGCTCCCTGGCTTCCCAGAGTATCCTAGGATAAATCCCATCCGGCCCAGGGGACTTATCTATTTTCAAACTCTGCAGGATTTCTCATACCTCTTCCTTGTGAATCTCAATCACACCTAGTCTAGTAGCCTGTATCTCAGTAATCTCTGCGACAACATTGTCGCTTTCTAGAGTGAATACTGTCGAAAAATATTGATTTAGTGCTTCCCCTATCTCCTCTGACTCCACACACAACTTCCCATTACTATCCTTGATTGGCCCTAACCTTACTGTTGTCATTCTTTTATTCCTTAAATACCTGCAGAAAGCCTTATGGTTTTCCCTGATCCTGTCCGCCAACAACTTCTCCTGTCTCCTCCTGGCTCTTCTGAGCTCTCTCTTCAGGTCTTTCCTTGCTACCTTGTAACCCCCAAGTGCCCTAACTCAGCCTTCACATCTCATCCTAACATAAGCCGCCTTCTTCCTCTTGACCAGAGATTCCACTTCCTTCATAAAACCATGGCTCCCGCAGTCTACAGCTTCCTCCCTGCCTGACAGGTACATGCTCATCTAGGACAGACAGTAGCTTTTCCTTGAATAAGCTCCACATTTCTAATGTGCTTATCCCCTGCAGTTTCCTTCCCCATCCTATGCTTCCTATATCTTGCCTAATTGCATCGTAATTGCCTTTCCCCCAGCTGTAACTCTTGCCCAGTGGTATACACCTATCCCTTTCTATCACTAAAATAAACATAACAGAATTGTGATCACCAAAGTGCTCATCTACTTCCAAGTCTAACACCTGGCTGGGCTCATTACACAGTACCAAATCTAAAGTGGCTTCGCCCCTTGTTGGTCTGTCTACATACTGTGTCAGGAAGCCCTCCTGCACACACTGGACAAAAACTGACCCATCTAAAAAACTCGTACTATAGTTTTCCCAGTCAATATTTGGAAAGTTGAAGTCTCCCATGACATCTACCCTGTCTCTCTCACTCCTATCTAGATTGATCTTTGCTATCCTTTCCTCTACATCTCTGGAACTATTTGGAGGCCTATAGAAAACTCCCAACAGGGTGACCTCTCCTTTCCTGTTTCTAACTTCAGCCCATACTACCTCAGTTGACGAGTCCCCAAACATTCTTTCTGCAACTGTAATTCTGTCCTTGATCAACAATGCCACACCTCCCCTCTTTTCCCATCTTCTCTGTTCTTGCTGAAACATTTAAATCCTGAAACCTGCAACAACCATTCCTCTCCCTGCTCTCACCATGTCTCCGAAATGGCCACAACATTGAAGTCCCAGGTACCAACCCATGCTGCAAGTTCACCCACCTTATTTTGGATGCTCCTGGCATTGAAGTAGACACACTTCAAACCAACTTCTTGCTTGCCGGTGCCATCTTGCGTCCCTGAAACTTGATTTTGGACCTCCCTACTCTCAATCTTTTCTATACTCGAACTACAATTTTGGTTCCCATCTCCCTGCTGGATTAGTTTAAACCTGCCTAAATAGCTTTAGTGAATTTCCCTCCCCCCAGGATATTGGTACCCCTCTGGTTCAGATGAAGTCCATCCTGCTTGTAGAGGTCCCACCTACCCCAGAAAGAGTCCCAATTATCCAAGAATCCAAAACCCTCCCTCCTGCACCATCCCTATAGTCACGTGTTCAACTCCTCTCTCTCCCTATTCCTTGCTTCACTAGCACGTGGCACAGGCAACAAACCAGAGACAACAACTCTGTTTGTCCTAGCTCTAAGCTTCCATCCTAGCTCCCTGAATTTCTGCCTTAAATCCCCATCTCTCTTCCTACCTATATTGTTCGTGCCCGTGTAGACCACGACTTGGTGCTGCTCCCACTCCCCCTTAAGGATCCCAAAAACACGATCAGAGACATCATGAACCTTGGCACCTGGGAGGCAACACACCAACTGTGAGAGTCTCTCATCCCCACAAAACCTCCTATCTGTCCCCCTAACTATGGAGTCCCCAGTGACTACTGCTCTGCTGCTCTTCCCCTTCTGAGCAGCATGGACAGACTCTGTGCCAGAGCCCTGTACCCCACTGCTTTCCCCTGGTATGTCGTGCCCCCCAACAGTATCCAAAACGGTATACTTATTGTTGAGGGGAATGGCCACAGGGGATCCCTGCACTGCCTGCTGGTTCCCTTTCCGTCCCCTGACTGTAACCCATTTGCCTTTTTCTTGTACCTTAGGAGTGACTACCTCCCTTTAACTCCTCTCAATAACCCCCTCTACCTCCCGAATGATCCGAAGTTCATCCAGCTCCAGCTCCAGTTCCCTGACGTGGTTTTCGAGGAGCTGGCGTTGGGTGCACTTGCCACAGGTGTAGTCAGCAGGGACACTAGTGGTGACCCTTACCTCCCACGTTCTGCAGGAGGAACATGCAACTGCCCTAACCTCCCATTCCCACTATTCTAAATTCCCAAAGAGACTGTTAAAAAAATAAGGAATAAAAAAAAACTTGTTATCTTACTAATCTGGCGCACAGGTCCTTTTTTTTGGTTCGAGGAGGAGAATGGGTGGGAGTCACAACCCGAGTAGTGTTTTGGGTAACGCAACCGCACAAATATATGACTTCCCAGAAGTCCTTCACTCCTCCCTCGCACCTCTTGGCAAATGGAGGCCTGACTCCTGAGGTAAGTCCCTTTTAATGCGGGAAACCTCACCCTTCCTGGCAGCCCTCGCTTCACCACTCCTTCTCTTCTCGGCGCTCTGGCAAAATGGAGGCCCGACTCCCGAGGTAAGTCCCTTTTAATGCGGGAAAACTCACCCTTCCTGGCAGCCCTCAGTTCACCACTCCTTCTCTCCTCGCCGCTCTGGCAAAATGGAGGGTTCTTGAAAGGGTTCAGAAAAGATTTACAAGGATGTTGCCAGGGTTGGAGGATTTGAGCTATAGGGAGTGGTTGAACAGGCTGGGGCTGTTTTCGCTCGAGCGATGGAGTCTGAGGAATGACTTCATAGAGGTTTACAAAATTATGAGGGGCATGGATAGGATAACTAGACAAAGTCTTTTCCCTAGAGTCGGGGAGTCCAGAACTAGAGGGCATAGGTTTAGGGTGAGAGGGAAAAGATATAAAAGAGACCTAAGGGGCAATTCTTTCACACAGAGGGTGCTATGTGAATGGAATGAGCTGCCAGAGGATGTGGTGGAGGCTGTACAATTGCAATGTTTAAGATTAATTTGGATGGGTACATGAACAGGAAGGGTTTGGAGGGATATGGGCCGGGTGCTGACAGGTGGGACTAGATTGGGTTGAGATATCTGGTCGGAATGGACAGGTTGGACTGAAGGGTCTGTTTCCATGCTATACATCTCTATGACTCTATGTCTGGAGGATTGCAAATGTGCCCTTGTTCAAGAAGGGCAGGAAAGATGACCCAGGTAATTATAGACTAGTGAGCCTTACTTCTGTTGTAGAAAAGGTTTAGGAAAGGACTATAGGAGATATGATTTATGATAATCTCATAAGCAACAATTTGATTTCAGATTGTCAACATGGTTTCGTCAAGGGTAGATCATGTCTCACAAAACTGAGTTTTTTTGAGAAGGTGAGCAAGCATATAGATGAGGATAGAGCAGTTGACGTTGTGTACATTCACTTCAGTAAAGCCTTTTGATAAGGTTCCACTTGGTAGACTGCTGGAGAAATGCAGAGGCATGGGATTGAGGGTGATTTAGCAGTTTGGATTAGAAACTGGCTTTCTGAAAGATGGCAGTGAGTGGTGGTTGATGGAAAATATTCAGCATGGATTCCGGTTACCAGTGGTGTGCAGCAAACATCTGTTTTGGGACCACTGCTGTTTGTCATTTTTATAAATGATTGTTTTGCAGGCAAAGGTGGATGGGTTAGTAAGTTTGCAGGTGACACTAAAGTCGGTGGAGTAGTAGACAGTGTGGAAGAATGTCACAGGTTGCAGGGAGACTTGGATAAACTGCAGAACTGGGCTGAGTGGTTGCAAATGGAGTTCAATGCAGCTAAATGTGAGGTTATTCACTTTGGGAAGAATAACAGGAAAGCAGAGTACTGGGTCAATGGAAAGATTCTTGGTAGTGTGGATGTGCAGAAGGATCTTGGAGTCCATGAACATAGATCCATGAAAGCTGCCACACAGGTTGATAGTCCTCTTAAGAAGGCATACAGTGTGTTAGGTTTCATTGGTGGAGGAATTGAGTTCTGGAGCCGCAATGCCATGCTGCAACAATACAATACGCTAGTGCGGCCGCACTTGGAATATTGTGTACAGTTCTGGTTGCCCCATTACAGGAACAATGTGGAAGTATTTGAAAAGGTGCAGAGGAGATTTACCAGGATGTTGCTTGGTCTGGAGGTAGGCTGTTATGAGGAAAGGCTAAGATAGTTGGATATGTTCTTATTGGAAAGAAGATAGCTAAGAGGGGATTTGATAGAGACATGCAAGATGATCAGAGGATTAGATAGGGTAGACAGTGAAAGTCTTTTTCCCAGGATGAAGATGTCAGCTTGTACGAGGGGGCAGGACTACAAATTGAGGGGTGATAGATTTAAGGCAGATGTCAGGTGCAGGTTCTTCACTCAGAGTGGTAAGGGCGTGGAATGCTCTACCTGCCAATTTGGTTAACTCAGCTACATTATGGAGTTTTAAACCATCCTTGAATAAGCACATGGATGATGATGGGTTAGTGCAGGGGGATGAGCATAGAATAGTTCACAGGTTGGCGCAACATCGACAGCCAAAGGTCCTGTTTTGTGCTGTATTATTCTATGTTCTACGTTCTATTTTTAGTAAATTCAATTTCCAATTTGGTGGTAGTGTCCTGACATGAGTGCAAAACTGATTCTTTGTGGCTTTTGTCACAGAATTGCCGCCACAGTCTAATTAATTGCCAAATCATTGCTGGGCTGATTTAATCAATTGAATACATTTTAGGGCCAGCTAGAGGCCACTGCTCATCACCTAATGTCTTTTTTTAAGGCACCAAAAGCTTCCGCAGGCTATCGGATTTCTCTGGAAACATTTTATACATACAATATTACCCATCTTAAACAATCTTTTTATAGTCCAGACGCAAAACTTCTACTATTTAACAGCCGTAAACACACAACAATCTACCGACTTCCACAACTTTCACTGACCCTTTCCTTAAGGCTCGATAATCCTGTTTTAATGTATAGCGATACTTCCTTATCTCACCGAACAATTTAAGTACCAATTTAAATTATGGCAAAAGTGAGGCCTGCAGATGCTGGAAACCAGAGTTTAGACCAGAGTGATGCTGGAAAAGTACAGCAGGTCAGGCAGCATTCAAGGCGCAGGAAAATCGACGTATCGCGCAAAAGCCCTTCATCAGGAAGGAATTTAAATAATGCCCATCCAGCCGAACCAGAGTTCCCAACTCTGCTTACAGATCCCCGATCTGCTAATGGAAGATCCCAACTTCGTAGGATCTTCGATCCTATCTTTTATCTTTTTTTCCCTTTAATTATCTTTTCTTTTTTCCCTTTATCTAGGGTCCCTGACCCTCCATCTTACCGAGACCGCTATGTTACGGGCTGGACTGAGATGATAGACAGAAAGGGGTCAGGTCAACCACTACTTGAATGAGATGAAATCCAGACGGATTTGAACAATTCACATCTGGGTGGCCGATTCCTAAACACTCAATAGTGGAGGACTTGAGGCTGTTACGCTGCTTTCCACAATCCGTCCGTGCCGTATCAGAGTCACAGACACCATATGAACCTGTAAGGGGGGGGGGGGGTCGGTCTCACAGGTTCCGCAATTGGTGAAATAAACACTAGCCTGTTTTAGCAAGTTTTAACAATTTATTAAGACACCAGGCATAGGTTATCCAGCAACACGGGTTAAGCACCTCTGTGTACTCTGGAAAAGCTGCGCACAATCTTAAAACACAAGAAACTTTTATAGGTCTCTTAACAAACAGAACAGCCTTAATTTCAAACTTAATCCAATAAAATGAAATAAAATGACAAAAAGGCATGAAATTAAGCCAGTGATTTTTCCTGGGAACTGACTTGTTTGCACGTTTTTATCTCTCTCCACCTGTGTCTACAAGGCCAGCTCGGATACTTTAATAATGTCATATAGGGCTTCCACAGTGGCTCAGTGGTTAGCACTGCTGCCGCACAGCGCCAGGGGCCTGGGTTCAATTCCGGCCTCGTGCAACTGTCTGTGTGGAGTTTGCATGAGGTTTCCTCCAGGTACTCCGGTTTCCTCCCACAGTCCAAAGAAGTGCAGATTAGGTGAATTGACCATATTAAATTGTCTGTAGTGCTAGGTGCAGGGATAAATGTAGGGGAATGGGTCTGGGTGGGTTGCTCTTCAGAGGGTCGGTGTGGACTTGTTGGGCCGAAGGGCCTGTTTCCACACTGTAGGGAATCTAATCTAATCATCATATCATCATATCTTGCTTAGTTAATTCACACTATGAACAGGGCATTGTTTGCTAATCTCTTTCAATTAGTTCAGGGATGCAGTTTTCAGTAGAGTTAGATGCCATTGCTCCTAGAAGCCATTTTGTTATGATATTTTATGTTACATAGAACAGTACAGCACAGAACAGGCCCTTCAACCCCACGATGTTGTGCTGACCACTGATCCTCATGTATGCACCCTCAAATTTCTGTGACCATATGCATGTCCAATAGTCTCTTAAATGTCCCCAATGACCTTGCTTCCACAACTGCTGCTGGCAACGCATTCCATGCTCTCACAACTCTCTGTGTAAAGAACCCGCCTCTGACATCCCCCCTATACTTTCCTCCAACCAGCTTAAAACTATGACCCCTCGTGTTAGGCATTTCTGCTCTGGGAAATAAGTCTGTGCCTATCGACTCTATCTATGCGTCTCATTATCTTGTATACCTCAATTAGGTCCCCTCTCCTCCTCCTTTTCTCCAATGAAAAAAGTTCGAGCTCAGTCAACCTCTGTTCATAAGATAAGCCCTCCAGTCCAGGCAGCATCCTGGTAAACCTCCTCTGAACCCTCTTCAAAGCATCCACATCTTTCCTTTAATAGGACAACCAGAACTGGACACAGTATTCCAAGTGCAGTCTAACCAAAGTTTTATAGAGCTGCAACAAGATCTCACGAGTCTTAAACTCAATCCCCCTGTTAATGAAAGCCAAAACACTATATGAATTCTTAACCCTATCCACTTGGGTGGCCATTTTAAGGGATCTATGTACATGCACATCAAGATCCCTCTGTTCCTCCACACTGCCAAGAATCCTATCCTTAATCCTGTACTTAGCTTTCAAATTCGACCTTCCAAAATGCATCACCTCGCATTTATCCAGGTTGAACTCCATCTACCACCTCTCAGCCCATCTCTGCATCCTGTCAATGTCCCGCTGCAGCCTACAACAGCCCTCTATACTGTCAACGACACCTCCAACCTTTGTGTTATCTGCAAACTTGCTGACCCATTCTTCAATCCCCTCATCCAAGTCATTAATAAAAATTACAAACAATAGAGGCCCAAGGACAGAGCCCTGTGTAACACCACTCAATACAGACTTCCAGGCAGAATATTTTCCTTCTACTACCACTCGCTGTCTTCTGTTGGCCAGCCAATTCTGTATCCAGACAGCTAAGTTCCCCTGTATTCCATTCCTCCTGACCTTCTGAATGAGCCTACCATGGGGAACCTTATCAAATGCCTTGCTGAAGTCCATATACACCACATCCACAGCTCGACCCTCATCAACTTTTCTAGTCACATCCTCAAAGAACTCGATAAGGTTTGTGAGGCATGACCTGCCCCTCACAAAGCTGTGTTGACTGCATTTAGTCAAGCCGTGCTCTTCCAGATGGTCATAAATCCTATCCCTCAGAATCCTATCTAACACCTTGCAGACGACAGATGTGAGACTTACTGGTTTGTAATTACTGGGGATTTCCCTATTTCCTTTCTTGAAGAGAGGAATTACATTTGCCTCTTTCCAGTCCTCAGATACGACTCCAGTGGAGAGCGAGGATGCAAAGATCTTCGCAAGTGGCGATGCAATTGCATTTCTCGTTTCCCAAAGCGGCCGAGGACAAATCTGGTCATATTGAAAGAGGGTCCCCACAAGCCCAATCACTCATGTAAAATAAAAGCGAGCTTTGTTGATAGTTTTTGCCTTTGTGTTCTCCCTAATCCGTTCTGCCAAGCCTTTCTCGTGCCCCCTCCTGGCTCTCCTTACTTGCATTAAGAAGCCATTTTGTAGTTAGTAAAAGCATGCATTAAATGGTTGCTCCTGACAACAGTCTAAATCCAGATTTTAGATCCTCAATCGCACCCCGGTAATGATTAGATTAGGTTAGATTACTTATAGTGTGGAAACGGGCCTTTCGGCTCAACAAGTCAACACAACCCGCCGAAGCGCACCCACCCAGACCCATTCCCCTACGCATGCACCTAACACTATGGGCAATTTACCATGGCCAATTCACCTAACCTACACAATTTTGGACTGTGGGAGGAAACCAGAGCACCCGGAGGAAACCCACGCAGACACGGGGAGAATGTGCAAACTCCACACAAGTCAGTCACCTGAGGCGGGAATTGCACCCGGGTCTCTGGCGCTGTGAGGTAGCAGTTCTAACCACTGTGCCACCCGTGCTGCCCACCAGGCAGAAGATACAGAAACCTGAACACGCGCATCAACAGGTTCAGTAATAGCTTCTTCCCAGCCATTATTAGATAGAAGAATGGATTCTCTAGCCAAAAATAATGCTGATCTTGCTAACTCTGACCTTGCTTAGCACGCAACCTTTTTTGTAGTGTGACCTGTATGACTCTAAGTCTTTTTTATCTGTACTTCCTTCTTACTATGATCTGCTTGTACTGGTCATAGATAAAGCTTTTCACTGTATCTCTGTACATGTGACAATATATCAATCAATCAATTAAACCACTGTCATGCAGCTATGTAGAACTGCTGCCATCTTGTTCCATTTTTAATTATCTAATTGTAGCCAGAATATCTTTCAGTGACTTTTTGGCATGTTTCTAAGGTGCTCCTGAGGATCTATCCTTTGCACTGTCCTCCTATTTCTCATCTACATGCTGTCCTACAGTGATACTTCCAAAAGCTGTGTTGGATTTCATGTGCGTGCTTCACCAGCTCAGTTCTATTTGCCTCCACTTCTCCATTGAGGTTAGATTTTCATGCTACTTACCAGATATTTAGTACTGCTTGACTTGTGATTCCTTCCAGTTAAATATTGGATGGATTGAAATTGCTTCAGTGTATCCCTGGAGACCACATAGAGAAAGTATGTCCAGCTGCAGCTACTCGCTAATTGCAATTCGGAATGGAGCAGCAGGTGGAATCACGGTGAAGCATCTGCCGTGCTGATGTTGTTGTGGACAGTGTGTCCAGTGAGGTGTCATAGAGATCTGCAGTGCAGAAGTAAGCCTTTCAGACCATAACATTTGTGATGGCTGAAAACAACCACTTAACTCCTCTAATCCCATTTTCCAAGACTGGCAAATGCACATCCATATACTACTAAATGTGATAAGGGTTTCTGCCTCTGCCACGATACAGACAATGAGTTGCAGATTCCACCACCCCTGATGTCTCCTTTAAATCTTGAATCTATAACCCCTAGTCATTGGTCCCTCCAAAAGGGGGAATGGTTTCTCCCGCCTGCCTCATGATTTTATTTATCTCATGTCCCCTGTCAAACTCCTTTGTTCTAAGGAACACATTCCCAGACAATCCAATCTGTCTCCATAACTGGAAGTCTTGAACACAGGCAACATCCTGGTAAATTCCCTCTGAGGCTCTTTGCAGTGCTGTAATGTGGATTCCAGAACTATGCGCAACACTGTAACCAATATTTTATGTAGTTCCAGCATAACCACCTGGCTGTTAAACTAATAATGGCACATGTACCCTTATTGAATAATGCTACCAAATTTACTCTCCTCCAGCACCTCTCGCTGCCAGATGGAGGCAGATATGATAGGGGTATTTAAAGAACTTCTGGATAAGTACATGAAAATGCAAGGAATAGAGAGATATGGCAGTCAGAAGGGACTGGTTTAATTTGGCATCATGTTTAGTACAACATCATGGGCTGAAGGTCCCACTCCTGTACTCTAGTGTTCTATGTTCTGTGTGGAATTGAAAAGCTTTGTGGGCAACTCTGCTATTTCCTCCTTTGCCTCACTCAAACTGGGATACACTTGTTCCTGCCCTGGAGATGTATCTACTTTTAAGTCTACTAGAGTACTCAGAACTTCCTCTTTGTCTATGCTAATTTCTTTAATTGTATTACAGACCATCTCACTATTTCTCGACCTATGCCACGTGTCTCAGTAGTGAAACTGACCCAAAATAATAGAGTCACAGAGACGTTCAGCATGGAAACCGACCCTTCGGTCCAACCCGTCCATGCCGACCAGATATCCCAACCCAATCTAGTCCCACCTGCCAGCACCCGGCCCATATCCCTCCAAACCCTTCCTATTCATATACCCATCCAAATGCCTCTTAAATGTTGCAATTGTACCAGCCTCCACCACTTCCTCTGGCAGCTCATTCCATACCCGTACCACTCTCTGTGTGAAAACGTTGCCCCTTGGGTCCCTTTTATATCTTTCCCCTCTCACCCTAAGCCTATGCCCTCTAGTTCTGGACTCCCCAACCCCAGGGAAAAGACTTTGCTTATTTACCCTTTCCATGCCCCTCATAATTTTGTAAACCTCTATAAAGTCACCCGTCAGCTTCCGACACTCCAGGGAAAACAGCACCAGCCTGTTCAGCCTCTCCCTATAGCTCAAATCCTCCAACCCTGGCAACATCCTTGTAAATCTTTTCTGAACCCTTTCAAGTTTCACAACATCTTTCCGATAGGAAGGAGACCAGAACTGCATGCAATATTCCAACAGTGGCCTAGCCAATGTCCTGTATGGCCACAACATGACCTGCCAACTCCTGTACTCAATACTCTGACCAACAAAGGAAAGCATACCAAACGACTCCTTCACTATCTTATCTACCTGCGACTCCACTTTCAAGGAGCTATGAACCTGCACTCCAAGGTCTCTTTGTTCAGCAACACGCCCTAGGACCTTACCATTGTGCATATAAGTCCTGCTAAGATTTGCTTTCCCAAAATGCAGCACCTCGCATTTATCTGAATTAACCTTCATCTGCCACTTCTGAGCCCATTGGTCCATCTGGTCCAGATCCTGTTGTAATCTGAGGTAACCCTCTTTGCTGTCCACTACACTCCCAATTTAGGTGTCATCTGCAAACTTACTCACTGTACCTCTTATGCTCGCATCCAAATCATTTATGTAAATGACAAAAAGTAGAGGTTCCAGCACCGATCCTTGTGGCATTCCACTGGTCACAGGCCTCCAGTCTGAAAAACAACCCTCTTCTACCTTTGAGCCAGTTCTGTATCCAAATGGCTAGTTCTCCCTGTATTCCATGAGATCTAACCTTGCTAATCAGTCTCCCATGGGGAACCTTGTCGAACGCCTTACTGAAGTCCATATAGATCACATCTACTGCTCTGCCCTCATCAATTTTTTTATATTAGATTACTTACAGTGTGGAAACAGGCCCTTCGGCCCAACAAGTCCACACCTACCCGCCATCCACCCAGACCCATTCCCCTATATTTACCCCTGCCCCTAACACTATGGGCAACTTAACTTTGCCAATTCACCTAACCGGAGAGAATGTGCAAACTCCACACAGTCGCCTGAGATGGGAATTGAACCCGGGTCTCTGGCGCTGTGAGGCAGCAGTGCTAACCACTGTGCCACCGTGCCGCCCACCAATTTTCCAGTATATTCTGAGATTGCAGTCAGGCACATGACAGGTGCCTGCAAGCACTGTGCAAAACAGCTTTCACTCTCTCTTAACATGCCTTCAACTTCATAATACTACTCTTATACTCCAACCCCTTGAAATAACGACTAACGTTCCAATTGCCTTCCTGATTAACTGCTGTAGCTGTATACTGACTTTGTGTTTCATGTTCAAACATCCCCATGACCAAGCGTTCTGCAGCTTTTCTCCATTGTAAGTAATACTCTGATCTTTTTTTTCTCCCTTCCAAAATGAATAACTTCACAGTTTCCCACATTATACTTCATTTACCAACTTTTTCTCGCTTACTTAATCAATACCTCTTTGTAAACTGTTAGTATCCCTCTTACAACTTGCCTTTCCTCCTGTTTTTGTCACTTGTAAATTTTGGCTCCAGTGCATACATGTTCCAAGGATTGCAAGCATTTGTAAATAGTTACACTTCCATCACTGATCTTGTGGAACTCCAGAGGTTACAGATTCCAACCTGAAAAAGAAGTCTCTATTCCCACTGTTTTCTGACTATTGGCCAGTTCTCTATCCATAACATTACACGATATCCAACACTGTGGGCTCTTATAACTCCACCTTTTGTGAGGTGCCTTGTCAAAGTATTTCTGGAAGTCAAAATACAACAAGTCAAAATGGTTGAGATTTCTCCAAGCTAATCTGACTCTGCTTGATTAAATTATGATTTCCCAAATGTTCTGGTATTACTTCCTTTAATAGGACCTCAAATGTAGTAATCTCAGGGTAGCTGTGGTGGCTGTGGTTAGCACTGCTGCCTCTCAGCGCCAGGGACCCGGGTTCAATTCCACTCTTGGTGTGGAGTTTGCAGTTTCCTCCCACAGTCCAAAGATGTGCAAGTTACATGGATTAGCTATGCTAATTGCTCCATAATGTCCAGTGATGCGTAGGTCAGGTGTGTTAGTCATGGAAGATATAGGGTAGGGGGATGGATGTGAGTGGATTGCTCTTCAGTAGGTTTGTGTGGACTTGATGGGCTGAATGGCCTGTTTCAGACTGCAGGGATTCTATGATTCTCTAATCATACAGCATTCCCTGCACCTACCAGCCTTTCCTTTCACCCTAACTGGAATATAACTGTCTCTGAACTCTTATTAACTCATTTTTGACGACTTCCCATTTTCCACCTGTCCCTTTATCTGTGAACGTCTGCCCCCAATCAGCTTTTGAAAGTTCTTGCCTAATACCGTCAAAATTAGCCTTCCTCCAATTTGACCTTCAAGTTTTGGATTTGGTCTATTCTTTTCCATCACTATTTTAAAACTAATAGAACTATGATCGCTGCCTCCAAAGTGCTCCCCCACTGACAACTCAGTCATCTGCCCTGCCTTATTTCACAAGAGTATGTTAAGTTTTTCACCTTCTCTAGTGTGAGAACATATACATAATGAATCAGAAAAATTTCATGTACACACTCTCCATCTAAACGCTTAAAACTCTGGTAGTCCCAGTCTATGTTTGGTAAGTTAAAATCCCCTACCATAACTACTCTATTATTCTTACAGATAACTGAAATTTCCTTGCAAATTTTATTTCTCAATTTCCCACTGACTATTAAGGAGTCTGTAATACAATCCCACTAAGGTGATCATCCCTTTCTTATTTCTCAGTTCCACCCAAATAATTTCCTTGGATGTGTTCCCAGGAATATCCTCCCTAAGTATAGCACTAATGCTATCTCTTACCAAAAATGCCAATCCTCCTCCTCTCTCGCTTCCCCTTTCTATTCTCCCTATAGCATTTATATCCTGGAACGTTAAGCTGCCAGTCCTGTCCATCTCTGAGCTGAAAATGTGTTGCTGGAAAAGCGCAGCAGGTCAGGCAGCATCCAAGGAACAGGAGAATCGACGTTTCGGGCATAGGCCCTTCTTCAGGAAATTCCTGAAGAAGGGCTTATGCCCGAAACGTTGATTCTCCTGTTCCTTGGATGCTGCCTGACCTGCTGCACTTTTCCAGCAACACATTTTCAGCTCTGATCTCCAGCATCTGCAGTCCTCACTTTCTCCTGTCCATCTCTGAGTCATGTTTCTGTAATTGCCATGATATCACAGTCCCATGTTCCTAACCGTGCCCTGAGTTCATCGACCTTCTCTGTTAGGCCTCTTGCACTGAAGTAAATGCAGTTTAATTTTTCAGTCTTAACTTGTTCTCTGCTTTGTTCCTTCCTGCCCAGATTGTTTGACTCGCTCCCTTTCCCAACTGTAAGATTCATTTTTTACCTCACTATTTCCCTTGGTACCCCAACACTCCCCCCCCCAAAAAAAAAGATCAGGCAAACCTCCCTGCCAGTATATTAGATCCCTCCCAATTCAGGTGTAATCCATCCTCGTACATCTTACTTCTACCCCAGAAGAGATTCCAATGATCCAAAAATGTGAACTCTCTTCTCCTATGCATCAGCTCCTCAGCCACGTATTCATCCACTCTATCCTCCTATTCCTACCCTCACTAGCTCGTAGCACCGGGAGTAATCCAGATATTACTACCCTCGAGGACCTCCTTTTGAAATTCCTGCCTAACTTCCTAAATTCTTTCGGAATCTCATCCTTTTCCCTTCCTATGTTGTTGGTGCCAATGTGTACAATGACCTCCTGCTGGTCCCTCTTCCCCTTTGAGAACATTCTGTACCCTCTATGAGACATCCTTGATCATGGCACCAGGGAGGCAACACACCATTCTGATTTTTCGCTGCTGGCCGCAGAAATGTCTATCTGTGCCTCTGACCAGAGAGTTCCCTATCACAAGCGATTGCTTGGAACCGGACATACCCCTCATTGCATTAGAACCAATCTTGATACCAGAAGCTTGGCTGTTCATGCTACATTCTCCTGAGAGTTCATCACGCCCTACATTTTCCAAATCAGCAAACCCGTTTGAAATGGGGATAGCCATAAATGACTCCTGCACTACCTGCCTGCCCCTTGAAACTTTCAGAATACTGAATGGCCTGGACAGAATGGACATTGGGAAGATGCTTCCATTGGCAGGAGGGATGAGGACCCAAGCACATAAGAGTAAAGGGAAGACTCTTTAGAACAGAGATAAGGAGAAAGTTCTTGAGCTGGAGAGTGGTGAATCTGTGGAATTAATTGCCACAGAAGTCTGTGTAGGCCAGGTCATTGGGTATATTTAAAAGAGAGATAGATTGGTTCTTTATTGTCAAGGTGATCAAGGGTTATGGGGAGAATGCAGAAGAATGAGTTTGAGAAACTTATCAGCTATGATTAACTGGCAGAGCAGACTTGCTGGGCTGGATGGCCTAATTTTTAATTCTATGTCTGATGGTCTTATTCCAAAAGGATACAGGGTAGACCATTTTTTGGAGTGAGCTAAAGCTGCTTCACTGAAGGCCATGTCACTGAATCAAGTAAGAAAGAGATACATTTTTAGATATCATAGATGCTAAGGGGTATGGAGAAAAAACATTGAACTAGAGGATCAGCTAACATCACATGAAACGTTGAAGTAGGCTTGAAAGCTAAATGGCCTAATCCTGCTCCTAGTTTACATGTGCATGTATTTTTGTATATGTAGGAGAAAGTGAGGACTGCAGATGCTGAAGATCAGAGCTGGAAATGTGTTGCTGGAAAAGCGCAGCAGGTCAGGCAGCATCCAAGGAGCAGGGCTCATTCCCGAAACGTCGATTCTCCTGCTCCTTGGATGCTGCCTGACCTGCTGCGCTTTTCCAGCACATTTTCAGCTTTTTGTATTTGTATACAATTTTCTATAAAGAAAGAAGCTTTACCTTCCTTGAATAGCTTACAGTTAGCATTTGGGAATAGCTTACTAGTTGATCCTGATCTTTTTGATTAGGGAAAAATTATGAGCTGGAAAAAAAGTCAACCGAGGAGACAAATAACCATGGGAATGGGTAGCGGAACTGGGGACATTGGAATTTTGAGAAAAAAAAAGTCTAGAATCGTAACTGATAACTTGAATCTTTGGGATTGGAAAAATAATAGGTTGTTTTGTCCTTTTGAGTTAGTTTAGGTATACGGTTAGATTTGGCCTATTTGTGATCTAGCTCCATATGCCATTTTTCCCTCTTATCCCTTAATAACAAAAAAAAATCAGTTAGTTTTAAAATTAATTCATTTAGTCACCGTTCAAAAATTTCAATTAGATTCATCAGAGGTGGTTTATCTTTGCAAATCCATTTGGAAATTTTCTAAGTGTATTTTTATTGAAAATGTTTTTTTAATGTTACATTAAACCAAAAACAATGCAAATCAAAATAATACACATGTACATAAAAAGCAACAACTAGATGAATAAATAAATAAATATATAATACGGTTCAGAGTGACAAAACAATAACTCTTGATCATCGAGAGCACTAACTTGCACATGTTCGTAATTCTTTCTCTCAGGATGTTAGATTCATTGGACACGACCGTCATGGCTGTATAAAAATCCTTATTAGTGTGGCAGATAAATCTGTTCCAGGTAATCCAAAAAGGGACTCCGTGTCTTATAAAAATTCTCAATTTTTTGGTGTATCATACTTATAAGAAAATCCAGAGTGATATGCTCCATGATTAACTTATGCCGACCCGACAGACCCAGGGGGTTTTCAGACACCCAATATAGCAAAATATTTTTCCTTGCACAAAAAATAAGGATATTGTAAAGTTTGTTCCTGTGCCTGTCTAAAGGAAGAACACTGGGCAGGCCCAGAAGAAGAGAGATCATGTCCATCTCCAATTCTGTCCCCAAAAACCTCTCTTTTGTACCTACCACAGCGCTCCATTGTGTCCAGAGTCTGTGGCAGGACCAAATGCAATGAGTGAGAATGCCCTTAGTCGTTTTGCATTTGGGACATGTTGAGGATACTCCCACTTTGAATTTTGAGAGGGGATCTGGGCCTAGATGGACCCTGTGGAGAATCTTCAGCTGTAGGGCATAGGTCCTGTTACAAATTAAAATCTTTCTTGCACTTTCCCATATATCCTTCCACGTCTCAGAGAAGATCTTGACTCCCAACTGTTTCTCCCAGACCTTATAAAACCGCTGGACCGTGTCTGAAGGGTCACCCCCTAACAGGTGATTAAGAGTGCTGCCAGAGTGCTTCTCTGTGTCAGATCTGTAAGGGTCGGTTAGAAGTGTACTTTTTTGAATGAAATCCCTGATTTGGAAAAAACAGAAGAGGTTTATGCTAGGTCGTTTGTACCTCTGAGTTAATTGATCAGAGGACATCATTGTTTCCCCCTCAAATAAGTCAGCCAGGCAAAAGACAACCTTAACTGCCCAGAGTTTAAACCTGGAGTCCATTAACTTATATAGAACATAGAACATTACAGCGCAGTACAGGCCCTTTGGCCCTCGATGTTGCGCCGACCTGTCATACCAATCTGAAGCCCATCTAACCTACACTATTCCATGTACGTCCATATGCTTGTCCAGTGACGACTTAAATGTACTTAAAGTTGGCGAATCTACTACCGTTGCAAGCAAAGCATTCCATACCCCTACTACTCTGAGTAAAGAAACTACCTCTGAAATCGCTGTCACCATACTTGGAAAAAGGCTGTCCCTGTCCACCCTATCTAACCCTCTGATTATCTTATATGTCTCTATTAAGTCACCTCTCAACCTTTTTCTTTTCTCCAACGAAAACAGCCTCAAGTCCCTGAGCCTTTCCTCGTAAGACTTTCCCTCCATACCAGGCAACACCCTAGTAAATCTCCTCTGCAACCTTTCCAAAGTTTCCACATCCTCCTTATAATGCGGTGACCAGAACTGTACACAATACTCCAAGTGCAGCCGCACCAGAATTTTGTGCAGCTGTAGCATAACCTCATGGTTCCGGAACTCGATCCCTCTATTAATAAAAGCTAAAACACTGTATGCCTTCTTAACAACCCTGTCAGTTTGGGTGGCAACTTTCAAGGATCTGTGTACCTGGATACCGAGATCTCTTTGCTCATCAACACTACCAAGAATCTTACCATTAGCCCAGTACTTTGCATTCCGGTTACTCCGATCAAAGTGAATCACCTCACACTTGTCCGCATTAAACTCCATTTGCCATCTCTCAACCCAGCTCTGCAGCTTACCTATGTCTCTCTGTAACCTACAACATCCTTCGTCACTATCCACAACTTCACCGATCTTAGTGTTGTCTGCAAATTTACTAACCCACCCTTCTACGCCCTTATCCAGGTCATTTATAAAAATGAAGAACAACAGTGGACCCAACACCGACCCTTGCGGTACACCACTAGTAACTGGACTCCAGGATGAACATTTCCCATCAACCACCACCCTCTGTCTTCTTTCAGCAAGCCAATTACTGATCCAAACTACTATATCTCCCACAATCCCATTCCTCCGCATTTTGTACAATAGCCTACTGTGGGAAGCCTTATCGAACGTCTTGCTGAAATCCACCACATCAACCGGTTTACTGTCATCTACCTGTTTGGTCACCTTCTCAAAGAACTCAATAAAGTTTGTGAGGCACGACCTACCCTTCACAAAACTGTGCTGACTATCCCTAATCAAATTATTCTTTTCGAGATGATTATAAATCCTATCTCTTATAACCTTTTCCAACACTTTACCAACAACTGAAGTAAGGGTTGTCTCTACTCCCCTTCTTGAACAGGGGAACCACATTTTCTATCTTCCAGTCTTCTGGCACTATTCCTGTAGACAATGACAATTTAAAGATCAATGCCAAAGGCTCGGCAATCTGTGGGAAAACTCACCCTTCCTGGCAGCCCTCGCTTCACCACTCCTTCTCTCCTTGCCGCTCTGGCAAAATTACACTCCGTTGGAAACCCGGACTACCAATTATATGTACAAAATCCATGTACAACAAGAACCAAAAAATGAAACAAAACATAAAGTGCCAATGGAGCTGAATAGGGGAATTTACCCTCCACGTAAAGGGGGCACCTACACATCCCAAAACCTTGTCTTCTGCTCTATTGCCAATATGTCAACCAGGGCAATTGAATACAAAAACTGGGATTGAACTGCTTGCAGATAGGTATCTAGCAAACACCTTCCTAACTCCTTCCAGTTCGAGCTGCATCACAGACACAAGCAAAAAGAGAAAAAATAGCTTTAAATAATGGATTAAAAGTGAAGACTATGTCCACCCCCAAGTATAATTTAACACTGGTTAGTTCCAGAAAAATCCCAACAAGACTTTCTTTAAATATAAAAAAAATTACCTGTATCCATTAAATTGTCCCATCTAATTTAAAGCGTCCACAAATGTTTTTGCTTTCTGTAGAGAATTGAATGGATGTGCAGATCCATTGAAAGCAAACCAAAACACTGCTATGTACCTTGAATAGTGTTGGATCCCGAGTTCCCTTAATCTTTTCTCGATATCCTTCAAAGGATTTATTTTCCGGATCACTACCACCGAGAAGTCCTGGAAAAACATGATCCTGAAGCCCTCGTGAGCCAAAGCCTTCGGCTCTTTCCCCGGTTCTGGAGGTTTCCATGATTCTTTGTTTGTCCCTGGAGCTGTGAAACCGCACGAAGATAGGGCAGGGCACTGGTACAAACCTGACCTGCGTGCCATAACCCGGTGTGCTCTTTCAATTTTCACCCACCCATTTCGACTTCTATGTTGAGGAATTGCAGCTGCCAGTTCTTGAAAAGTTCCACTGGTTTCCGTTCCCTCGAGTAGACTGACGATAAGGGCATTTTTCCTCCTGCCCCTGCTGTCGAGATCGTCAACTTGATCAATTGAATTACGTACCTGTATTTCAAGGGCTCGGATCTGATCTTATGATGAATCAATCGCAGTCTCTGCCATTGCGGTTCAGCGCCTGGCCTCATCTGCTCTCTTCCCGAGGTTTTCAAGCTGCTGATCATGTTTTTGTATTACGGTAGAGAGCGAGTCCAACTTACTGTTAAACTTTTCTTTGATCTTGTCTTCAAGCTTTTCACACAACTTTGTGAGCTGTGCGACATCGAATTGGGTCCATCGAATTGGTAGGGGGAGCCGCAGTCACGGCCGTGCCTGAATTAGATGCCTCTGGCGGGAGCTCCACGTATTGATCCTTTTCAGTGTTTTGTCATTTCCACTCGGCAAAACAGGGACTGATAAAAATTCTACAACTATTTCAGTGTTGAAACTTCGCGAAATGGTTTGAGTAGGGTGGGTTAAAGCACTGCTTTGCTTGTACTGTGATGCAGAACCCAGCAAAGCAATCCGTTTAGATGGCCGCCGTCTTGGATTCCCTATTTTGGCAATCTTTAAATTGCTGTTTTCTAGGTATTTGTCATCCTGATTATAGATGCTATTAATTTCTGAAATAAGACATTAAGCGATTTGGTCGATAATTCATTGAGTGTTATCTCCTTTCTGAAATGTTAAAGAAATGGTAAGTAATGCTCCTTAAATTGAGGGAAGTTCAGAAGTTCCTTGATTCAATATTGCGCGCTGATCCTTTCCTACACTATATATATCGATACAAAGTAGCAGAATGTCCTTCATTTCCTCCTTTTCATTTATAATGTCACTGAGTTTTCAATAGATAACTCCCGGTCACACTGTTATTCCTGACTAACCTTTTTGTGTTGATTTTGATATCTCTTGCAAGGTTTTATTCTCCCATTTTGTAACACTTTGCTGTACAGTTTCAATTTCCAGAATCATCATTTTTCATGTTTGTAAGCATTTTAATTTAATTTTATACTGCAGAGGGTACCAACTAATGCTCTCTCACACAGTAGTTTTGAACTAACAAGTTATTTATCCATGAGCAGATTTTCCCAGTTTTCAGTCAACAGTATTTGACACTTTGCATAGCATTTGCTCAAAAGTGAATAAGCAGAATTATTAAAAATAATTTTATGCAGTTATATTTGTGTCCATTTTAGGCTAAATTAAAAAAAAATTCTTTGTTTCTGTTTGAATCTGTTAAAGTCAATGAACTTTAAGTCTCAGGTAGTACCATTTTGAGAGGTTGCAAAAATCGTTCTTGCATTCAAAGGCTATTTTACATGCCCTTTAAAATTTAAGTTATGGTTATGTACTTTCATTACAGATGGCCCAACAATATACCCCATACCAATTCAGAATAGCAAGCCAGTGCTGACTGTTAGCTTCACATCTGGGGATATTAGCATGATGAACAACTATGATGATTTGTCACCAACTGTGATCCACTCAGGTTTAAAAGGTGAGAAATGGAGTTCATCAAAAAGTATTGAAGATTTCTTTCATTTGCAAGTGTGAATAACATGTCAAAAAGTTTATTTAATTCCTTTATAATTAAGATTAGATAGCACTCTTTCCTCTTCCAAATTAAAAATTTCAAAACTTCTATTTGTGCAATGTTACTCGTTTTTTGACTTTCAAATCCATATGTGTACAGAAGAAGCTCAATTAACCTAAGGGCCTGAACAGGCAATATTTTGTTTGGTTAATCGAATTTCGGATAATCGAACGCAGATGACATAATTTAGCTGAGCAGTCTTGCTGGGTAATTCGCTATTCGGATAACCGAATGCCGGATAATCGAGGTTCCTCTGTATTTTTTAAACCAGGAATGGATGGTGTAATGGTAACATCACTGGATTAGTAATCAGGCTGATGTTCTGGGGACATTGGTTTGAATCCTACCATGACAGACCTTGAATTAAAATTTCACTAAAAATCTGAAACTAAAGGCTAATTTAACGGTGTCCATGTCATAAAGTCCCATCCATTCTTTTATAGAAGGAAACCTTACCCTGTTTGGCCTTCATGTGACTCAGACCAACAGCAATCTCAAATGTTTAGAAAGCCAGTCAATCAGGGGAAACTGGGGATGGTAAACAAATACCAGCTTTGCCAATGCTGCCCATAGCTGATGTAAGAACAAAGAAAAGTGAGAAAGAGTGGACTGTCTAGTCAATGTTTTTGATTAAGTTTTGCATTAGTTTAAAAAGTAATTTTACTATGTTTGCTGTGAACAATAGGTAACCAATCAACAAAATTTGCTTGAGTTAAGGAAGGAACACATTAACTGAGGAAAATAAAGAAAATCACAATGTCAAGCACATGCTTTTGCACAGTAACATAGGTCCACACATGTACAGTGTTAAGGAAAAATATCCCATACAAAGGAAGATGAAAAAACTTGTTTAGATTCCTTTGTCTCTGAGGCGTAAGGTTTTAGCATATGGTCAGTGTGGTTAAGTTGGTTTCTTGAATGTAGTTAGTCATTGTGTATAGTGCAGTTTTTGACAACATCTTGATTCACAGTGAGTAGTTAAAAATGAATTTGCTGTGCTGGGAGAATAACATAAGAGGACCTGGGGTTATGAGGGAAACACAGTGACAGGTGTTAATGTTCTGAAATTGTTACATTCAATGTTAGTTGTGAGGCTTGTAAGATACCTATGGGGAAAAATGAGCTGTACTTCCTCCAGCTTGCACTGAGCTTCACTGGAGCATTGCAGCAGGCCTGTGACAGAAATTCTGGCATGGGAACATAGTGATGTGTTGAAGTGGCAGGCACCAAATGCTATGGATTAGATTGAATGAAGTCCATTGCTTCACTTGGACAGCATGTCTGGGGCTTTGGATAGTGAGGAGGGAGGAGGTAAATGGGGAAGTAGTGTACCTTCTGTGATTACATGGTGGGTGCCTTGAGGGTATGAGATGGTGTTGGGAATGGAGCAGAAGCGGATCAGAATGTGCTGGAGGGAATGAATCGTATGGAATGTTGATAAGAGAGGGCAGGGTAATATCACACTGGAGGTGGTGGAATGGTGGCTTATGATCCTTTTGGATGCTGATGTTGGTGAGGTGGAAATAGAGGACAACGGTCCCTATTGTTGTTGTGGGTGGGAAGGCATGAGGGCAGAGGGAAATGTGTCAGGCATGGCTGTGGGCCCTATCAATCATGATGACGGAATGCTCAGTTGAGGAAAATGGTGGATGTAATCGAGGCTGTCCCTGTGGAAGGTGGTATCATCAGAGTTGATATGATGGAGATGGAGAAACTGGTAGCCTAATATAGAGTCATAGAACATAGAACATTACAGCGCAGAACAGGCCCTTCGGCTCTCGATGGTATGACAGGTCGGCGCAACAATCTGAAACCCATCTAACCTACACTATTGCATGTATGTCCATATGCTTGTCCAATGACGACTTAAATGTACTTAATGTTGGCGAATCCACTACCGTTGCAGGCAAACCCTTACTACTCTCTGAGTAAAGAAACTACCTCTGACATCTGTCCTATATCTATCACCCCTCAATTTAAAGCTATGCCCCCTCGTGCTTGCTGTCACCATACTTGGAAAAAGGTTCTCCCTGTCCACCCTATCTAACCCTCTGATTATCTTAAATGTCTGTATTAAGTCACCTCTCAACCTATTCCTCTCTAACAAAAACAGCCTCAAGTCCCTCAGCCTTTCCTCGTAAGACCTTCCCTCCATACCAGGCAACATCCTAGTAAATATCCTCTGCACCTTTTCCAAAGCTTACACATCCTTCTTATAATGTGGTGACCAGAACTGGACACAAAACTCCAAGTGCGGCCGTACCAGAGTTTTGTACAGCTGTAGTATAACCTCATGGTTCCGGAACTCGATCCCTCTATTAATAAAAGCTAAAACACTGTATGCCTTCTTAACAACCCTGTCAGCCTGGGTGGCAACTTTCAAGGATCTGTGTACCTGGACACCGAGATCTCTCTGCTCATCTACACTACCAAGAATCTTACCATTAGCCAAGTACTTTGCATTCCGGTTACTCCGATCAAAGTGAATCACTTCACACTTGTCCGCATTAAACTCCATTTGCCACCTCTCAGCCCAGCTCTGCAGCTTATCTATGTCTCTCTGTAACCTACAACATCCTTCGTCACTATCCACAACTCCACCGACCTTAGTGTTGTCTGCAAATTTACTAACCCACCCTTCTACGCCCTCATCCAGGTCGTTTATAAAAATGATGAACAGCAGTGGACCCAACACCGACCCATGTGGTACACCACTGGTAATTGGACTCCAGGATGAACATTTCCCATCAACCACCACCCTCTGTCTTCTTTCAGCAAGCTAATTACTGATCCAAACTGCTATATCTCCCATAATCCCATTCCTCCGAATCTTGCACAATAGCCAACTGTGGGGAGCCTTATCAAACGCCTTGCTGAAATCTATATACACCACATCAACTGGTTTACTCTCATCTACCTCTTTGGTCACCTTCTCAAAGAATTCAATAAGGTTTGTGAGGCACGACCTACCCTTCACAAAACCGTGCTGACTATCCCTAATCAAATTATTCTTTTCGAGATGATTATAAACCGTATCTCTTATAACCTTTTCCAACACTTTACCAACAACTAAAGTAAGGCTCACTGGTCTATAATTACCTGGATTGTCTCTATTCCCCTTCTTGAACAGGGGGACCTTGCAGGAAGCTGAGTGTGAGATTTTGCTAAAACAGACTTAAAACTGGGAGTGCCTTTTCATAAATACCCACTACAAACCCGCCAAATCTCAGTTACCTTGACAGTTTTAGCAAAATCTGTAGTTGGGTATTGTGCCCAGAGAGATTTGACAGCCTTGTTCTGAGCTAAATATTCAAGATGATGAATTATTCCTTTTCAGGTATGAGTCACAGATGTATTATTTAGAAAATTGTTATCATAATATTATTATGATCTGGGTATAGTGGCATAGATTTTTATTTTGAATTGAAGCACTGTGTTGGCATCATATCCACCAAAGCAAGATGTTGCGCGCGTTGCTTAATGAACAACTGGATGGTCTTCCAGTCTCACAGATTCTGGTGTTGCATTACAAGGCTAGCTGGATACCACTTCAGAAGCTACAAGCCAGGAGCTTCTGCTCAGCTTATTATGGTTTGCCCTTGAGGCCCAGAAATACCTCCCCAAAGGTCAAAACTCACTCCCAAGTTTATTGATGCTGCCCTGAAAAGCTGCTGTATGGATTGACCTAAGGAAGGTCTATTCTCATCTTCGGTGACCCGTAATAGAAGGCATGTTGTTGGACCTTTCTTGCCTGGGCTGAGATCGCAAACTGACATTGGTTCACACCAAAAGGAATGGAAAGCAGTGTCACAAGAAAATGTCATGCCTTAAGGATAGGGAGCACCGTCTCTCTGCTAGTTCACACACTCGCAAGGGCATTACTAAGTCTAGCTCTGTCATTGCACAGGCATCTCTCAAAGTCTCAGTCTGCAAACTTCGGCATCACATGAATGTTGTGCACTTGAGTTCACAGCCACTTCATTCTCTGAAACTATTAAACAATTTTTTCCTTGCATTTCTCACTCACTGAGGGTGGTTCACCACCACATATGGTCACACATGCTCACAAAGTGCTTCTGTAGCATCACGTTCATCACTTCTGTTAATCTTATTTCAGGAAAAGTTGGCACACAACCACCTTGAGAAGGGTAAGACCTACAGGGGGATGTCGACTGCTGCTTTTCTCTTTTGAGCAAATGTCATTGAGCTGGCTGCAGAAGATGGGAATTGTTCCTGTAGTGACAAGGAGACACAAGTAGGCCAGTAAGCAGCAACCCAGTAAGCAAGCATAGTCGTCAGCAGAAGCTCTCTTGAAATTTTGTGAACTATTTATTTCACTTCGAAAGGTACAAGCAGCACCTGGGGAGTTACATAGTCCAAGAGCTGCAATCTGAGCCTCTCACACCAGCAACATCAGAGGAAGAGGCCTATGACCCCTCTGAATATGTAAGACATTCCCCTAAATTTCAACCAGCACCTTAGTATATAAATTAGATTTGGGGGCGCGAACTGAACACGTCATTGGTTTGTATGCAGAAGGTGCTGGAACAAACTGATTGACAGAGGACTGCTGGAGACCAGGCACGAACTCAGCCCCAAGCAGGTGAAGTGCTTCCTTATTTGGCCACATGCTTAATTTGCATGGAGAAACATGATGCCGCCCCCTTAACATTGCCAACTGTTTTGCAATTTCTGCTTCCCTGATGATGCTTCAACCTCTTCCTGCTATCTCCTGCTCTCCCTCCTCCTCCTCAAACCACTCTTCCATCTAAACCTACTCTTCCTCCTGTGTCCAGAAAATTTAAAATCGTTATGGACTCTTCCAGTGATGGTAGCCCCGGTATGTATCTGCTAATAGTAGTTGTCTCAATGCATCCGCATTTGCTACTTGGCCTTCTGGATTGTGTTCCAACTTGTAATTTTACACACTTAGCTTCAGAGTGAATTCAATGGTCGGATCTAAAACTATGGGTGGCACTGCTTTGTCCTCTTTAATTGACCTGTCTGTGGTCCGTTATTATTACAAACTTACATCCATTAGGGTATTGGTGTAACTTCCTGACTCCGTATATGACCACCAAACCTTCCTTCTCTATCTAGGTGTATTTACACTTTGCATTAGTCAAAGTCCTGGATGAGTATGCTGTTGGATGTTCCTCTCCATTGTACTAATACTACCCTGATGCTGTATGGGGAAGCATTGCATTTCAATACCAGATCTCACTTGGGATCATAGTATGCCAACACCTTAGAAGGTGAGAGCTGTTTCTTCACTTCCCTGACAACTTTGACTTGCCAACGTGACCAGTTTTGAACGTTTTGGTACAGGTCGACCGCCGCATCTGCGGTTTTAGTTACCTGGGGTTTACCACAGCCCAAGCATATCAAAGGGAACCTTCCAGAACCCAGACGCTGCCAGGAAGGTAAATTTCCCATTTAAATGAATGAGTTTGTGCCTATCCATGGTTTCAGGCTTCCGTGGTAGGTCTTGAAATGTACTCTGGCGGGTACGGGAGAAATACTGTACATGCGGTTAAGCTTTTGTATCTTTTGCTTGATGGAAGACTTTGGAAGACGTCATAACCAGGGTGAGAGAGGTTTTCGATGTTGGCTGTCTTTCTAAGGCATCAAGAAGTATAGATGCAGCCAATGTGTAGAAGGATGGCTGCAGTTTCTTACAGCCTGGGCAGAGCTTTTGCTGTACCAAACAGTGATGCATCCAGATAGAATGCTTTCTATGTTGCATTGATAAAAATTGGCGACAGTCCTTATGGACATGCTGAATTTCCTTAGCCTCCTGAGGAAGAAAAGGTGTTATGCCTTCTTAACTGTCACATTAGCGTGGGTGGTCCAGAACAGATCATCACTTCCAGGAACTTGATGCTGTTATCCACCTCCATTCAGCGCCATCAATGTGAATAGGAGCATGCCCTCCTTGCTTCGGGATGTCAATGATCAGCACTTTAATTTTGCTGATGTTGACGGAGAGATTGTTATCTTTATATCATGCTATCAAGCACTCTCTCTTTCCTTTATTCTGACACATCATTGTTTGATATCTGACTCTGAACAGTCGTCAGCAAACTTGCAGGTAGAGTTCGAATGAAATTTGGCCACACAGTCATGAGTGTGCAGGGAGTATAGTAGACGGGGGGACGTACATATCCTTGTGGAGTGCTGGCGTTGAGGGTTGTCATGGAGGAGGTGTTGTTGCTTCTTTTCATTGATTGCGGTTTGTGGGTCAAGAATCCAGTTGCAGAGGGTGGAGCAGAGACCTAGTCTTGGAGTTTGGAGATTATTTTGGTTAGGATTATAATGTTGAAGGCAGAGCTGTAGTCAATAAATAGAAACCTGATGTAGGTATCCTTATTATCCAAATGTTCCAGGGATGAGTGTAGGGCTGGGGGGATGGTGTCTGCTGTAGGCCTGTTGTGCTGGTAGGCAAATTGCAAGGGATCGAGGTAGGCTGGGAGGCTTGAGTTGATATGAGTCACAACTAACGTCTTGAAGCACTTCATAATTATGGAGGTGAGAACCAGTGGGCAGTCGTCATTGAGGCACATTACATATGTTTTCTTTGGTACCAGGATGGTGGTCTTCTTGTAGCAGGTGGAGACTTCAGATCCTGGCAAGGAGAGTTTAAAGATGTCAACAAAGCTGGTTCACATAGGATCTAAATGCACAGCCGGGGAATCCATCTGGGCCAGTCGCTTTCCATGGGTTCACTCTCAAGAAGGCCAATCTGGTGTCTGCAGCAGTGACTGAGGGAACAGGTACATCCAATGCTGTCATGGCTGGTATTACTGTTTCACTGATCTTCTGTTCACACTTTTGATCGTCCTCACTTTATCTTCCAACAGATGCAACCCGGTCTTGTCGACTCTGGAGCCCAAGTAGGTCATTCGGGGTGCCTGGAACACGCGTTTTTCCCTTCTAAGGCATGTGCCCACTTGGGAAAAATATCTGTGGACTATATCCACATTCTCTCAGTGCTCCTTATTAGTGTTCCCAGTTATTAGCATGTCATCTAGATAAATAGCAACCTGAGGTAAACCTTGCAAAATGTTCTCCATGGTCCCTATAGGTTGCAGATACACCAAATTGCAGTGCTGTACATTGGTATAAACTATTAATGCATATTAATGTAGCAAACTTCTGGAAGTCCTCATCTAATCACAATTGTAAGTATATATGGCTCATATCCACCTTCAAGACTGCCTTATTGGATTGGGTATTTATCTAGCTGTGAAGAGCGGTTTACAGTTTAAAATCCCACAAAGATTAACTGACCAGTTGAGCTTCACAATCTGTACGACCAGTGCTATCCATTCCATAAACTAGACTGGTTTGATGATTCGTTTGCTTTCTACCGTTCTGATTTCTGCCTCTACTTTTGCCTTGAAGGCAATTGGCACTGCACATGCTTTGCAGAATCGTGGAATTGCTTCCTGGTCAACATGCAAGGTGGCTTTGACTCCTTTGATAGTGTCTCGACCTTCATGAAAAACACTCAAGTATTTAATTAAGACTTCAATTAGGCAGACATTTTCTAAGCAAAATATGTGGAGCCAATCTAAGTGAATCTTTCTCAACCCATCGAGCTTGGGCTGGGCTTTCCATGGGTTCATTCTCAAGAAGGCCAGTCTGACATCTGCAACAGTGACTGAAGGAACAAGTCTGAGGCTGTATGGCAGGTGACACTGTTTCACTGATCTTCTGTTCACAACTTTGATCACCCTCACTTTATCTTACAACACATGCAACCCGGTCTTTTCGACTCTGGAGCCCAAGTAGGTCATTCGGGGTAACAATCAATGATAACCATCTTGCCCCTCATATGAGACCGGAACCAAATGTGTGGGAATTGGTTCGGTTCAGTTGGCTGGATTGTTGGTTTATAGAGCAGTGTGATACCAATAGTGTGCGTTCAATTCCCATCACTGTTTTGAGGTTACCATGAAGGACTCTCCTTCTCAATGTCTTCCCTCACCTGAGGTATGGTGGCCCTCAGGGTAAATCACCACCAATCCCTTCTCTCTCTAATGAGAGAGCAGTCCTATGGTCTGGTAAGATTATGGCAACACAACAACAACAACCAAACTTTTAACCTTAAACTGTAATGGGTTCATAGTCTAGCTGAGGTCTTGCACAAACGTAAAGGTTGGAGTCCAGAATTTTGTTAAAGACTGGTTCTGCAATCACGGAAACAGAAGCAGTGGTATCAACATCCATTAGAATCAGGTGACCATTTAATCAGACATTTACTTTGATTTTAATTTGGATGATGCGATGCAATTTAACTGTTCCAAACCAGATGTCGGTGGACTTTCCAGGTTGTGCACTCTCCTGGGTACCAGCCTATGAGTTCTCTCATTCAATTTAGATCTATGATTCGGAGATGCCGGTGTTGGACTGGGGTGTACAAAGTTAAAAATCACACAACACCAGGTTATAGTCCAACAGGTTTAATTGGAAGCACACTAGCTAGTGTGCTTCCAATTAAACCTGTTGGACAATAACTTGGTGTTGTGTGATTTTTAAATTTAGATTTAGTGTGATTCTCTTGCTGTCTGGAGTCCACATACTGGCAACAATTGCAATAGCTTGCTGACCCGGATTCTGAAGAAAGTTTTAACTGTATGGCTGAGCCTTGGCTTTGTTTTGGGGTTTTGCAGTGGGCTGAATTAAAGTCCCTGTGTTCAGGATATGATTAGATTAGATTAGATTCCCTATAGTATGGAAACAGGCCCTTCGGCCCAACAAGTCCACACTGACTCTCTGAAGAGTAATCCATCCAGACCTATTCCCCTACCCTATATTTTAGCTCTGACTAACGCACCTAACATTATAGGCAATTTAGCATGGCCAGTTCACCTAACATGCACATCTTTGGATTGTGGGAAGAACCCGGAGCACCCAGACGAAACCCATGTAGACATTGGGAGAATGTGCGAACTCCACACAGACAATCGCTGGAGGTGGGACTTTAACCTGGATCCCTGTCGCTGTGAGGCAGCACTGCTAACCACTGAGCCACCGTGCTGCCCACACTGAGTGTCCTGAGTGAGGCTATGGAATTGCTTTCACTCAGGTGGTATTCCCCATGCTTGGTCAGACTGGCAGGGGTGTCCAGGCTCCTAATAATTGAAAAAGCTGTGGGTCCACAAGCTGTCAGAGGAATTGCCTTTTGGTTTTCATCTGTCCCAGTGTCATTTGCCCAGAAAGATATTGCATTCCTTCCACATACTGGCAGGTTCAAACAAGTCAAACGTTCCAAATAAAGGAATATTGCCAGAACTATTTACCCCAGATGACAGTTGTAAGCGAATTTCTTCGGGGGTATGCTTTCTCTTGTTATCACTGAAATGACTCAACAGAGGCGAGTATCCCGTCACCAAGTCACCCTCTATTGAAATGTGGAGAGATCTCGATACTGAGCCAGCTCTGAGTGAGCAGAACCTTTGATACTCCTTTTTTATTTTTTTAACAGGATGTTTGACACTTCTGTTCTTTTTTTTAACCCCACACCACCGCCTAAATGCAGTAGTGCTTATTTTTTTCTCAGCAGGTGTGTGCAGGTGTGAGACACCGTGAAAGATACAAGGTGCACAAATCTTTACTCAAATTTCCACCACCAGGAAGAAAGGAAACACCCGCGTGGGCAGTGACAAGCAGTGCCCTTCACATCAAAGGGCAATGCTGTGTGATCAAACAGTGAAAGGCAGGGCAGGGGTTAAATCAAAATAGAATTGGACGGGGAACTAATACACTCCATTCCCTGCGGCGCCCACCTCTCCCTGAACATCTCCAGGGTGTTGGTGGACACTGCGTGCTCCTTCTCCAGAGACACCCGGGCTCTAACATAATCGCGGAAAAGGGGCAGGAAGTTGGCCCTAACTACCCCCTCCATTGCCCGCTGGACCTGTTTATGGCCAGTTTGGCCAGGGATACTCCTTTTATTTCTTTTTTTTTTCTTACCAAGTCGCCCTTTATTTACACATGGAGAGTCCTTAATCCAGGTCCCTCAGAGCCAGCTCTTAGAGTGAACAGAACCTCTGACGCTCCTGTTTATCTTTTTTATTCTTTTTTTCTATTTTTTTCTTCTTTTTACCCCCACACTACCGCCTAACTGTGGTAGTGCTTATGTTTTCCCCAGCACCCAAGCATGTGTGAGACACAGTGAAAGACACAAGGTGCATGAATCTTTATTCAAATTTCCACCACCAGGAAGAAAGGAAATACCCGAGTGGCCTGTGATAAGCAGTGCCCTTCACATCAAAGGGCAATGCTGTGTCATCAAAGGGCAATGCTGTGTGATCAAACAGTGAGGGGCAGGGCAGGGATCAAATCAAGATAGAGTTGGAGAGGAAAATAATGCACTCCATTCCCTGTGGCGCCCACCTCTCCCTGAACAATTCCAGGGTGTTGGTGGACACCGCGTGCTCCTTTTCCAGAGACACCCGGGCTCTAACGTAACCACGGAAGAGGGGCAGGCAGTCGGCCCTAATGACCCCCTCCACAGCCTGCTGCCTGGACCTGTTTATGGCCAGTTTGGCCAGGAATGCATCTCTTATATTTTTTTTACAGTTTTTTTCCCTTAACCCCCACACTACTGCCTAACTGCGGTAGTGCTTATTTTTTTTCCCCCAGCACCCATGTTGTGTGTGTGCAGGTGTGAGACACAAGGTGCACAAATCTTTATTCAAATTTCCACTACCTGGAAGAAAAGAAACACCCGAGTGGCCAGTGACAAGAAGTGCTCTTCTCATCAAAGGGCAATGCTGTGCGAGCAGACAGTGAAGGGGAGGGCAGAGATTAAATCGAATTGGAGAGGGAAGTAATACACTCCACTCACTGCGGCGCCCACCTCTCCCTGAACAACTCCAGGGTGTCGATGGATACTGCATGCTCCTTTTCCAGAGACACCCAGGCTCTAACGTAACCGCGGAAGAGGGGCAAGCAGTCGGCCCTAACGATCCCCTCCATGGCCTGCTGCCTGGATCTGTTTATGGCCAGTTTGGCCAGGGATACTCTTTTTTTTTTTTTTCTTTTTTTTTGTGTGTCCTGGTGTGACCCTTCTGGGTTTTTTTTAATCCCCACACTACTGCCTAACTGCGGTAGTGCTTATTTTTTCCCCCAGCACCCATGTTGTGTGTGTGCAGGTGTGGGACACAGTGAAAGATACAAGGTGCACAAATCTTTATTCGGTTTCCATCACCAGGAAGAAAGGAAACACCCGAAAGGCCAGTGACAAGAAGTGCCCTTCTCATCAAAGGGCAATGCTGTGCGAGCAGACAGTGAAGGGGAGGGCAGAGATTAAATCGAATTGGAGAGGGAAATAATACACTCCACTCCCTGCGGCGCCCACCTCTCCCTGAACAACTCCAGGGTGTTGGTGGACACCGCGTGCTCCTTTCCAAGGACACCCCGGCCCTAATGTAACCGTGGAAGAGGGGCAGTCAGTCGGCCCTAATGACCCCCTCCACGGCCTGCTACCTGAACCTGTTTATGGACAGTTTGGCCAGAGATGCACCTTTAATATCTGTCAGTTGGGGCTCCCTGATTGGACCAGATTAACAGACCCAATCAGGGAACTCTTATTCTGAGGTCTATCTGGCTGACCTCATTACAATCACTACACAGTTTGCCTCTCATTTTTTTTCTCTGAGCTGACCATTTCCATGGTTACAAATATGGTTGCAGTTTCTTTCCTACAACTTTGCATATTCTATGTCTTTATCATCATTTACTAGCTGCCAATTTAATGGGACCTTTATTGATATAAGAGAAATTTGGAAGTTAAAACCAATATCTTTCTAACCACTTTTTAAAGTCCTTTGGTTGAAATCCAACAGGACCTAGATACTTTTCAGCTTGCAGCTCAAATAATTTGTCCCGTACTAATTCTGGAATGGCTCGGTGGTTGACACTGCTGCGTCACAGTGCAAAGGTTTGATCCCAACCTTAGATGACTGTCTCTGTGCAGTTTACATGTTCTCCCCATGTCTGCATGGGTTTCCTTCAGGTATTCTGGTTTCCTCCCACAGTCCAAAGATGTCCCTGTTTAGGTGGATTGGCCATGCTAAATTCTCCATAGTGTTCAGGGATGTGTAGATTAGGTGCAATAACCACAGGAAATTGCAGAGTTACAAGGATAGAATAGGGGACAACTCTGGGGTAGGATACTCATTAGATGGTTGGTGTGGACTTGTTGGGCCAAACGACCTGTTTCCACACTGGGGATTCAGTGATTATGACATTCCTGACATCTCGTCACCTTCCATTTCCTGATTTGTGGCTGCTTCTGGGGTGTTACCTGCAGTGGAAACGGATGCAAAATACTTACTTATTCTTCAGATAAATTTCAGATCACTTTGTTAACTTTCCTCTTTTCAATATTTTTACGTAGCCAATTTTCTGTTTTTATATTTCTGACTAACCTCCTCTCATGCTCTAATTTTCCTTTTATTCATTTTTTGGTTGGTCGTTTTTAATGTCCAATCTTCTGAGCTGCCACCAGTATTTGCACTGTATGCTATTTTTAAGTTTGAATCTTGAATCTTTCCAATTAACCATGGTTGGTGGGTGAATCTTTGTTACTCTTTGGAATGTATCTGTTCTGGTTATTATGAATTATCTCCTTAAGTGTCTGCCACTATCTCTCTTTATCTATTCTTTAAGCTAATTTCCCAGTTCACTATACCAGTTCTGTTGCCCTCATATATATCTGATAAAAGTCTCAGAACCACACTTCTCTCCCTCAAACTAATTGTAAAATTCAATCATATTATGGTTGCTGCTACCCTCTTCACTTTGGTATAATTAATTAATTCTACAGAACAAGGTCTAAAATAGTCTGCTGTCTGGTTGGCTGCAGATTATGCTGTTCTAAGCAGTTAGCCTGAAAAAAAAGATAAACTGCTCATAAAGTCCCTAAATTAAAATATCTCATAATGATCACCATGCCTTATTTGTAGTAAAATAGATTCAAAAAATCTCTACAGCGTGGAAACAGGCCAATTGGCCCATCAAGTTCAAACTGACGCTCTGGAGTGCATCCCACCCAGACCCACCACCTCCTATCCTATCCAGTAACCCTGCATTTTCCATGGCTAACTCACCCATCCTGCACATCCCTGAACACTGTGGGAAATTTGGACTGTGGGAGGAAGCCAGAGCACCTGGAAGGAAACACTGACAGACACAGTGAGAATGTGCAGCCTCCACACAGACAGTCACCCGAGGGTGGAATCAAACTGGTCCCTGACTGTGTGAGGCAGCAATGCTATCCACTGAGCCACTGTGCTGGATTGGATTTAGACGTCAGGCCAATGTGAACTTGGAGGCATCCTGTACTGGCAAGGGAGCACCAGTGTCATAAGGTGTGACTGGCGATTAATCTACATGTGAGCATATGAATTAGGAGCAGGATTTAGTGTCTTGCTCTCATTCTGCTATTCAACAAAATTATTGCTGATCTAATTAATCCATATTCCTGCCTGCCCCCAAATAGATTTGCTCTCCATCAAAATTGAAGATGGCAGCAGAGAGATGGGGACACCATGGTCTACAGGTTCTCTTCAATGTTGTGGTTCTGTTCGCCGAGCTGGAAATTTTTGTTGCAAATGTTTCGTCCCCTGTCTAGGTGACATCCTCAGTGCTTGGGAGCCTCCTGTGAAGCGCTTCTGTGGTGTTTCCTCCGGCATTTATAGTGGCCTGTCCCTGCTGCTTCCGGTTGTCAGTTTCAGCTGTCCGCTGTAGTGGCCGGTATAGCTGAGGATGTCATCTAGACAGGGGATGAAACGTTTGCAACAAAAATTTCCAGCTTGGCGAACAGAACCACAACAACGAGCACCCGAGCTACAAATCTTCACCCAAACTTTGAGGTTCTCTTCAAGCCATGCATCATTCTGACTTGGAAATATATTGCTGTTCCTTTTGTGCCACTTTAAGGGTCAAAATCCTGGGACTCCATTTCTAAAAACATTCTAGTTATACCTACACTGAACAGATTCCAGTGGTTCAAGTAGGCATCTTACCACCCGCTTTTGAAGGGCTAATAGGGATACCAATAAGTATTGGCCAAATCAGTGAAGATCACATCCAATGAATAGATCAAATAGATTACTGGCCGTGCAATGCCCATGACATTGGTTGACCAAAACAACAATGATTGGATCCTACCCATCACACTGTGAGATCCTCTCCAGCATTGAGCAGATGGCCTGAACCTTGGTACTGAGCAGTCAGCTTTTGCATAGAATCCCTACAGTTGGAAACGGGCCATTTGGTCCAACTAGTCCACAAGTAGACTCTCCGAAGAGCATCCCTCCCAAGCTCGCCCTCCAGTACCCTATCCCTGTAATCCTACATTTCCCATTCATAGTTCTCTAACTTACACATCCCAGGACACTATGGGCAACTCAACGTAGCCAGTCCACCTAACTTGCACATTAGATTACTTACAGTGTGGAAACAGGCCCTTCGGCCCAACAAGTCCACACCGACCCGCCGAAGCGCAACCCACCCATACCCCTACATTTACCCCTTTAACCTAACACTACGGGCAATTTAGCATGGCAAATTCACCTGACCCGCACATCTTTGGACTGTGGGAGGAAACCGGAGCACCCGAAGGAAACCCACGCAGACACGGGGAGAACGTGCAAACTCCACACAGTCAGTCGCCTGAGTCGGGAATTGAACCCGGGTCTCTGGCGCTGTGAGGCAGCAGTGCTAACCACTGTGCCACCGTGCCGCCCATCTTTGGACGAAACCCAAAGATGTGCAAACTCCACACACAGTCTGGAATTGAACCTGTTCCCTAAAGTTCCTCAACCAGAACCTTCCAAACCCACAAACGAAGGACGAGGGCATCAGATACATGGGATTCCCACGCACTGCAAGTTCCCTTACAAGTCAATCACCATCGTAATGTGGAAAAATATGGGCCTTCTTTAAGTATCTTTGCTTCAAATTCCTCCATAACTGTGTTGTAACTCTATGTACAGCACATTGACAACGATAATTCAAGAAGGCAGCTCATCAACACATTCTCAATAGCCACGAGGGATGAGCAATAAATGCTTTTTAAATACCATAAGGATGAAACAGAGGCAGATGGAGTGAATCCTTAAGAACATGATTTAACAACAGAGACAGATTTCAACAGTGAAATGTTGAACAATATGTTACACAACATATAAGTCATGAATTGATTTTTGAATAGAAGCTGTAAGGGACTTTATCATCTGCAGTAATTTGACTGCTGGAGTGGTGGCTTTATAATCGGCATGATTGCAAGTGAAACTGTGGCAACAACACTTTTGCACTGAAAAGTAGTAGTTGTCAGATCGCTTTGTCAGGTACAGGGAATATATCTGGGCGGTTGGAGAGGCTTGGCCTGCTACAAAAATATTAAGTCAGAACCTTGTTTTAAAGTTTTATAAATGCATCAGAATGAACAGTTGAAGTAGTTACAAGCACAGCAGTACGTAGGTTCAAACTGAGGACCCAAAACATTAACTCTGATTTATTTCCATTGATGATGCTGAGCTTTTCCACATGTTGAGCTTTTCCAGCAATTTGTATTGTTATCATGGATTCAAACTTTTCGTTTTAGTTGCAGGCTATCTGTATCGAAATTATATATGAAATCATTGAGAGTGGTTCTTCCCTCTTCCCTTCTGATATTCACATGTTTTGATTTCTGAGTTGGCTTTTATGGAGCCAGTCCTCTCAGCTATTTGGGTGTAGACAAGGAGGTTATGGCTGGATGAAGAGTACAGGACCCTGGTAACCATGTACTTCGACTGCCTCACAGATGGAATAAGTTTGAGATTTTATGTGAAACTTAAGCATTTTTGCATACATAAGTTGTGTATTTCATATGCAATTACTTCAATGAATGCTTTCTGTATATAATAATTAATAACTCCTTCCTTCCACAGGTTTCAGGTCTATTGTTCAATACATAAAGAACTTATTAAATGACACCTAGCATTTAAATACTTCTTTTGAGTTATGCAACAATTGTTTGTATTTTTGAAAACTTAAATGATGTACTTTGTCAGTTTATTGTGGTAATTCTTTTATTGTCTACCTTATTATTCTAGATGCAGTTGTACAGTGGAGCAGCCAGGGGAACTTACTTGCTGTAGCAGGCATGGAAAAAGAGAGTCAACTTTATGAGTCGGGAAGTCTTCCAGTAGTGAAAAATGCTGCTGTTAAATTTTATAATAATCATGGAGAGCATATTTACACGCTGGAAAGTCCTACTCAGGTACAGAGGTTGGATCAGCAATTTTAACTTGAAAATTACTGTGGTCATATATGTACTTCTACCAAAACTGATATCATATTAAGTATGAATATAATTTAATGTAATTTTGTTAATTAAGTGTATCAAAAAGACAAAAGCAGGACATCTAATTCTGTGAATCAAAGACTTTGAATATTTAAGTTACGAAAAAATATTAATGATTTATGAATTTCCTAAACATTAAAAGTATAGATTTAACTTCAACATTATACAGTTGAAAACCTTGATCAGATTAAGCTGACTCTGTATATTGTCAAAATAATGACGGATTCATTGCAGAACCTCCTTAGTTAGATTTGCGTGCTCTTCTTATCATGCAGAGTTTTCCTTATGGGAAGATATGATGGAACATCCACAGTTAGCTTTCAGATGCTTCCTTGTGCCAAGATTATACATTTTTATACTGTAGATTTCAACACAAACTTGATATGGCATATAAGCCAACACCATTTTTGTGGCCCCCCAATTTTTTTTTTTTTTTTTGCTTTTCTCAGTGTGTAAGTCAGTCCTTTACAAGCTCAAATGTGCTATACTTGCAGTCAACCTCATGTTTTCAATCCACACAAGAATGCTTTACTTTTTAACTACTGGGCAAAGGATAAAGCAAGCGGTACAGTCTGTGTTACAAACATGTGAGACATAGTCACAGAGTAGACTGTACACAAGAAAGCAATTGAAGTGTGAAACTGACTTCAAATTTAAACGGAAAATATTTGCTAACTTGTCAAAAAACTCTGCAGTGGAGGGAGTTTGCTGTTAGTGAAAGAGTCGATGCAAAAATGAAAGAACAAGGAATCTACTGAGAAGAAGGTGCTTAGGATCAAATCTACTATGAGAAAAGGAAGTTTTGAGAAACATGTATTGGAATCGGTCATAGGAAATTGTCAAAATGGTTGTGTTGTCAGCCAAAATGCAATATGTGGGTAGGTACTTAAATGAGCCAAGTTGAACTCCTTGAGTCCAGCAAAGGTTTCAGAATAAAAACCAGCTGGTTTAGCTGCTTTATAGGACAAAAATGTGTTGTGGCTCAAGATCACAATTGCTCAGAGACTGCAAATTACTTTAATGCTAAAATGACTGTTTTCCACAATTCAGCTCATCACATAATAGCAAAACATTATACATTTCAAGAAGGTAGTTCAGAACCTAACTTTTCTAGTTGTTTTGAGCATGTAAAAAGTGGATATCTCTCCGTGATTGTCACCTTGTCATTGTGGAGTAGCTTGTGTGGTCCTGAGATCTCGTGAACGATGCCGTCTGGAGCTATGCTTCTGGTATGGCGGTAAGGTCCCTGATGAAAAACAGTCCAACCAAGACCTCAACGGTGGAACAGGGAGACAAAGTTAGTCCGAACTCAACGTGTGTGAAGGCGAATGAAGGCTGCAACAAATCTATCAGCTCCAATCATCGTGGTTTCCATGCCATTGGAATCAGTTGATTGATTTGTGAAGTGCTGTGTGCTTCTTGGAGTGCATAATCACGTACATATTAAACAAATACACGCACAGGCATCTTCGTTCTGTGGATCACTTCAAGTCTTTTGGCAAGCGGGGGAGAGCGACGAGAGCAGGCAATGCGATGGCTGAAAGTTCCTAGTCAAGAACCGGCAGGAAAGCAGTGAAAAGTTGATTCAGTCGCTCAACTTTTGGACAGAAGCAGGAAAGTTGTTTGGTTGCAGTATTCACGTCTGAGCAGCCCTATTTTGGATTCACTCTGCTCACCCTAAACTAGGAGATGGCTAGAAGAGGTGCCCTAAAAATAGCCTGCTTCACCCCATCCTGTCTGGAAAGCCACATCCAAAGAGATCATCGCCATGCGATCGAAAAACATTGAGAAATGAAGCTATGAAATTTGGAATCTGGAATATACGAACTCTGAAAGATAACCCAAACTCAGACCGACCAGAGAGGAGAACTGCCTTTGTTGCCCGGGAACTCCAAAAATTAAACTTCTATGCCCAACTTGATGACGTCCTTTCCTCTGTTCCCAACTACGACAAGAGACTTGGGAGACTCCAGCGCCAGAGTCGGAAAAGATCATAGGCTCTGGACTGGAATGATAAGCAATTAAGGAGTTGGCGAGGTCAATGCCAATAGAACAGACCTCCTCACCACATGTGCTGAACCCACTCTGGTGATTACAAGCACCCTATTTCGTCAGAAAAACAGACAAAAAATCTCCTGGCAGCATCCACACCCCAAACACTGGCATCTCATCGACTACATCATGGGACCAACAAGATGTACTGATAACAAGAGCTGTTACTGGTGCCGACGAGTGCTGGGCAGACCATCGACTCATCTCGTCCACCATGAGAATGAAGATTCGGCTCAAAAGGAAACACCAAAATCAGAATATTTTCAAGAAATTCAGTGTTGGCATCCTTCAAGGCATCAACCATGTATAGAAGTTCCAACAAAATCTTCAAGAACAACTGCCTCAAATCCCACCATCTGTAGAAGAACACTGCTATCATCACCTCCTGCAAAGAACCTATTGGGTTCAAGATAAAAACCCATCAGGATTGGTTTGATGATAATGACAAACTACTCCAATAACTTATCGATGAAAAGAGAAAAGCTTTCACCACCTTACAAAATAACCACCAATCAGCGGCAGTCCAGAAGAGCACCGAAACCTGAAAAACCAATAGTGGAGGAAGAAAGCTCAGGAAATCCAACAACAAGCGATGCCAACAACTAAAGCTATTTGTGGCCCATCTCAAAGCCCCTCTCAAAAGCAAAAATTGTTCAGCCATCCTGAAGAGCAGTGCTGACATCAATTCCGGTTGGAGAGAGCACTTTGAAGATCTTCTAAATCAAACCGTCCCTTTTGACGGGAATATGATCAACAACATTCTGTCCAACATCTATTGTTTGAAGATCTGAAATGGAAGTTTCAAAACCAACAGATGAAGGTCTTGTGCCCGAAATGTTGACTCTTCCGCTCCTGAGCTGCTGCCTTTCCTGCTGTGCTTTTCCCATACCATGCTTTTTTGACTCTGACTTTCCAATGTCTGCAGTCCTCACTTTCAAATCACAACAATTTTCGATTATGATTCTGTGAGAAGGAGCAAAGCTTTTTGGTTCCTGTTTTAGTATTTTTCCACCATCAGTGGGACTGGATGAGAGACCCTACTGTTGCAGTGCACTGAGTATGGAGCCTGAAACATTTATACAGTCTGGAAAGAGGAATTCATGGTGGGGAGGGGCTGTGTACACATTTGTGTGCGGCTGAAGCTTTGGCGATGGAGAAACCCGAGAAACCCCGCCACATTGAGAAACCATGGAAGTGTGGCGACTGCAGGAAAGGATTCCATGTCCTGTCTGTATTGGAGACTCATCGGCAGAGTCACACTGGGGAGAGGCCGTTCTCCTGCCCTGAGTGCGGGGAGGCCTTCAGCAATTCCTCCCACCTATTGAGGCATGAACTGGTCCACGCTGGGGTGAGGCCATTCAGCTGCTCCGAGTGCACGAAGGGCTTCACTCACTTGACCCACGTCGTGGCCCACCGGTGGGTCCACACCAGCGAATGACCCTTCCGCTACCCTGAGTGCGGGAAGGCCTTCAGCAATTCTTCCCACCTGCTGGCCCATTGGCGGGTCCACACCGGGGATATGCCCTTCAGCCGTCTCAAATGTGAGCGCAGGTTCATGTTGACCTGCAACTTGTGAAGGCACTAGCGGGGGCACCAGTGCTCCCAACAATCGGATTCTGCCGTTGACGCTGCTGTGGGTCACCCCCAAGACTGAACCTCTTGCCCGTTCTGACAGTGGGTGCGGTGGGAGAGTTGGAGGGATTTTTTTTGTTTTCTGCTGGTCTTCACCTGCCACCCCATCACCACGATGGCTCAAGGGTGGCACAGTGGCTTAGTGGTTAGCACTGCTGTCTCACGGGGCCAGCGATTTGATTCCACCCTCTGGGTGACAGTCTGTGTGGAGTTTGCACGTTCTCCCCTCGTGTCTGTGTGGGTTTCCTCTGGGTTCTCCGGTTTCCTCCCACAGTCTAAAGGTGTGCAGGTTGGAATGAATTAACCAAGCTAAAGTGTTCAGGGATGTGTGGGTGTGGTGCATTTGTCAGGGGGAATTGTAGAGTAATAGAGTAGGAGAATGAGTCTGGGTGGGTTACTCTTCAGAGGGTCGTTGTGGACTTGTTGGGCTGGAGGGCCTGTTTCCAGACTGTAGGGGTTCTCTGATTCTATAATATTCCAAAACAGCCTGTTGACTACTCCCTAAGAAAAATATTAGCTTGAAGTCAAGGAAGCCATCAAAACCTTGAAAAATGACAAGGCCGCTGAACACAATGGAATACCAGGCGAAAGTGAGGACTGCAGATGCTGGAGCTCAGAGTCAAGATTAGCCGGATGCTGCCTGAACTGCTGTGCTTTTCCAGCACCACTAATCTTGACTCTCAATGGAATACCAGCTGAGATGTACAAAATTGGAGGTAACTTGCTTCATTACCAATTGCATCAACTTCTCATCATGATCTGGATAAATGAAGATGTACCAGCAGACTTTAGAGACTCAGCAGTTGTTACTAAAGGAGAGGCAATCGATCTGAATGCGGAAACTGTCATGGAATTTCCCTGTTAACAACAGCAGGAAAGATCCTCACCCATGTCATGAACACTCCGCTCAAGCTTTTAGACAAGATAGGTGATAGATGGATTCTGCAGGTGGCCAGAAACTAAGTGTCCTTGTGATAGATATTGGACAGATGTCAGAGGTAGTTTCTTTACTTAGAGAGTAGTAGGGGTTTGGAACACACTGTTTGCAACAGTATTAGATTCGCCAACTTTAAGGGCATTTAAATGGTCATTGGATAGGCATATAGACAAGAATGGAATAGTGCAGGTTAGATGGGCTTCAGATTGGTTCCATAGGTCAGTGCAACATCGAGAGCTAAACAGCCAGGGAATTCCTAGAGGCATGGCACTCATCCACTGATTCAATCAACAAGCACATCGACCTGGACCCAATATATCGGCCACTGCAGCGGACCACTGGAACTGACAACCGGAAGCAGCGGATACAAGTCACTATAAATGCTGGAGGAAACACCACAGAAGCGCTTCACAGGAGGCTCCCAAGCACTGAGGATGTCACCTAGACAGGGGACGAAACGTCTGCAACACAAATTCCCAGCTCGCGAACAGAACCACAACAAGAGCACCCGAGCTACAAATCTTCTCCCTAACTTTGAAAACCTCTCTTCTGCTGTTAAATACATCCTGTAGCCTTATATCCCAGTGACAGATCATGTTAACAGTTTTCAAAAAGATGTACTCTGCTAGCTTTAAATTCTAGAAACAGACGTGTCCTGTAATACCATCAGCTGGGAACATAACATCAACACTCTCCCCATAATCCTCTTGTAGCTCTCTTCTTCTCCAACCCCCTGAAATCTCATCACTCACACCCCACTTGAAGCCTCCTCTTCCCTTCCACACCTCTCATACCTTCCTGATCCCTCCTCTCCTCTTGTAGCCACTTTCTTCCTGCCCCCATATCTAATGGAGGGGATCTCCTAGACCTGGCAATGGATGATCCTCAGCAGACAGCCTCTCCACCAGATAGACCACCCCCCACCTGTACCTGGCAAAAGTCTACCCATGACTGAATGAATGGCATCTTTAATCCGTACAAAAGGCTACTCTGTCAACTCACTCAGTCAACTATGCTGCCTTTCTTAACCTCTTGCTGTTCTATCAAATAGCAGCAAATGTGGGAGAGAAACACTCTAAAATTGGAAGATAATCCTTGGCCATCCTTACTATTGAATTTTCAAGGTTTTTGAGAAGTTGCCCTCCATCTTCATATAATTTGAGTGCTGGTTACACAAACAAAATAAAAATAAAAAGCGAAGAAAGACCTTTCATTTTTTTCCCTCATTTATTCTGACCTCATGACTCACACTTCTACCTCTACAATACTGTCGAACCCCACTTTCTGCTGCACATATGAGAAGTCCCTTCTTTATAATACCAGTCTTAAACCTCCCCTTAGGGGAGGGGAGAGCGGTGAGTCCGGATGGGGTGCTGTTCGGAGAGTTGGTGTGGATTTGATGGGCCGACTGACCTACTTCCGGACTGTGTGGATTCTATGAGAAAGTGAGGATGCACATGTTCGAGATGAGAGTCAAAAAGTGTGGCAGGTCAGGCAGCATCCTAGGAGCAGTGAGGTCTGCAGATGCTGCAGAGTTGAAAGTGTGTTGCTGGAAAAGCACAGCAGGTCAGGTAGCATCTGAAGAGCAAGAAAATCGAAACGCCGATTTCCCTGCTCCTCGGATGCTGCCTGACCTGCTGTGCTCTTCCAGCAACACACACTCAACAGCATCCTAGATTCAGGAGAGTCGACACTTTGGTGTAAGCCCTTCATCAGGAATGTGGGGGAAAGGGGCTTAGAGTTAAATAGATAAAGGGTGGGGGTGCGGGTGGGGGTGGAGGGGGGGGGAGGTAGCTGGGAAGGTGATAGGTAGATGCAAATTGGGGGGTGATAGTGATAGGTCAGAGCCGGATGTGGGGCAGAGAGGTGGGAAGGGAGATGTGCAGGTAGGATAGGTCAAGAGGGCAGTGCCCAGTTGAATTTGGGATGAGGTGTGGGGAGGCTCCGCCAGTCATCGAGAAGAACATCTCATCTTCCGCTATGACACCCTTCAACCACACAGCATCAACATCGACTTCATCAGTTGCCAAATCTCCCCTCCCTCTACCTCGTCCCAGATCTAACCCTTCAACTTGGCACTGCCCACTTGAACTGTCCTACCTGTCATCTTCCTTCCCACCTATCTGTTTCACTCTCCCTGCTGATCTACCAAATCGCCCCCATCTTCATCTACCTATTACCTGCCCAGCTATCTTAGATGGAAATGTGTTGCTGGAAAAGCGCAGCAGGTCAGGCATCATCTAGGGAACAGGAGAATCGACGTTTCGGGCATTAGCCCTTCTCCTTTCTGGAGTCTGTGATTTGTATGCAAGTCGGATTAGAATGCAAGGCAAAAAAAAGGAGTCGCTTGTAAGTTCAGGAAATAGTCGTATGTCAGATCTTTAAAGTTACATCTTTGTATGAATTTGCATTCATATGTAACAACATTTGTAAGTCATGATTTGGAGGAGCCAGTGTTGGACTGGGTGGACAAAGTTTAAAAATCGCACAACACCAGGTTATAGTCCAACACGTTTATTTGGAAGCACTGGCTTTTGAAGTGCTGCTTCTTCATCAGGTGATTATAAAGCAGGATCATAAGACACAGAATTTTTAGCAAAAGATTACAGTGAAAGAATGATACATTGAACATCAAAAGGTGACATCTCAGCTCAGACAGTGCCTTAAAGGTGTGAGGTTAGAGTCTGTCTGTATCCCAATCTTGAATCAGACTAGTTCTATTTCCAAAGTGGAATTAACAAATATTACCGGGATTGACTGCCTGCATTGACTGCTTGCAGGTTCTGCATTTTTTTCAGCAAAATAGAGTGCATCTGCAAGTACAAATTCACCCAATTCATTGCAGGTAGTCAATCCATGTAATATTTATAAATTCTACTTTGGAAATAGAACCAGTCTGACTCAAGATTAGGATCCAGACAGGCTCTAACCTCTCACCTTTAAGGCATTGTCTGAGCTGAGGTGTCACCTTTTGTTATAATACCTTAAATTATCTTGAGAATGTGACTTAAAAAAGTTCTGAGATTTGTTCTATGTGTCATAGTATCACTGTAATCTTTTGCTATCAATTCTGTGTTTTATGGTCTGCTTCACAACCACCTGATGAAAGCTAGTGCTTCCAAATAAACCTTTTGGACTATAACCTGGTGTTGTCTGATTTTTAAATTTGTAAGTCAGGCATTCATAAATTGCATACTTTCTGAAATGATGCTTTTGAGATATAATCACCCTCCGTGTAGTGTTTCTTTAATTAACAACAAATAGTCAATTAACTACTTACTAGATAATATTTAGTTTGGACTGGGATCAAGAGCTGCAAGGTGGGATTAGGCTGATCTTTTTGAATGGATTTGATGGCTGAAATGGCATCTTTATATAGCATAAATCATACCAATTCACTGCCAACTCATGCCTGCTACCTACCCTTAGCTGATATACACGTCATATCAAATGCACTTCATACCAACTCGTGTTTTCATATAAATTTAATCACTATAATGTCTATACAGAACTAATGAACTCTGTATTAGAAATGGATTATGTGAGAATAACAAAGTGAGAATAACAAACTACATGTGCTGGACTTGTTTTTATTGTGCTTAAGTTAACATTGAGCCAGTGACAAAGTAGATTACAGGGGGAGAAATAGATCAATCAAGTCATGTTTTCTTTGTTTTTTGACAATCTAACAGAGTCTGGACTTTCACCTGCATGCTGTATTAAGGCTAAGACAATTCCTCTGACCAAATTTAACCTCCAGTATTGTTAAGGTCTCGGACTTTGAAGACTCCTTGTTCAGGCTGTCTAAAAGCTATACTGGCGAATTGGCGGTGATGTTGGATTGCATTGTCAACATCTACTTTTACTGAGAAGCAGCTCCCAAAATATGTGAAATGGTATATTGTGTCCAGGGCTGTCCGCCGATTTTGATGGCCAGGAATCACTGTTGTCTGGCAGGATTAGTCAGTAGAGAACCTTTGTTTTCAGATGTTGACTTTGGAGAGAAAAATATTCTGTTTCCATTAGATGGTATCTCAGTAACTAGGGTCCAAATTTCAAGATTGTCAGTAAGACTGCTAGATCTTTACAGGCCATTTAGCTTGGAGCAGCAACAGTCGGGAGCCAGGGAGGGAGACAGTAATCAGTAACCCTATAAATCTAGTACAGTGCAGATTTGGGCCTGAAATAACTCTACAGAGGCCAGTATCCTGTCACAAAGTGACCTTTTATTTTTACATGGAATGTCCTTGACACTGATCCAACTTTCTCGGAGCCAGCTCTCAATTTGAACAAAACCTCTGACATCTGTTTATTTTTTTTTTCTTTATTCAATTTCCACCACCAGGAAGATAGGAAAACACCCGGGTGGCCAGTGACAAACACTACCCTTCACATCAAAGGGCAGTGCTGTGTGATCAAAACAGTGAAGGTGAGGGTAGGGACTAAATCAAAATAGAGTTGGAGGGAGAAATGATGCACTCCACTCCCTGCGGCACCCACCTCTCCCTGAACTCCTCCAGGGTGTTAGTGGACACCGCGTGCTCCTTCTCCAAGGACACCCGGGCCCTAACGTAACCGCGGAAGAGGGGCAGGCAGTCGGTCCTAACGACCCCCTCCACGGCCCGCTGCCTGGACCTGTTGATGGCCAGTTTGGCCAGGCCCAGGAGCAGACCCACGAGAAGGTCTTCAGACGTGCCCTCCTTCCTCCGTACCGGGTGCCCAAAGATCAGGAGCGTGGGACTGAAGTGCAGCCAAAAACAGAGGAGAAGGTTTTTCAGGAAATCAAAAAGGGAGTGCAAACGCCCACACCCAATATATACATGGTCCACGGACTCCACAGCGCCACAGAACAAGCAGTTGGGTTGGGAGTCCGTGAACCACCGCAACCTGCAGTTGCAGGGGACTGCTGCATGCAGCACCCTCCACTCCAGATCCCCGAGAGAAAGGGGGAGGACTCCCGCGTATTCAGCCCTCCACTGGGGATCCCCACCGCCCGGTGGCAAATGGGCACGCCAAGGCGTGTCCGGACGGTGGATGAGGGAGAAGAGGTGGACGGTGTGCAGCAGCAGTCTATACAGGGCTTTCCTTTTTATATCCCTAAATGACACAAAATTAAAATTCCGGAGGCGGCTCAGGTTGTGGGGCACAGGCTCCTGCGGGAAGACATCTGTTTTTTTTTAAATTACCAATTGTTTAATTGATAATAAAATGGATCAATTTTCATACGAAATCATTTAAAGTAAATCCAGCAGAAAAGAACTCAACTTATAGCTGGGGAAGTATCAATGCTCCATGTCATTTCTTACAGTGTACCCCTCAAGAGGAATGACAAGCATTACCAATGATTGAAACTCTGCAGATGCAAGACATCTATTTATATCTGTCAGACAGGGCTCCCTGATTGGACCAGATTCATTGCCCCCATCAGGGTACTCATTCTGTGAAGTCCACCTTGCTGACCTTGTTAATACAACTACAGGATCTAGTCCTTACAGGCATTTAGTTAGGAGCAACATCAGTTGGAGGTGAGGAGGGACACAGTAACCTCTAAACTGCAGGAATACTGTGAGAATCTTCAGTGCAGCTCCTGTTGATGTCATAACTTGAAAAGGTGAGAAAGGCTCCTAATTGGTGAAGGTCTTTGGGAATTACTGCTTAATCCTTTCTTATCATACAGATTTAGAGCAGTGTGAACTTAATTATAGTTAACCTTCTCACAACCTTAGAGTAGGAAGCCGAATATTCTAAGGCATTAATTGTAAATTTCAGCAATGTCAAGAGAGGCCCATCGAGCAGAATATGTAGCTTGTCCTATGTGGGGAGCCCTGGATGCTGCCACTTTCCTAGATGATCACATGTGCAGGACGTGCTCCAAGCTGCAGAAACTGGAGCTCGGGTTCTCTGAGTTTGAGGAATTTGGCGCATCTATGAAGCTGAGTTTTGTGGACAGCATGTTTAGAGAAGTAGTCACATGGATGCAGCTTAGGGGACTAGAGGAAAGAAGGGAATTTGTGATCAATAGACAGTCCAGAAAGAGTAGGAGAAAGTGAGGACTGCAGATATTGGATATCAGAGCTTAAAAATGTGTTGCTGGAAAAGCGCAGCAGGTCAGGCAGCATCCAAGGAGAAGGAGAATCGACGTTTCGGGCATAAGCCCTTCTTCAGGAATGAGGAGGGTGTGCCAAGCAGGCTAAAATAAAAGGTAGGGACTTGGGGGAGGGGAGTTGGGAATGCGATAGGTGGAAGGAGGTTAAGATGAGTCGCTCCTCCTCCAGGCGTCGTGTTGCCATGGTCTGGCGATGGAGGAGGCCAAGGACCTGCTTGTCCTTGGCAGAGTGGGAGGGCGAGTTAAAGTGTTCAGCCACGGGGCGGTTGGGTTGGTTGGTGTGGGTGTCCCAGAGGTGTTCTCTGAAACGTTCCGCAAGTAGGCGGCCTGTCTCCCCAATGTATAGGAGGCCACATCGGGTGCA
>NC_057718.1:71959303-71977305 GCF_004010195.1 Chiloscyllium plagiosum | reverse complement strand
TTGGGAATATGGGATGGCGTTTTTACAGGGGGCAGGATGGGAAGAGGTGTAATCTAGGTAGCTGTGGGAGTCAGTCGGTTTATAGTATACATCCGTGTTGAGTCGGTCGTCTGAGATAGAGATGGAGGGGTCTAGGAAGGGGAGGGAGGAGTCTGAGACAGTCCAGGTAAATTTGAGGTCGGGGTGGAAAGTGTTAGTAAAGTGAATGAACTGTTCAACCTCCTCGTGGGAGCACGAGATAGCGCCGATACAGTCATCAATGTAGCGGAGAAAAAGGTGGGGGGTGGTGCCAGTGTAGCTGCGGAAGATGGACTGTTCCACATATCCAACGAAGAGGCAGGCATAGCTATCCAACAAAGAGGCATGGGCCCTAGCTATGCCTGCCTCTTCGTTGGACACTCGTATAGGCCCTAGCTATGTCTGCCTCTTCGTTGGACACCCGCATGGGCCTGGCTATGTTAAGGGTACAGCTACTTTACTGGGAGTGTATTATAGGCTGCCAAAGAGTTAGCAGCAAATAGAGGAGCAAATATGTAGACAGTTCACAGGTGGGTAAGAATAGTAATTGGATAGTTATGCTGGGGGATTTCAACAATCCCAACATAACTTGGAATAGTCACAGTGTTAAGGGTCCAGAGAGGGCAAATTTCTTGAAAACCAGGAGAGTTTTTGTATCAATAGATAAAGACCCACCAAGTGATGGCGCAGTGCTGGATCTGGTTCAGGGGAAAAATGCCAGACAAGTGTTCTTTGTGGCAGCAGAGAACCATTTAGGTGATATGGTTCAAGCATGGTTCAAATTTGTTCTGGACAAGGAAAAAAATGGCTTGCAGAAGATAGCTTTGGACTGGGGGAAGGCAGATTTTCTTAAAATACAGCACGATCTGACCACAGCTGACTGGAAAACAGCTCTTTGCAGGTAAGTCTATAACAGAGCAGCAGGGGGTATTCAAAAAGGAGCTGGAGAGTGTACAGGTCCAACATGTACTCTTCAGAGGGAAATGTAGGAGCAATAAGTTCAGAGACTCTGGATGTCTGGGATGATTCAGGAGTGATGAGGAAGAAGAGAAGCAAGTCCAAAGGAAGTAATTCAGCTGCAGCCCAAGAGAAATGTAAAATGTGCAGCAGGGAACTTAAGAAAGCAATTAGAAGAGCAAACAGTCGGCATTAGAAAGGACTTGTGAACAATGAATAAGGAGAATCCTAAGATACGTTATAAATACATTATAGGGAAGTGATAGAGACAAGGGGCCAACTTTTGTGTGAACCTGCAGGATATTGGAGGGTATTAAATGAATGCTTCTCTTCAGTCTTCACTTTGGAAAAGGAGAACGTAGGTATGGAATTCAGGAAAAGGAACTTGCACAGTTTTATGCAGGAAATGTGGCGCTATAAGGAATTCTGTCAGGCTTGAAAACAGAGATTCCCTGGCCTGGATGAATTGTATCCCAGGCTGCTGTGGGAAGCAGGGCAGGAAATTACAGGGGCTCTGACAGAAACTTTTAATGCCTCTGTAGCCATGGGGAAGTACCAGAAGACTGGAGGATGGCTAATGTGCTTCTACTTTCAAAAGGGTGATACAGATGAACCAGAAAATGACAGACCTGTCAGTCTCACATCAGTGGTAGGGAAACAATTAAAGAAAATTCTAAAGGAGAGAATTAATACTGACTTGGAAAAGCGTGGGTTAATTAGAAATGGTCAGCATGGCTTTGTAAGAGGGAGATCATGCAGAACAAATTTGTTAGAAGCTTTTGAAATGTGAGCAAGTCTGTGGATGAGGGATGTTCAGTCAATGTAGTTCATACAAATTTTAGCAAACCTTTTGAGAAGGTTCCACATGGGAGATTGAGAAGGGTAAAGCACATGGAATTGGAGGAACTTGTGAGACGGATCAGGAACTGGCTTAGTAATAAGACACAAAAGGTAGTGGTAGAATGCTGTTTGAGTAACTGGAGACCAGTGTTCAGGGATGTACCTGTAAAGATCAGTACTGGGACACTTATTGTTTGTTATATATATATCAGTGATGTGAATAGGATAGTAAAGAAGGCATATGGGACACTTGCTTTCATCAGTCATAGCACCGAGTATAAGAGCAGGGAGGTAATGTTAGAGTTGTACAGAGCATTGGTCAGGCCACAACTCTAATATTGTGTGCAATTCTAGTTGCCTTACTACAGGAAGGATGTGATAGCACTAGAGAGGTGCAGAGGAGGTTCACCAGGATATTACCTGGGATGGAGAAATTGAGCTACAAATACACATTAGATAAGTTTGGATTGTTTTCCTTCAGAGTAGAAACGACTGATGGGAGTTGTAATTAAGGTGTGTAAGATTATAGGGCTATAGACAGGGTGAATACAAACCAGCTGTTTCCTTTGGTTGAGAGGTCAATCACAAGAGCGCGTAATTTTAAGGTAAGGGGCAGGAGATCCAGAGGGAATCGGGAGGAAAAACTTTTTCACTCCGTGGGTGTTGAGAGTCTGGAATGCACTGCTTGGGAAGGTAGTGGAGGTTAGAAACCTTACAATCTTTAGAAAATATTTAGAGGAGTACGTGAAATATTATTCAAAGATATCGGACAAGTGCAGGAAATTGGAATTAGCGTATCATTAGTGTTAGTTAGTGCAGGCACTTTGGACTGAAGAGCATTTTCTGCACTGTATGAATCTATGGGATGAGGAGAACCTCTTTACTCAAGAATGGGAATGCACAGCCTGGTAAAGCGGTAGAGACGGATTCCCTAGGAAGTTTCAAAAGAGAGCCATATATTTGAAAGTGATGAAGGGGTGTCAATGTCCTGTTGCAATCGACAGCCCTCCATACTATCCACCACTCCTCCAATCTTGGTGTCATCAGCAAACTTACTAATCCACCCTTCAACTTCCTCATCCAAATCATTTATAAAAATCACAAAGCGGAGAAGCCCAAGAACAGATTGCTGCAGGACACCACTGGTCACCGAGCTTCAGACGGAATATTTTCCATCCACTATCACTTGCTGTCTTCTTTTGGTCAGCCAATTCTGTATCCAGACAACGAGATTTCCCTGTATCCTATGCCTCCTTACTTTCTGAATGAGTCTACCATGGGGAACCTTACCAAATGCCTTAATGAAATCCATATACACCACATCCACTGCTCTACCTTCATCAACATGTTTTGTCATATCCTCAAAGAATTCATCAAGGTTTGTGAGGCATGACCTGCCCCTCAAAACGCTATGCTATCTCTAATTGAGCTATGATTTTCCAAGTAATCGTAAATCCTGTCTCTCAAAATCCTCAGATGTAAGACTGATTGGTCTGTAGATCCCAGGATTATCCCCATTCCCTTTCTTGAACAAGGGAATAACTTTTGCTGTCGTCCAACTACTCCAGTGGACAGTGAGGAAGCAATATCATCACCGAAGGTGCAGCAATCTCTTCCCTCGCTTCCTGTATTAATCTTAAAAATCACACAACACTAGGTTATAGTCCAACAGGTTTAATTGGAAGCACACCAGCTTTCGGAGTGACGCTCCTTCATCAGGTGATAGTGGAGGACTCGATCGTAACACAGAATTTATAGCAAAAATTTGCAGTGTGATGTAACTGAAATTATACATTGAAAAATTGATTGTCTGTTAAGCCTTTCATCTGTTAGAATACAGTGATAGTTTCACTTCTTTCATGTGTAAATCAACTGCAAATTTTTGCTATAAATTCTGTGTTACGATCGAGCCCCCCACTAGTGTGCGAGAATGTGTGAGAGGGAGAGAATGTGTGTGAGAATGTGTGAGAGGGAGAGAATGTGTGTGAGAATGTGTGAGAGGGAGAGAATGTGTGAGAGAGGGAGAGAATGTGTGTGAGAGGGAGAGGATGTGCGTGAGAGAGAGAGAATGTGCGTGAGAGAGAGAGAATGTGTGTGAGAGTGAAAGAGTGTGTGAGAATGTGTGCAAGAGTGTGTGAGAATGTGTGTGTGTTGCAGTGGTGATCACCTGTAATGTGACATGAACCCAAGGTCCCGGTTGAGGCCCTCCCTATGGGTACCGAACTTAGCTATCAGCCTCTGCTCGGCCACTTTCCTCTGCTGCCTGTCCTGAAGTCCACCTTGGAGGATGGTCATCCGAAGTCTGAGCTGAATGTCCTGGACCAGTGAAGTGTTCCCCAACTGGGAGGGAACCCTCCTGTCTGTTGATTGTTGTGCGGTGCCCATTCATCCGGCATCTCCAAATCATGTATTAATCTTGGGTATATCCCCTCTGGCTCAGGGGACTTATCTATCCTTATATTTTTCAAAATTTCCAGCACATCCTCCTTCTTAACATCATTCTGTTCAGGCATATCACTCTGTTTCACGCTGTGGTCACAAAATGTCAAGGTCCCTCTCAGGAAAAGCAAAGTATTCATTGCTGACCACTCTACCTCCTTCTACTCAAGCACAAGTTCCCTTCCCAATTCCTGATCGGCCATACTGTCATTCTGGCCATCCTGTTGTTTCTCACGTAAGTGTAAAATGACTTTAGGTTTTCCTTGATCCTATCCACTAAAGCTTTCTCATACCCCCTTCTAATACTCTGAAGTCCACTCTTCGGTTCTTTCCTTGTAACCCTCTAGAACCCTGTCTGATCCTTCCCTCTTCAACCTTAAGTAAGCTTCCTTCCACTTGACTAGATGTTCCATATCCCTTGTCACCCACGGTTCTTTCAACCTGCCATCTCTTCCTTGTCTCAATGGGACAAACCTGTCCAGCATTATCAGCAAGTGCTCCCTAAACAGTCTCCAGATTTCTGTTGTGCATTTCCCTGAGAATATCTGTTCCCAATTTAGGAGCCCCAATCCCTGCCTAATAGGGCTGTAATGCTCCTTCCCCCAGTTAAATACTTTCCCATACTGTCTGCTCCTATCAGTCTCCAACAGTATAGTTAAGGTCAGGAAGTTGCTGTCCCATCGAAATGCTCTCCCACTGAGCATGGTTTGTTGCCAATCACCCAATCCAATATGGCCTTCCCTCTAGGCCTATCTACATATTGAGTCAGGAACCCTTCTTGGACACAACTGACAAAAACCGCTCCAGCCAAACTATTTGCTCCTCCGTGTCTCTTGTTGCTATTTTGGGGGCCTGGGCTGATAAGTGGCAGATGATGTTTAACCTGGAAAGTATGAAGTGATTCATTTTGGAAGATCGAATTTGAATGTAGAATACAGGCTTACAGGCAGGATCTTGGCAGTGTGGAGGAACAGAGGGATCTTGGGGTCCATGTCCAGCGATCCGTCATAGTTGCCATCCAGGTTGATAGGGTTGTTAAGAAGATGTATGGTGTGTTGGCTTTCATTAGCAAGCGGATGGACTTCAAGCACCGTGAGGTTATGCTGCAACTCTATAGAGCCCTGTTTAGACCACACTTGGAATACTGTGTTCAGTTCTGGTCGCCTCATTATAAGTAGGATGTGGAATCTTTACTGAGGGTGCAGAGGAAATTTACCAGGTTGCTGTCTGGACTGGAGGGTATATCTTATGATGAAAGGTTGAGGGAGCTAGGGCTTTTCTCATTGGAGCAAAGAAGGATGAGAGGTGGACAGGATGATGAGAGGCATAGATTGAGTGGATAGCCAGAGACTTTTTCCCATGGCTGAAATGGCTATCATGAGGAGGGTGACTAGAGGAAAGTGTTGGGGAGATTTCCAAGGTAAGTTCTTTACAGAGTGGTGGTGCGTGGAATGCATTGCCAGCGTTATTAGTAGAGTCAGAAACATTAGGGATATATAAGCATCTCTTGGATAGGCACATGGAAGATACTACAATGGAAAGTATGTAGTTTAGTTTGATCTTAGAGGAGGATAAAGGGTCGGCACAGCATCAAGGGCCAAAGGGCCTGTACTGTTTTATGTTAAATGTGGAGGGCTATTAAAAATAATACTGAAGAGTTGGACCAGCTGGATAGCTCTTTTGGAAGCCATTACAGACATGATGGGTCAAATAGCCTCATTCTGTATTGTAAAATTCTCTGGTTCTATGTTTAATCTGAGATCCATTCTCTCATATGCCTCTCTGAACATGTCAGTGATATCCTTCCTCATAATTGTGTTGATTTTACTCATTTACTAACAATGTTTGGTTCCTTTTTGTCTGTTATTTATAATTAATGAATACCCCTTGATGTTAGAACCATGGAAACTAGGAACAGGACTTAGCCTCTTGGCCCTTTAAGTATTCTGCATGATTCATTTATTACTATGGTTGATAATCCAATTCAGCAGCCTGCACCCTCCTTTCCCCCATATCAAAGAACAAAAAACCTCCACAAAAACAGGCCCTTTGGCCCACCAAGATTGTGCTGACACATGCATTTCTAAACCAAAAAAATTTTTCTTCTCTGTGCTTTGTAATACTCTATTCCTATCTATTCATAGAAGATACCTTTTAAATATTGAGCTTGTGTCCGTCACCTTCACAAGTTCTGATAATGCATTTTAGGCATTTACCACCCTCTAAATAAAATGTTTGCTCTATCATCTCCTTTAAGCTTACCCTCTTTTACCTTAAAGCCATGTCTCCCAGTAATTGACATTTCCACCCCAGGAAAAAAGACTGACTATCCATGCCTCTCATAATTTTGTAAACTTCTATCAGGTCCTCTCTCATCCTTCGACAGTGAAAACAAACCAACTTTATCAATCTCCTCAGAACAAATACCCTCCAAAGCAGGCAGCATCCTAATAAAGAATTTTTTTCTGAAGCCTCCACCTTCTGTGGGCGGCACGGTGGCACAGTGGTTAGCACTGCTGCTTCACAGCGCCAGAGACCAGGGTTCAATTCCCGCCTCTGGCAACTGTCTGTGTGGAGTTTGCACATTCTCCCTGTGTCTGCGTGGGTTTCCTCCGGGTGCTCCGGTTTCCTCCCACAATCCAAAGATGTGCAGGTTAGGTGAATTGGCCATGATAAATTGTCCATAGCGCTAGGTGAAGGGGTAAATGTAGGGGAATGGGTCTGGATGGGTTGCTCTTTGGAGGGTTGGTGTGGACTTGTTGGGCCGAAGGGCCTGTTTCCACACTGTAAGTAATCTGATCTAATCTTCTTCTTGTAGTGTGATTGGAATTGTTTGCAATATTCAAAATGTGGCCTAACTAAAAGTCTGTACAACTGCAACACAACTTGCCAATCTTTATACTCTGTGCCTGACTGATGAAGGCAAGCATGTTATGTGCTTTCGTGATGTTCTTCTCCACTTGTGTTGTTACCTTCAGAGAACTGTTGACCTGTATGCCTAAATCCCTCTGTATGATGATACTACTAAGTGTACTGCCATTTATTGTATATGTCCCTTCTGCATTAGATCTTCCAAACTGCATCACCTCTCATTTTTTTGGATTAAACTCCATCTACCATTTCTCTGTGAAAGACTTCCCATGTCTACACATCCTTGAAGGCAGCAAAATCACAAAAATATTATGGCGCCGAACGAGACTATTTTGGCTCAGTGTATCTACACTAGTTTGTTAAATAAATGTCAATCTCTTGGTTTTTCCACATTTCCTTGCATGTTATTGTCATCCAGACAATCTTCCAATACCCTCTTGAATGCCTTAATTGATTCTGCCTCTTTCACATTTCCTGGGAGTGCATTTCATACCCTAACTTTTTGCTGATGAAAAAGACTTTCCTGACTTCACCCTTGCTTTTGTTGCACAATAAATCTGTGCCTTGTAGATTTTATGAGTGGGAATATTTTATCCCTATTTACTCTGTCCAACCCACTGAAAATTTTGAAAAGCTCTACAAGATCTCCTCTAGCCTTTTTCTCACCAAGGAGAACAGTTGTAACTTTTTCAATCAGTCCTGATATTTGAAATCTTTTTCGTCCCTGGAATCAATCTTGTAAACTGACTTTGCACACTCTCTGATGTACCACAGAATCCCTACATTGTGGAAACAGGCCATTTGGCCCAACAAGTCCACTCTGACTATCCGAAGAGTATCCTACCCGACCCATCCCCCTACCCTATCTCTGTAACCCTGAATTTCCTGTGGCTAATGCATCTAATCTACACATCTCTGCAAACTATGTGCAATTCAGCATGGCCAGTCTACCTAATGCTCACATCACTGTGGGAGGAAACCAGGGCACCCAGCAGAAACTCATGCAGACACGGGGAGGATGTGCAAACTCCGCATAGACAATCACTTGAAGCTGGAATCGAACCCGGATCCCTGATGCTGTGAGGCAGCAATGCTAACCACTGAGCTGCTGTGCCACCTTACTGCCCTATATGATGTGCTTACATCTTTCCCATCATGTGCTCACAATTTTACACATTACTCCAGTTGAGATCTAAAGTTACTGGATATTCTGGAGGGGAAGGGTGAACAACCAGTTGTCATGGTACATGTTGGTACCAATGTCATAACTTTATAAAAAGTATGAGGTCCTAAAAGGAGAATATAGGGAGTTAGGAATTAAATTGAAAAGTAGGGCATCAAAGATCATGATCTCAGAATTACTGCCAGTGCCCGTGCTAGTTAGAACAGAAATTGCATGATGTATCAGATGAATGCTTGGCTGAAGGGATGGTGTGAGGGTGAGGGCTTCAGGTTCTTGGGGTTTTGGAACTGGTTCTGGGGGAGTACAAACTGAATAGGTTATACTGGGCAGGACTGGGGCTGATATCCTAGGGGGAGTATTTGTGAGAGTGGTTGGGGAGGCTTTAAACTAAAATGGCAGGTCATGGGAAATTATGCAAGGAATGCACATAAATTATGAAGGGCACAGATAGGATAGACCGCAAGAAACCTTTCCCTTTAGTAGAGGGATTGATGACCGGGGCATGGATTTAAGGTAAAGGATAGAATGTTTAGAGGAGATGTCAGGAAATACTTTATCACCTCTTGGTTGGTAGGATTATGAAGCTCACTACCGGTAAGAGTGGTAGAAGCAGAAATTCTCATGGCATTTAAGAAGTGTACCAAGGAATACAAGGCTTTGTTCTGGAAAATGGGATTAGAAGAGTTAGGTGGTCATTTTTGATCATTGCAGAAAGGAAGACAAAAGTATTAAGTAAGTGAAAAGAGACTGCAGTAATAAGCTTGGGGATCATATAAATTGATTGTAAATGTTTCTGTAAGTCTGTGAAGAGAAAATAATTGGTGAAGACGATTGTTGGCCCCTTATAGTCAGAAACAGGAAAACTTGTGATGAGAAACAAAGAAATGGCAGACAAATTAAATACATACTTTGGTTCTGTGTTCACAAAAGAGGACACAAGTAATGTTCAGTGTCTATATGATTAGATTAGATTCCCTACAGTGTGGAAACAGGCCCTTTGACCCAACCAGTCTACACCGACCCTCTGAAGAGTAACCCACCTTAGACCCATTTCCCTCTGACTAATGCACCGAACACTATGGGCAATTTACCATGGCCAATTCACATGACCTGCACAACTTTGGATTGTGGGAGGAAACCGGAGCACCCGGAGGAAGCCCACGCAGACACAGGGAGAATGTGCAAACTCCACACAGACTGTAGTCCAAGGCTGGAATTGAACCTGGGACACTGCTAACCACTGAGCCACCATGCTGCCCTAATATGAGTAAAGTAGGGGAGCACAGGGTTTAATGAGAAGGAAATACTGAAGGAAATCAGATTTAGTAGTGGGAAAATGGTATTAGAGAAATTTAGTCCGATAAATCCCTGGACTCTGATAATCTCTATCCCAGAGTTCTTAAGGAATTGTCCTTGAAGTAGTGGATGCATTGGTGGTCACCTCCCAAAGTTCTAGAGACTCTGGAATTGTTCATGCATTGGAGGAAAGCTGATATAATCCCTCTAAGAAGGTAGGCAGAAGGAAAACTGAGATTTATAAAAGAGTCCCTTATAAAATAATTAATAGTTGAGTATTTGGGAAATAGTGGCAGGATTGAACATTCAGCATGGAAAGGGAGATCATGCTGGGCAAATTACTGGAACTTTTTAAGGATATAACTAATAGATTTGATGGAGGGGAGCCCATAGATATGGTTTATTTGGACTTTCAGAAGGCTTTTGACAAAGTCACACATGAGATATTGGTCTGTAAACTCATAGGATTGGGCTAATGTATGGATTTGGGTAGAAAATTGATAAAAACCAAAGCGCAGGAATACACAGTCTTTCTCTGGATGGAAAGTAGTGACTATTGGGGTACTGAAGCAGGGATCAGTGTGTATCCCAGCTATTCACAATACAAATGGATGATTTAGATGAAGGAACTAAATGTAATACTTTAAAATTTGCAGATGGCACAAAGCTGGATATGAGGAGGATTCAGAGATGCCGCAGTGACAGTTAGACAAGCTGAGTAAGTGGGCAAATACATGGCAGATGGAGTATAATATGGATAAATGGGAGGTTATCCACTTTGGTAGGAAAATAAGAAGACATTATTAGTTGAATGGCTATAAAGTGAGAGAGGGGAATATCCAGTGAGACATAGATGTCCTTGTGCACTAATCACTGAAGGTAGGCATGCTGAGTTGCTAAAGGAGGCACCTTCATAGCAAGAGATTTTGAATACAAGGGCAGGAATGTCTGGCTGCAACTATACAGAGCCTGGATGAGACCACACCTGGAATATTGTATGCAGTATAGACTCCTTATCTGAGGAAGGGAGTGGTGCAAAGCTTTACCAAATTGATTATTGTGATAGCAGGACTGATATCTGATGAGAGGTTGAATCAATTAGGATTCTTTTTGTTGGAGTTCAGAATAGTGAGAGGTTATCTGATAGAAACCTATAAATTATAACAAATGGACAGATTAAATGCAGGAAGGATGTAGCCAATGGCAGGGGAGTCCAAAAGCAGCGGTCACAATCTAAGGATATGGGGTTAAGAATTTAAGACTGAAATGAAGAAATATTTCTTTATCCAGAGAGCAATGAGCCTATGAAATTAACTATTACAGGAAGCAGTTGAGGCCAAAGCATTTTATGATTCCAAGAAGAAGTTGGATGCACTTGGGGTTCAAGGGATCCAAAGATATGTGGAAAAAGCTGGAATGACTATTGAGTTGGATGATAAGCCGTGATCATAATGACTGGTGGAGTAGACTTGAAGGGCCAAATTACATACTCCTCTAATTTTGTAGTTTCTATGTTACCTCTACTCCAAACCTGCTCCAGCTTGACAAATATCCATTGACAATTATTCTTTGTTTTCTGTCACCAAATCAATTTTGTATCCATGTTGCTATTGACCCTATTATTGCATAACCTATAACTTGCCTCACAAGCCATCAAACCATTCTATTACCTTTTCAAAAGATTCCAGCAAGTTAATGAAAATTTGCCATTAGAAATCCGTGCTAACTCTTCCTAACCACTTTTTTCTATGTAACTACTAATTATCTCCTGAATAACTGCCTCAAGGCGCTTCACCACCACTGAAGTTAAACTGACTAGTCAACTTGTCAGCATTTCTTGAAAAGACAATTTTGCAATTCTACAGTCTTCTGGCACCTCCCCTGAGTCTCGGAAAGACTGAAAATCTGTGGTCAGTGCATCTGTAATTTCAATCTCTTCGCCTTCAAAACCCATAGATGCCTCTCAATCTGGTCCTCGTCCCTTGTCAACTTTTAAATATCAACAATCTATCCAACACTTCTTCCATAACAATTTTGTATCCTGTTAGTGATTGAGTATCCTCTTCTTAAAGCAGTTGCATCAAGACACTATTCAAAAGGGCCACAACACACTGCAGTACACCAGAACTGCAAAAAGAGGAAGAAGAACACCTATACAATGTATTTGCCAAAAACGGATACCCGCGCAATTTTATCAACAGATACCTAAGGGAAAGACAACGGAACGAGGACATGCCGCAACCCAAAGGACTAGCCACACTACCATACGTCAAGAGCATTTCCGAGCTGACAGCCAGACTACTGCGACCACTAGGACTCATAACAGCACACAAATCAACAGCCACTTTCAAACAACAACTCACCAGGACGAAGGACCCGATACCTAGCATGAGCAAAACCAATGTAGTGTACAAAATCCCATGCAAGGACTGCACAAAACACTACATAGGACAAACAGGAAGACAGCTAATGATCCGCATCCATGAACACCAACTAGCCACGAAACGACACGACCAGCTATCCTTAGTAGCCACACACTCAGATAACAAGCAACATGTGTTCGACTGGGACAACACTACTATTATAGGACAAGCCAAACAGAGAACAGCCAGGGAATTCCTAGAGGCATGGCATTCATCTACAGATTCAATCAATAAGCACATCAACCTGGACCCAATATACCGGCCACTGCAGCTGACAGCTGGAACGGACAACCGGAAGCGGCAGATACAAATCACTATAAATGCTGGAGGAAACATCAGAGAAGTGCTTCACAGGAGGCTCCCAAGCACTGAGGATGTCACCGAGACAGGGGATGAAACGTCTGCAACACAAATTCCCAGCTCGGCGAACAGAACCACAACAACGAGCACCCGAGCTACAAATCTTCTCACAAACCTAGGACACTCAGATAAATTTGCTAATAAGGTTTATGGAATCCTTTAATCCTCAAGTCATTGAAAACAAGCGAAGGAAATTATGATGGAGCCGTGGATAATATTATTTAGGCTATAGTTGGAATACTGGGTACAGTTCTGGTCACTGCACTTTGGGAAGGATGTGATTGCACAAAAGAGTGTGGAAAGGAGATTCATCAGGTGGTTGCCTGGGCTGGTGTGATTCACCTCTGAGGATAAATTAGATAGGCTGGGGTTCTTTTCCTTAGCAGAGAGACTGAGGGGGTCTAGACTGAGGTGTACAGAGTTATGCAGGACATAGATAGGGAGGAATCTTTATCCTTAGTAGTGGCATCAATAACCAGGGTCACAGTTTTAAGATAAGGAGTAGGAGGTTTGGAGAGTATTTGAAGTAAGTTTTTCATGAGTGTATGGTGGATATCTGGAACTCACTGCCTGAACGATGGGAGAGACAGGAATCCTGAAGACATGCAACGAGTATTTGAATGAGCATGTGAAATACGACATATGGAGATTGTTGCTGAGAAATAGCTTTAGAATAGATGGGTCCATGATGAATGGCACAGTCACAATGCATTATTGGGCTTTTTTTCCTTGCTATAAGTTCTTTGACCTTAATTTGAACAGTATTTTGCAATTGGCTGTCCAAATGCGAAATTATGGTTAATGCTTAAACGAACAATATTGTTGTAAAATTAGGGCTGGAAGTTTCAATAAAGACTGCTTAGAATTTGGAGTTTTGCAATACTAATAAGCTTTACACAATGTTTTCAATTTTTTCGATTTTATGTATCTCATTCAATGTTTCAAAGTTTGAAAAATGTTTTTGTAACATTGTTTTGGTTCAATTTCGTATCTTGTAATGGTATTATGGTGAACAATGACTGAATCATAGATTTTTTTTTAACTAAAGGAAACTTTTTGCCCTTACCTAACTTTGCTTTCAGGTGAATTCAGGCCCAATACTCTCTGGAATGACCTTTCAAAGAATCATTTGATTTAAAATGCTATAAAGTCTAAGAAGAAGAACGAAATTGGACAGAATACCCAGCATTGACATTTGCAAACACAGCCCTGTTCACTCTGCAAAGTCCTCACTGCTAGCATCTGAGGGCTTGTGTCAAAATTGGGAAAGCTGTCCCACAAACTAGTCAAGTATCAGCCTGACAGTCCTATTCACTGAATTATACCTTGGGGGAAAAAATTCCAGATGTTTCCATACTATCTCTGGATATGTGCTGTCAGGCAAGCAACACTGGGATATGTAGTTGGAGGGAGTTTCCATGAGAATACTCAATATTGACTCCAGCTAGGATGTCCTATGGCATCAGGTCAAACATGCACAAGGAAACCTGATTTCTACCTATGCTTATTACTATCTTAGCTAATGAAGCAGTAATCTGACTGTTGAGTGTCAATTGAAGAAGGACAGAGGATAGCAAGGGCACAGAATAAATTCTGGGTCGGAGACTCTCTGGGCCTTCACATTTACAAAAGTATATGAGTGTAAAGTGACAGTATGGCATTATAGAACACTTGTAAATATGGAGTCAATGGAAATTATGGTGAAAACTTTCCACTAATTGGATTCATTTTTTACACAAAAGATGATGTCTGTGGTTGTTGGAGGTCAGACAATTCAGCTCCAGGACATATCTATGAGTCCTCAGGGTGATGTCAGCCCAACTGTCTTCAACTAGTCCATCAAAGACCTTCTTTCCAGCATTATTCCTGATTGTACAATTGTCAGCGAACATCCCCAATGTCCAGCACCATTCATTGACTCCTCAGAATCTGAGCCAGTTTATGTCCGAATGCAGCAGGTCCTGCAGAACATTCGGGCTTGAATTGGTTAGTGGAAAATAACGCTCATGCCATACTAGTATCAGGTAACAACCGTTTCCAACAAGAAAGAATCCAATCAGTTCCCCTTAATGTTAAATAGCATTTACCATTGCCACAGTCCCCACTATTAACCTTCTGAAGCTTACCGTTGACCAGAAGTTGAATTAGACCAGCTATTTTGTAACATTGGCTAAGAAAACAGGTCAGAGTCTGGAGTGAGTAACTCCCTAGCTGACTTTCCAGAGCATATCCACCATCTACATGGCAGAATTCAGGAATGTGATAGAGTATTGTCTATTTTCATGGAGGGTGTAGTTCCACAACACTGAAGAAGCTCTACACCACCAGAGAACTAAGTAGACGGCTTGTAGATTAGTGGTGCTGGAAGAGCACAGCAGTTCAGGCAGCATCCAAGGAGCTTCGAAATCGACGTTTCGGGCAAAAGCCCTTCATCAGGAATAAAGGCAGTGAGCGTGAAGCATGGAGAGATAAGCTAGAGGAGAGTGGGGGTAGGGAGAAAGTAGCATAGAGTACAATGGGTGAGTGGGGGAGGGGATGGAGGTGATAGGTCAAGCAGGAGAGGGTGGAGTGGACAAGTGGAAAAGGAGATAGGCAGGTACAACAAGTCTGGACAAGTCATGGGGACAGTGCTGAGCTGGTTGTTTGCAAGTTTTACTTGCACATCCACTAATATCATTTATTGTATCCGTTGCTCCCGATGCGGTCTCCTTAACATTGGGGAGACTGAACGCCTCCTAGCAGAGCGCTTTAGGGAACATCTTCGGGACACCCGCACCAATCAACCACACCGCCCGTGGCCCAACATTTCAACTCCCCCTCCCACTCTGCCAAGGACATGGAGGTCCTGGGCCTCCTTCACCGCCGCTCCCTCACCACCAGACGCCTGGAGGAAGACCGCCTCATCTTCCGCCTCGGAAAACTTCAACCCCAGGGCATCAATGTGGACTTCAACAGTTTCCTCATTTCCCCTTCCCCCACCTCACCCTAGTTCCAAATCCAGCACCACTAATCCAGAATCTGGTTTCCAGCATCTGCAGTCATTGTTTTTACCTAAGTAGACGGCTTGGTTGATATCCCATTCACGACCTTCAACATTCACTCCTGACACAGTCAGTTTCCGCTACGAGATGCATTCAAGGCTTCAACAGCATCTTCAAAACCAATGAGCTGTATCACCTAGAAGGACAAGAGCAGCAGATGCATGGTTACTCTATCACCTGGAAGTTCCTCTTGAAGCTATACACCATCCCTGACTTGGAACTATATTGCCATTACTTCTTCTTGGAACTCTCTTCTTCACAGCATTGTGTGTGTCTCTGGACCACATGGATTTTGCACTTCAAGAGACTTCATCACTGTCTTCTCAAAGGGAATTAGAGTGGATAATAAATATTGGTCTGGACTTCAATGTCCTCATCTCGAATAAACAAATTTTTTTAAAAAAGTTACTGAGATTTGCTTGTTGAGAAACAGAGTAAATATTACTGACTTATACTGTATTAAAATATCTTTGCAACTTGACTTAGGAAAAATGAATTTGGTTACAAATCTAGTATTTTTCAAATGCTCGTTGTTTAGTTGTACTGCTGCTTGGGCTGATCAGTCTTCTGTGGTGTGGAGGTGCCATTGTTGGACTGAGATGGACAAAGTTAAAAATATCACAACACCAGGTTATAGTGCAAAGGATTATTTGAAAGTACAAGCTTTCAGAGTGCTGCCTTCGATCATGTCTCAAATTTCTCTGCAGCAATTAAAAACATTTGTTAAATTGACTATAGGCTTATAGTCAAACACAGAATAAGAGCTGTGTCATCAAACAGGCAGGTGTTTCATACATTAGAACATGTATTACTTTGGTCTTTGCTCTCTATCTGGACAGGTAAATCTTAGCAAAATGCAGAACCTGATCTGAAGGTCATTTGAACATGAGGGAATCCTGAACAATATTAGCCCCAAAATTGCAATCTTTCTTTACTCAGTCTGATGTCACTGTAGATGATTCTTTCTTTCATTTCACAATGGAAACATTTTGTGATCTGGAATAGTCTCAGTGGGTGACTAATTTTTGAAGAAGGGGGAGCTGTATGCTTATCATATCGAAGGATTTGATTAGGTCTTCAAAATCAAATGTGGAGGCTTAAGAAGAAAGAAAGAACAAAGAAAATGTATAGCCCAGGAACAGGCCCTTCGGCCCACCGAGCCTGAGCCGATTCAAATTAATCATCTAAACTTATCGCCCTAAGCATCTGTATCCCTCTGCTCCCCACCTACACATGCATCTGTCCTGACGCACCTTAAATGAATCTAATATGCCTGCCTCTACTACCTCTGCTGGCAATGCGTTACAGGCATCTACCACCCTCTGCATACTTTCCGCGTGTATCCCCCTTAAATGTTTCATCTCTCACCTTGAACGCGTAACTTCTCATTATTGAATCCCTCACCCTGGGAAAGAGCTTAACTCTATCCACTCTGTCTATACCCTTCATGATTTTGTAGACCCCAATCCCTCCTCAACCTCCTTTTCTCTAGTGAAAACAATCCTAACCTCTTCAACCTCTCTTCATAGCTCGCACCTTCCATACCAGGCAACATCCTTGTAAACCTTTTCCGCACCCTCTCCAAAGCGTCCACACTCTTTTGGTAATGTGGCGACCAGAACTGTACACAGTATTCTAAATGTGACCGAACCAAAGTCTTGTACAGTTTTAACATGACCTGCCAGCTCTTATACTCAATACCTTGTCGGATGAAGGCAGGCATTCCATGTGCTGCCTTGACCACTCTATCCACCTGTGCATCCACCTTCAGGGTACAGTGGTCCTGAACCCCCAGATCTCTCTGCTCATCAACTTTTCCCTAGGCTCTTCTATATTTTGTGAACTATACTGAGGTTTCTTCTTGAAAGTTTTCTCAGTAAAGATCATGTCTAGTTCGATGACCAGTTCTGAACCCACATTGGCTTTTTGCATATCAAGTTTTTTGTCAGACTAAATATTATTGGATAAAGAATCTGTCCAGCTATTCATAACAGTGAATTGCTGTGATACTTGTTGCAATCTAACTATTGACCTTGGTTCATGTATACTTTGGGCATCATCGATTTCCTGAATGTACGTGTTCAGGTTTTATTTATCAGATGATCATCTTTTATGAGTTAGTTACATCACTTACCATTTGTAGCAATGGGCTGTTTATGTAGGAACTGTATCTTAGTGAGAAATCCTTGTGAAGTTGGAAATTGCATTTTGACACTGAGTCATGTATTGAAGGCTGATTTGAACCCATTTAAAAATTTTTTATATTTGTTTCTGCCTGTTTTTGTTTTTATATTTGGGAATAATGTACATTAAGGGTGTAGCTTTGTTCACTGAGCTGTAGGTTTGATATCCAGATGTTTCATTACCTGGCTAGGTAACATCATCAGTGGCGACCTCCAAGTGAAGCGAAGCTGTTGTCTCCTGCTTTCTATTTATATGTTTGTGGTGATGTCGTTTCCTGTTCGTTTTCTGAGGGGTTGATAGATGGTATCTAGATCTATCTATACAGAAAACCGACAAACACTGACCAAATGCTTAACTACACCAGCAACCATCCCAACACACACAAATGAA
>NC_057718.1:71943270-71958803 GCF_004010195.1 Chiloscyllium plagiosum | reverse complement strand
AAAGCAGAAGACAACAGCTTCGCTTCACTTGGAAGTCGCCACTGATGATGTTACCTAGCCAGGTAATGAAACATCTGGATATCGAACCTATAGCTCAGTGAGCAAAGCTACACCCTAAACCTCAACCTGAGCTACAAACCTTCACAAACCTTGCAAAAATGTACATTAAATCTGGCAAAATGTTTGAAGTAGAATGAACAAAGAAGTCATGAGCACTGAAAATGGTGCATATAGTCTGATTCACTATTAGCTTGAGGTGGCGCCCTATATTATTCTGACTCTAGCACAATTCAAAGACCCTGTATCTCAGTATTGATAAAGTTGGTCTTTTAAATGCTATGCAGCACATGCCAGATTGTCTTCAGTTTAAGTCAAATCAACAGCTCAGTCAACTATAGTCTTATTGATGCAAAATAGAAGCTTAAGAAATCTTAATTTCAAATGAAAACCAGTGGCTAAAGTATGTATTCTCCTCTTGCATCCCACTAGAATAGAATATGGAGGAAACTAGTGCTGATACTAAATTTTCTTCCACCACTACAATTTTACTTTTGAATCCAGATCATCCTGATAAGGTGAAAGAAAGACATGTATTATAATGGTTATTTTCCATATGAAAATGCATTTTTGCAGTCTTATTTATTGATGGGTATGAAATCACAGTTAAATTAGTCAATAATTTAGTAAAATTAATGTTGATTTGAAACATTCCATCTGTAGTAGTTGTCATCAATCCCTTTGAAAGAAAAGATGTTTTCCATGTTTCGTGATTTGCAGCACTAAGACACAATGTCTAATATTTACCTGCTCTATTTTCTGTATAATTAAATTGTACTCAATATCTTTTGAGACTTGCATGTTTAATTGCTAAAAATGATTTTAGAGCTCTGCATTTGTTTAAAAATTTTTTGAAACAGATTAGAGTGAAATGTACTTTGCAGATGCACCTGAGCAATGAATGAATATTAGGATTGGGTTTTAGATGTGGAGCAGCATACACCAGATAAGAAAATTCATCAGTTCAGTATGTTTTTTTTTCTATGGCAAGATTATTAACTAAATTTATTTAAGTAATCACTGCTTATATTTTTGTTTAGCCTCCCATCCCAGACCCAAATAATATGCGGGATTTTGTCAGTTACCCGACAGCAGGAAATGAAAGACTGCATTGCACCATGAAGCGTACAGAAGATGACCCAGAGGTAGGGGGCCCATGCTACACCCTGTACCTGGAATACTTGGGTGGACTCGTGCCAATTTTAAAAGGGAGGCGAATTAGCAAGCTTCGACCAGAATTTGTCATAATGGACCCCAAAACTGATGGTAAAGCAGGTATGAATAGAATTAAAATTGAAGCATGAAAATTTAGAATGGAATAATTGTCGGCATTAAGCTTGTCATGCAAAGTATTTGGGATTTTGGGTTTAAAAAATAGATATATTATATACTAAAGAAGGGATGTTTGGTGAACCTTTGTAACACATTGGTTAGACCGTTCCTCAAGTACAATACTGCATCCAGTGACCAGTACTAACCACACTTTTTAGGAAGGATATGAGGAAACTTTCAGGATAGAGAGGAGATTTAGCAAAATGATCCCATGGATAAGGGATTATATACACAAGGTTAGGTTGGCAAAGTTCAAATTTGTTCTCGTTAGTGCAAAGGAGATTGAGGGAATTTTGATAGACTTGGAAAAGATTATGACAGTTTTGGTGAGGCAGACAAAAATTGTTCCAGTTAACTTGTACAATGATTAGAGAATCCAGAAAGATTATAAGACATAAGAGCAGAAATTAGGCCATTCGGCTCATTGAGTCTGGTCTGCCATTCATGGCTGATAAGTTTTTCGGTAGCCCTTGACCCCTTGACAATCAAGAACCTATCTATCTCCGAATTAAATATACTCAGTGACCTGGCCTCCACAGCCTTCTGTGGCAATGAATTCCATAGATTCATCACTTTCTCCTTATCTCTGTTCTAAAGGGTCTTCCCTTTACTCTACGTCTGTGCCTGTGGGTCTTAGTCTTTCCTGCCAATGGAATCATCATCCCAATGTGCACTCTGTCCAGGCCGTTTAGAATTCTGTTAATTTCAATTAGATTCCCCATCAAATTTCTAAACTCCGTCGAGACCCACAGTCCTCAAATGTTCCTCATATGTTAAGCCTTTCATTCCTAGGATCATTCTCGTGAACCTCGTCTGGACCTGCTCCAGGGCCAGTACATGCTTCCTGAGGTCTGAGGCCCAAAATTCCTCACGATGCTCTAAATGTGGTCTGACCAGAGCTTTGTAAAGCTTCAGGAGAACATCCCTGCTTCATTCTAGTCCTCTTGAAATAAATGCCAACATTGTATCTGTCTTCCTCACTACCGACTCAACCTGCAAGTTTACCTTAAGAGTATCCTGGACTAGGACTGTCAAGTTTGTGCTTCAAATTTCTGAATTTTCTCCCAATTTAGAAAGTAATCCATGCCTGCAGTCTTCCTGTCAAAGTGCATGACCTCATACTTTTCCATGTTATATTCCATCTGCACATCTTTGCCCACTCTCCTAACCTGTCTAAATTCTTCTGCAGGGATAAAGCAAGGACTACAGATGCTGGAGATCACAGTGAAGAGTGTGGTGCTGGAAAAGCACAGGACATGCTGATGAAGGGTTTATGCCTGAAACATCAATTCTTCTACTTCTTGGATGCTGCCTGACCTGTTGTGCTTTTCCAGCACCACACACTTGATCTTAAATCCTTCCTCGCTTCCTCAATACTAGCTGTCCCTCCACCTATCTTTGTATCATCTATAAACTTAGCCAGAATGTCCTCAGATCATTAATGTCTAAAGTGAAAAGATGTGGTCCCAACACTGACCCTTGTGGATCACCATTAGTCACAGGTTGCCATCCTGAGAAGGACCTTTCATCCCCACTTCCTACTTTCTGCCAGACAGCGAATCTTTTAACCTAGATTCTAACACCATGGGTCCAGCACCTTGTCAAAGGCTTTTTGGAATACAGGTAGAAAAAACCCATTGGCTCTCTTTGGTCTAACTTGCTTGTTACCTCCTCAAAGAATTCTAACAGATTTGTCAAGCATGACCTCTCCTTGATGAAACCATGCTGATTTTACCCTATTTTACTATGCACTTTCAAGAATTAGAAAAATTTTACCAATGACTGAGGTCAGATTAATCATCCTGTAATTTCTCATCTTTTGTCTTACTCCCTTTTTAAACAGATGGATTACAGTAGCATTTTTCAAGTCCTCTGAGACCCTCCCTGACTCCAGTGTTTCCTGAAAGATCACCACTAACACCTCCACTATCTCTTTGCTATCTAAGTACTTATTTAGTTCTTCAGCCATTTCTTTGTTCCTCACTACTACTACTCCAGCGTTATTTTCCAACAGGCCCTTTATATATCTAATGAAACTCTCGCCATCTACTTTTATATTATCAGCTAGATTACCCTCATAGTTAATCTTCTCCCTCCTTTTTTTTGTTGTCTGCTGTTCGTTTTTGTAGGCTTTCCACCCTCATTTCTCTGTAGTTGCCTTTATTCACCTGTATTCAATCTGATTCTACCTTCTCCCTCTTAAATTGCAGAGTAAATTCTATCATATTATGGTCACTGCATCCTAAGGGTTCCTTTATCTTCGGCTCCCTTATCAAGTCTGCCTCATTGCACAACACTAAATTCAGAATTGCTTGTCCTGTAGTGGGCTACACCACAAGCTACTCCAAAAAGCCATTTCATAGACATTTCACAAATTCTTTTTTGTGTGATCCACTATCAACCTGACTTTCCCAGTCTGCCTGCATATTGAAGTTCCCCTTGATCACTGAAACCTTGCCTTTCTTACACACCTTTTCTATCTCCTGGTGTATCGTGTGCCCCAAATGCTGACTACTGTTTGGAGGCCTGTACATAAACCCCAGTACGGGTTTTTACCTTTGTGGCTTCTCAGCTCTATCCATACAGATTATGTATTATCTGACCCTACTTTGTTTCTCACTATTGATTTAATTTCATTTCTTACTATTAAGGCAAACCCACTCTCCTCTGCCCAAGCGCCTGTCTTTTTGATAGGACGTATATTCTTGGATATTTACTCCCAGGCCTGATCCCCTTGCAGCCACGTCTCCATGATGCCCACCATGTCATACCTGCCAATTTTGATCTGCACCACTAGCTCATTTACCTTATTTTTGTACACTGCATGCATTCAGATACAACACCTTCAGTCTTGTACTGACTGTCCCTCTTCTCATTGTCACTTGTTTATCCAGTGTGCTTGAAGTTTAATTCCTAACCTTTTCCAAACACTATCCTATTTTATGTGCTGGAGACTTTAATAACATCTCCTGAGTTCTCCGTTCTTTTCATTATTTTCATATTTTTCACGCGGTTGAATCTATCTGCTTTGTTTCCAATTGGTCATTATACTATTTGGAGTTTTACCCTTCTCTTCTCCTTCGCTTGCTAGTTTAAAGTCCATTTGACCATCCTATTTACCCTTCTTGCTAGAAAATTGGTCCCAGCTCGGTTTAGGTGTAGACTATCCCAACGGTACACATCCCTCCAGTTCTGAAATTGATGCCCCATGAAAAGGAACCCCTCTTTCATGTAGCACTCTCGCCACGTATTTATCTCCCTTTATCTCATGTCCCTATGCTAATTTGCATGTGGCTCAGGCAATAATCTGGAGATTATAATTCTCGAGAACTTGTTCTTTAAATTTAGTTCCTAGTTTCTGATCATCTCAAAACCGGATGCTCCCCCTCCCTCTCCAATATCCTTTCAAGCCAGTCAGAGATGTCCCTCACCCTTGCACAGGCCAGGTAATATACCATGTGCGACTCTCGATCCTGCTTGCAGAGGATACTATCTGTTCCCCTAATTATGGAATCCTCGACAACTATCACTTGTTCAGATTTAAGATGTTTGGAAAGCGATGTTGGAAGGAGAACTTTTTAATGGTATTGACTGAGAACTATGACTGTGATGTTAGTAAAAATGGGTCACTGATTTCAAGAGGAAATTGGATGGACGCTTGAGGTAAATAAATGTGTTGGTCTGTGGGGTTTGAAAGTGGGAATGGATTGAATTGGATTGCTCTCCTCAGTGTTTTAATGAGTTGAATGAATTGTTTGTTCCTTGATAATTAATTATAATACGATTCTCAGAGTACACATTGTTTTATTAATTAATTCATTGTCATTTGCATGCTGTAATAAAAGTTTATTCTCTATATTCAACTTGGAATCTTGTTACCACATTACAAACTAAAAGACTTTTATATAGAGGGTGAACAATGTTTCAGAAGCAGATTTCTGTTTCTATGCTCATGGAAGTTTTACCAACCTGTAAAATATTTATAATTTATAAGAAGTTAAACTGGTATATGTAACAGTGGCAGAGGCAGAAAACCTCATTACATTTATAATATTTAGATGTGCACTTGTGGTGTTGAGTCATACAAGGCTATGAACCAAGTGCTGAAAATGGGATTAGAGTAGTTAGGTGGTTGATTTTGACTGGTTCAGACTTGATAGACCGAAAAGATAGATCTAATGAAAAGATCTCTTTTCATTAGATCTCTGATTCAATGATGATATTCAGACAAGTATGATTGTTTCAAGGTTAATAAGTCAGAAACGTTATTGCAGTACTATCAGCTCTTTTTCAGATGAGACATCCTTTCTGCTGTAGTGACAGTCAGGAGGATTATCCTAGTGTCCTTATGTATGGCTCAGTCAATATTACAAAAATAAATTTCTGATCATTATCACAGTGCATTTTCTAAGACTTTGCTGTGCACAAATTAGCAGCAGTGTTTCTTACCTCTGAACAGTGACTACAGTTCATAGCCACTTAAGTACTTCGAAAGAGCTCTACGACATCAGTGGTAATGAAAGGTCATATATAAATTAAAGTCTTTCGTTTCTTGATCCTATTCATACTATCCAATCCTACAAACCATCAAATTTTCCTTTTGGGTTGTCTTTGTTATTTTATATTGTTAATGATACTTTGTACTCTAATACTGTCTGCTTATTCACATTTCCTCTTAAAGACCATGCCTTGATCCCTCAGTTGTTACAAACTACTGCTCCATTTCCAAGTGTTGTTTTCACCCTAAAGCCCTTGAATAGACTGCTACCTATGAAAATCCACGCTCATCTTTCCAGGAACATGTATAAATTATCTGATTAGGTTTGCACTGTTTTTCAGTACCAAAAAGGCTTTTGTTAAAGTACTGTGACGGGCACTTGAATAAACTATCCATTTTAATGTACCTGCAGCTTGGCTGACTACCTCCTCCTCCTCCTCCAGTGCTTCTCTCTTTCATACTATTTGAATGGGATTACATTCACCTGAATCTACTCTGTATATCCAATCCTAGCCAGAAAATTAACTACAGTGGCATCTTTTTTTGTTCCTACATCATTATCTTGTCCCCCCAAAAAATATCCTTGGCCCTCTTCCATTTCTCATCTGTGCACTGTCTCTCAAGGGCATGGTGTGTAAAACGGTTCCCACATGTTTGGTACATTGCATATCTCACCACTGCTGTCTTTCATCATCCTTCCACTATCTAAATTGTGTGACTGCATGTCTGACACTGAATACTAGACAACTAGAAATTTCATTTGATTACAATACTGGAAAGACCAAAGCTGTTATCTTCAATCCTTGCAACAAGATAGAAAACAGAGAATGCGAATAAAGAGTGACAGAAGATGGGAAGTAGTGTTCTCCAAAGATTAGTGCTGCAGATGACACCCAATAGGAATGTAAGAACATAAGAAATGTGAGCAGGAATAGGCCGTTTAATTAGCTCATCTAATAACGATCTTATTTCCACTTTCCGATATTATGAAGGAGTGATTAAATAAAATGAAATCCTTTCACTCGCTCTATAATCAATAAGTTACAATTTATTTATATAATTCCAACTATGACCAAATTAACAGAGTTACTAACAGCCAAACAATTCCCCTCGAACTACTAACTGAACAGAATTCTATTGGTGTGCTGTTTTAATAAATCACAAAGCTCATTTAAATAGCAAAACAATAGAATTCAGTCTCTTCAAAATTACAGCTAGGATGCATCTTCTGGACCTTTGTGTGAATTCTCTGTTCACCTTCTTTCAGGAATGCGTTCACAGTTGAATTCTTTGGTTAGGGCACCTTGTCCATTGAAGTCTTTTGCTGGGAATATTAGCTAAGAGTGTCGCGATACCTTTATTTAGATGTTTCTTACTCTGAAGCTTAGAGAATTTTGTGAGAGCCAATAATTCTTTCCTTCAAAATAATGGTTGTTAACTGTTGGCAGATGGCTGTTTCCCCTGCCTGACTTTCCAAATGTCCCTTTTTTTGTGTCCTTGGTGACCTATTAATTTCTTTACAATCAGTTTGGTTTTAAGTTGTCAAAATCATCAAATTTAACTTTAATAAATTTGTGATAACCAAAGGCCTGGTTCAAATTATTTGGCTGGAGTTCAAAACTATTGTTTTGGTCTTTGAATGCACACATTTCAGTTTCAAGAAAATTGCTGCTGCCTGCAGACATTTTTTAGACTCTCCAAGCCTAGAAAAAGCATGCCATCTTTTAAAGGGACCATGTAATGCTTCTCCCATTTCATGATCTTGCAATTTTACACAAGTTCACAACTTCTACATGTACCCTCCAAAATCTATCTAATGCAGTCTTGAATACATTCAATGACCCAGCTTCCACTGCTTTCTGGGTTGACAATTACAAACAGGACTGACAATTTGAGACTAGAAATTTCTCCTTACCTCTATGGCAGCACGGTGGTTCAGGGGGCGCAGTGGTTAGCACTGCTGCCTCACAGCACCAGGGACCCAGGTTCAGTTCCCAAGTTGGGCGACTGTCTGTGTGGAGTTTGCACATTCTCCCCGTGTCTGCGTGGGTTTCCTCCCACAATCCAAAGATGTGCAGGTTAGGTGAATTGGCCATGCTAAATTGCCCATATTGTTAGCTACATTAGTCAGGGGTAAATGTAGGGGAATAGGTCTGGATGGGTTACTCTTTGGAGGGTCGGTGTGGACTTGTTGGGCTGAAGGGCCTGTTTCCATACTGTAGGAAATCTAGTCTAATCTACCGTCAATTGTAGACCCCCCTTACTTTGAAACCAGATTCTCAAGTTACAACACACAACCATAGAAATGGTGCAACCCAGAAGGGGGAATGAGCATTTGGCTCAACTTGTCCATGCCAACCCAAAGATGCCCCAGAGATGTCCTTTCTAATCTCATCATCCTGCACATGGTCTATAGCCCTGCAGCTCTAAGTATCTAAGGCACAGATCCAGGTTCATCTTACAAGAGTTTGGGTCTCTGCCTCCACCACCATCTCAGGCAACGAATTCCAGATGCCCACCACCCACTGCAAAAAATAGTTTTTCCTCATATCCCATGTACTCCTCTGTCACTTTGCTTGAATCTATCACCCCTGATTTTTGAGAACTCTTGTCAAGGGAAACAGATTCCATCTATCTACTCTGTACCCCTCACAATTTTGTATACATTGATCATGTCACTTGTCAGCCTTCTCTATTCCAAAGAAAACAGCCCCACCTCTCCTTGTATCTACAACTTTCCAGCCTGGCAACATTCCACTAAATCTTCTCTGCACACTCTCCAGAGTAACTGTGTGCTTCCTGTAATGTAGTGACGAGAACAGCACACAATGCTCCAGTTGTAGCCTCACCAGTATCTTACACAATTCCATCATTATATTCCTACTCTTGTATTCTATACTTCTGTCAATGATGAAAGCATTCCATATGTTTTCTTTGCAACCTTATTTACCTGTGGGGACCTGTGCACTTGCAAGCCAAGATCTGGTCAGCACGGTGGCTCAGTGGTTAGCACTGCTGCCGCACGGCACCAGGGTCCCAGGTTCGATTCCAGCCTTGGGCGCCTGTCTGTGTGGAGTTTGCACATTCTCCCTGTGTCTGTGTGGGTTTCCTCCGAGTGCTCTGGTTTCCTCCCACAGTCCAAAGGATGTGCAAGTCAGATGGATTGGCCATGCTAAATTGCCCTTCATGTTAGGTGCATTAGTCAAAGGGAAATGGGTCTGGGTGGGTTACTCTTCGGACTCCGAGTGCTCTGGTTTCCTCCCACAGTCCAAACATGTGCAGGTCAGGTGAATTGGCTGTGCTAATTGCCCATAGTGTTAGGTGCATTAGTCAGAAGGAAGTGGGTCTGGGTAGGTTGCTCTTCGGAGGGTCGATGTGGACTGGTTGAGCCGAAGGGCCTGTTTCCACACTGTAAGTAATCTAATCTAATCTCTCGTTTCATCTACCCTTCTCAGCATATTCCTATTTATTGCATATTTGTTTTCATGTTTGTCCTCCTTTTCATCTGCCACTTTCTTGCCCACTTACCAACCATCTGTATCCTCTACATGGCCAATTTTTCTGTCATCTGCAAATGTTGTGTCCCCAACATTCAAGTCTAAATCGTTAATGTATAAAACAGACCGAGCCCTGCAGAACACCACTTTAAACAGCTTTCTATTTGCAAGGGCAACCATTAACCATTACCCTTTGTTTTCTTTCACTAAACTAACTTTGGATCCATTTTGACACATTGTCTTTTACTTTTTTTGACCAGCCTACCATGTGGGACCTTGTCAAATGCCTTACTAAAATCCATGTAGACAACATCACTGCACTTCACTCATCAATCCTCCTTGTCACTTCCTCAAAGAATTCAAACAAATTTATGAGGAATGACTTTCCCCTAACAAAGCATGCTGACTATCCTTGACCATTCCATGTCTTTCTAAGTGACGGGATATTTGAGCTTTCAGGATTTCTTCTAACAATTTGCCACTGAAGTAAGACTAATGTCTTATAATCGTTCAGCATTTTGAAATGTCAGAAACATATTTGCATTTCTTCAGCACCTCACCTGTGTCTAGTGAAGATTGGAAAATAATTCTCAGAGCATGATTAGATTAGATTAGATTCCCTGCAGTGTGGAAACAGGCCCTTCGGCCCAACAAGTCCACACCGACCCTCCGACCCATTTCCCTCTGACTGATGTACCTAACACTATGGGCAATTTAACATCAGCCAATTCATCTGATCTGCACATCTTTGGGCTGTGGGAGGAAACCAGAGCACCCGGGGGAAACCCATCCAGACACGAGGAGAATGTGCAAACTCCACACAGACAGGCGCCCGAGGCTGGAATTGAACCTGGTATCTGGTGCTGTGAGGCAGCAGTGCTAACTACTGAGCCACTGTGCCGACCCTGAAAAACACATTGGCCACATCCCTACAGCGCCTGACAGGCAACCGCCAACATTAGACAGGGTCAAAGTAGTACATTACAGTTGAGCCAGGTAGAACTAGAACGTGCAACCTTTTGATCTGAAGTCAGGCGCGTTATCTATTTTGCCACTGACCCACCGTTATGTCTTATGCTCCACCCCACCATCTGCTATTTCCTCCCTGACCACCTTCAGCATCCTAGGGAATAATCTATCTGACCTTTATTCCAATTCCTTTAACACTTTGTCTTTCATTATAATTATTTTGTCCATCTTTCTCAATGGTCATTTCGGATCACCCCTTTCCTTTGTAAATACGGAGGCAAAAAATTAATTTAAAATTCCTCCCATATCTTCTGCAGCTTCACACAATTTTTCTTTTTATCTTTGATAGGTCCCACATTTTCCTTAAGTGCTCTTTAGATTCTAGAATCCCCCACAAGGGGAAACAATCTTTCAATACATATGCTGTTAACCCTCTTTAGAATCTAATCTCTTAACAGTAAGATCAATTATGTTTCTTAATTCCAATAGACCCAATCTGCTCAACCTTACCCGTTAACCACAACCCCTTCATGTCATGAATAGTTATGGAAAAGGATAGACCTGGTCCACAAGTTTAAGTTCTAATTTGGGGCAAGGCTATTTTTGATGGTATCAGACCGGAACTTTCAAAAGTAGATTGGTGGAGGGAGGCTGTTCACAATTAAAGAGATATTTGGCTAGTGAGAGGCTTTCAAAAGTCAGATAATGAGAGTTCTGAGTCAGCGTGTTCCTGTTAGTGTGAAGGACAAGGCTGGCAGGAGGAGGGAACACTGAATTACTCGGGGTCTGTTCAAGAAAAAGCAGTAGGCATAAGTCAGATAACAGCAGCTGGGATCAAGTGAATCCTTTGAGCAGTATGGGGGGGGTTAGGAATACAGTGAAGTGGGAGATCAGAAGGGCAAAAAGGGTGAATGATTTAGCTTTGGCAGATAAGGTAAAGGAGAATCCAAAGAGATTCTACATGTACATTGAGGTTAAAAGATTATCTAAGAAGAAAATAGGGCCCCTTAATGCCATATATGTGTGCAGTCGCAGGAAGCAGGTGAGATCCTAAAAGGGTATTTCTTGTCAGTATTTATCAAGGAGAAAGACATAGAAGTGGGGAAACTCAGAGAAATAAATACTGATGTCTTGAAAAGAGTCCACATTACGGAAGAGGAGGTACTGGAGGTCTTAAAGCCATAGATGTGAGTAACTACCTGGGAACTGATCAAGTTTATTCCAGGACATTGTGGGAAGCTCGGGAAAAAATTGCAGGACCCTCAGTACAGATATTTGGGTCATTAATAGCCATGGGTGCAAAAGAGTGGAGGGTAACTAATATTATGCCATTATTTAGCAAAGGCTGCAAGGAAAAGTCTGGGAATGATGAGCCTGACATCAGAAAGTGACTAAGTTGTGGAAGGGGATTCTGACAGACAGGACCAATATACATTTGGAAAGGCAAGGACTAATTAGGAATAGTCAGCATTGGCTTTGTGCATAGGAAATTGTGTCTCACAAATTTGATTGAGCTTTTGAAGAGCTGACCAATAAGACTGATGTAAGCAGAGCGGCGGAGGTTGTCTTCATAGACTTTATAGCAAAGCTTTCAACCAAGTATGGCATGGTAGACTAGTTAGTAAGATTAGATCACATGGGATCCAAGAAGAGCTAGCTAATTGGATAAAAAATAGATTGACAGTATGAGACAGAGAGTGATGGTAGAGGATTGTTGTCCTGGAGGCCTGTGAGCAGCTGTGTGTCACAAGGGTGGGTGCTGGGTCAATGCTTGTTGTCATGTATATAAACAATTTGGATGGGAATACAGGAGACATGGTTAGTAAGGTTGCAGATGATACGAAAATTAGTAGGATACAGTACAACAGAATCTTGGTTAATCGGGCCAGGGGGCTGAGGAATAGCAGGTGGAATTTAATGCCGGTAAATGCAAGGTGCTGCACTTTGATAAGATAAACTTACACAGTTAATGGTAAGATCCTGTGGCGTATCATGAAAGTGGTGTCATAGGTGAGCATCTAACAGTTCTGAAGAAATCTGAAATGTTAATTGTGATTTCTTTTCATAGATGCTATCAGACCTGCAGAGTTTTTCCAGAAATTTTTGGTTTGTTTTTGTTTCCACTCACCAGAGCTTTATAGGAAGAAGTCAATCCCACTGGATTTCCCCTCATATCAGTCATCAGCCAGAGTTATGAACACATGGATTTTCTACATTTGCTAAGGGGAACTTGTGAATGTAATTGCAGCAAGTCGGTGCGTTAATGAGTTACCATAAAATGATAAAAACAGGTTCCAGAAAACTGTCTGAAGGTTTTTGAGAATTTAAACCAAACTTTAGCCTGCCCTTGGGAAATTGAAATTTTACTGCCCACCCTTCTAAAAACTCTGGGTGGGCAAGGAAAATTCCACCCTTTTATTTTCACATCACAAAATGCCTATCTTTTATCACTTGCAAACTTTGCTGTAATACATTTTGTCCATTCAGCCAACTAATTAGCATAGATTGTAATACAGATCCCTAAGGCACCCAATGCTAATAGACGTTGCCAGCTTGAAATTAACCTATTTATCCTGACTGTTTCTTGTTTGTTAGTCAGTTACCTCTGTGCATGCTCCTAACACAACAACTTAGATTTTCTGATGGTCAGAAAAGCATTGGAGCAGCGCAAACCAGAGTTGCACATTGGATCTGTGCATGCTCCCAGATGCATTTGGGCTCCATTTTCAGCAGCAGGAAGAACAGGAGCTTTGACCAGGGGCCTGCTAGGAAAGGTGAGTCACTCATTTAAATCTTTAAAACCTTACCTCTAGCGTCGGAGCCCTCCATTCTGATTTCAGCAGCAGGAAGAGCGGGAGCTTGGTCCAGGGCCTGCCGGGAAAGGTGAGTCACTAATTTAAATGTTTACATCTGACATTGGAGAGCAGAGGTTTCTGGGAAAGAAGGGACTTTTTGTTTCCCCTCAGCTATATAATGAGGGTTTTCTAAACCCAAGACCTCTTGTAGGGCGTACCACCCATCCACCACCTCCAACTTTAAACACCAGGGACGCATCAGGTAAGTTTCTCTTCATTTTTATTTTCTGATCAGGGACTAGCAGGAATGGCAGTGCAGGGAGAAGAATGTTCCTCCTGCATGATGTTTGAGGTGAGGGACGCCATTAGTGGAGGAACCCTTCATGATTTTATAGACCTCAATCAGGTCCCCCTTCAATCTCCATTTTTGTAGATTAGGATTGTTTCATTAGAAAAAACAAGATTGAGGGGGGACCTGATTGAGGTCTACAAAATCATGAAGGGTAGATAGGGATAAGCTTTTTACCAGGGTGAAGGATTCAATAACGAGAAATCATGCTTTCAAGGTTGAGAGGTGAAAGGTTTTAAGGAGATACACGCAGCAAGTACTTTACACAGTGGGTGATAGATGCCTGGAATGCGTTGCCAGCACAGGTAGTAGAGGCAGGCATGGTAGATTCTTAGATTAGATTAGATTAGATTAGATTAGAGTGTGGAAACATTCATTCAAGATGCGTCTGGACAGACGCATGAGTAGGGGGGGGAGCAGAGGGGTACAGATGCTTAGGAATTGGGCGACAGGTTTAGACAGTGAATTTTGATCGGCTCAGGCTTGGAGAGCAGAAGGGGCCTGTTCCTGGTCTGTAAATGTTTTTTGTTCTTTGTAACTTTGGATCATTCAGGAGGCAGAATCTGTGATCGGTAAGAATTTAAGATTAGATTTGATTAGATTCCCTACAGTGTGGAAACAGGCCCTTCGGTAGTCCACACCGACCCTCCAAAGTGTAACCCACCCAGACCCATTCCCCCTAACTAATGCACCTAACTCTACAGGCAATTTAGCATGACCAATTCACCTAACCGGGAACACAGGGAAGTAGTTACTCCTCAGCATGAAGAAACCTGGGAATCTGTTGGAAGGGGGAGAAAGCAGTCAGTGCAGGGATCCCTTGTGATCATTCCCCTGAGAAACAAGTATGCTGTTTTGGATACTGTTGGGGGGAACGACGACTTACTAGGGGCGTGCATTGAGGTGTAGATCTCTGGCACAGAAGAGAAAGGACGAGAGTGTTAGTCATTGGGGACTCAATAGTTAGTGACAGATAGAAGGTTTGTTGGGAACGAAAGAGACTCACAGTTGGTGTGTTGCCTCCCAGGCGCCAGGGCCCATGATGTCTCTGATAATTCTCTGGGGTCCTGAAGGGAGAGGGTGACCAACCCCAAGTCATGGTCCACATAGGTACCAACGACATAGGTAGAGAGAAGGATAGGGATGTAAGGCAGGATTTCAGGAGATAGGATGGAAGCTGAGAGCTAGAATAAACAGAGCTGTTATCTGTAGTTTGTTACCCGTGCCACATGACAGCGAGGCAAGTCATAGGAAGAGATATCAGCTGAACACATGGCTGCAGGGTTGGTGCAGGAGGGAGGGTTTCAGGTATATGGATAACTGGGGCTCATTCTGGGGAAGGTAGGATCTCCACAAAAAGGACAGTCTTCACTTGAACCAAAGGGGTACTAATATCCTGGGTGGGAAATTTGTTAGTGCTATTCGGGTGGGTTTAAACTTGCTCAGCAGGGGGATGGGAATCTGTGGTGTAGTTCCAGTGCACAGGAGGATGAGAGTAGGGAGGACATGGACAGGATTTCATGGGCACAGGAGTGTGCTGGCAGACAGCAAGCTGATTTTGAGTGTGTCTACTTCAGTGCCAGGAATATCGGAATAGGGTAGGTGAGCTTACAGCATGGATAGGTACCTGGGACTTTGATGTTGTGGCCATTTTGGAGACATGGTTAGAGCAGGGTGAGGAATGGATGATGCAGGTTTCAGGGTTTAAATCTTTCATTAAGAACAGGCAAGGCGGTAAAGGGGGGGGAGGTGTGACCTTTTCTTTTAATAGATATTTTTATTAGAAATTTAACATTTTTACAAGTTTACAAAAATAAACAAAACTCTCAGATATAAACATTGATATACAATTAGCTCAAATATACAATAGCCAAAATTTGACAAAAAAAACAAAACAAAAAAAAACCGCCAAAAAAAAAAACAAACAGACAAAACTCAACTATCTACTAATCTAACCTACAACTAACCAGAGTGTATATTTAAGTCTCTTACATGCTCGGAATGTGTTAACATCAAATGTAATAAAACCCGTATTC